>NC_044982.1:111320885-111620885 GCF_008728515.1 Papio anubis | reverse complement strand
CGCTAGGTCAGCCGTCATCGAATACAGAATATGTTTTCGAGGACGCTAATATATAGTCATGACCAATTTCAGTTCCTCTACTTTCTGCGGGCCGTCGCAATAAAAAAAAAACTACATCTCCCAGAAACCTCCACGAAAATAAGGCTCACCTTGCGTAACCACGTAGTCCTTCGCCGCATTGGGGCAAAATAATCCCTTCATTTTTCTGAAGGGACCGTGGAAAATATTTCATTTTTCTCCTCACCGGAGCAATTGTAAATGCTGTGCGGTAAGAGGAGTTACCTGTGGAAAGGTGGTTAAGAGATTAGGTAAAGAAAAGGAAAGGACACCAAAATAAAGTGCTGCGGAAGAATTTTTGTCCAGCTGTGAGACGACGAGTGCGTGAAGTGAAGGCGATTGAGAGGGGCTGAGGGAATTGTCCTCTGTGCAAGGGACTTTCTTTAGGCCCCAGGCCCATTCCTGCCCCTGTCGTCAGCAGGTCAGTAAGCAAGGCGAGCTTGGGGGTGGCCCCAGTCGAGCTGCCTTTCACCCCTTGAAGATCACCCTTCTTTTGGTGGTGGTGGTATTGGTTTGTCTTGGTTGGAGGCCGGCTGAATGGGGGCGCCTCAACTTCCGGTTGGGGGAGGGGAGGAAGGCCGTCCTGGGGGAGGGGGGACACCCTCACTTCCTGTTGGGGGGGTGGTGATGGTTTGGGGGTGTCCAACCCACTTCCAGTGCTGGTGAGGGCTTGAAAAGGTGGTGCTTGGTGCCAATCGCGGAGACCGTATCTTGCAGCTTGGGGGTTGTGTTCTATGTGAAAAGTTAGGTTATTCCAAGTTGTGCTGAACACCAACCTACAGTCAGAATTTATGAGTTTGTTTCCACGTGGAAGATGGAGCATTTCTTCCCCAGCAAAATTGTCTCAGTGTTTTCTTCAAAGAATTCGAAAGCCCTTGTTAAAAAATCTCTATTCACCTCTGCAAGACCACATAGCTTGTGTGACTGATGAATTGCCAACACCTGCACCCCTACTCAAGTCCAGCCTCGGATGGGTGAAGTGTGGTGCCCTCTGCCTTGACATGCAACAGGAAATCTAGCTTCTCTTTTAAGGAGATAACTTTTTATTTAGGGGACTGAATATTTTACATAAAATCCGGGGCGTTTTCTTCTTAGCAGAATGAAAATATCACACTAAAGTACTCAAATTTGATGTTACCTTAACTGATAAAATTGACGTCTTAAATTATTAGTCCTATTGATTTTGGCTACAGGTTTTGCCCTGTGCCTGAGAACAACTTCCTCAGCCTTAAAAATTCTTATGCGTAGCTTACACGTAACATTTGTGAAAGTTGCATTTTATTACATTTTCCTCCTTTGTAATTTAATTAATCACTGATTTTTAAATGGTGTCTGTTCTTTGTGGTATTAAAAGTATAGCACAAGGGTCATGAGACTCAGCTCCGATTCTAAACAGGAAAAAGCTGGCTCACAAAGGACAAAAGATCAATAAGAACTTTCTGGTTTTCAATATCTCATTTGTAATAAACTGTATGTGAGGTGGTAATAAACACTCAATAATTTTGATTCCTTGGCTTCTGTTGTCAGATAACACAATACTTAGAGGGGTGTGTCTGTGTGTTGAAGGAATCAATCTATTTGAAGCTTACTTTGTGAAATCTGAATAATGTTAGTAATTTTAGGATATGTTATCAGTGAACTTAGAACTGTATTGTCTTTCAAGAATTTTTGAAGTAATAAGGCCTGTGTACTTTTACTTTTGGGATTGTACTTAATCTAGCCTCAGACTCTGCAATTATTTTAATTCTATAGTAGTTTTTTTAAAAAGCTGTTTGGTCACGCCTGTAATCCCAGCACTTTGGGAGGCCAAGGCTGGCACATCACGAGGTCAGGAGTTGGAGACTAGGCTGGCCAGCATGGTGAAACCCCGTCTCTTCTAAAAATGCAAAAATTAGCTGGACATGGTGGCGCACACCTGTAGTCCCAGCTACTCAGGAGGCTGAGGCAGGAGAATTGCTTGAACCCGGGAGGTGTAGGTTGCAGTGAGCCGAGATCCCGCCACTGCACTCCAGCCTGGGCGACAGAGCGAGACTCCGTCTCAAAAATAAATAAATAAATAGCCGTTTGGTTTAGAGTTCATTAGAAAATATGTTTTAAACCAAATATTACAGTTAAAAAAAAAAAAAAACATGTTTTAACCTTCTGTTGTCACTTTTAAAAAAAAAAAGTCTAAGACCTTAAAATCAAGTATGATTTATATTTTGAAAGACCACACAATTGCAGTAGTTGACTGAAAAGACAAAATATTGGCTTCGTGGTTATTAATAGGTTAGGAACATGTAGACTGCCCCAAGTATTAATTGATTAAAGAAAAACTGTTCACTATCTTCTGTATTAATGTAATATAGAAGAAAATATAGTCACCCTGACAAATGAAACTATAGTGTTAGGAAATACTGAAGTATGGAAAGATTGTAGAACTAAATGAAAAAAATAGAGAATATCATGTTAAAATACTGATTGAGGTAGAGTAATATTGCCTTTTGGAAACTGTCTTTATTAAATTGGTCTTTATGATACTCCATGGAAGAAATACAGTATAATAGAAATAAGAAAAATTGCTGCAGCTGAAAGACTTGAGCAGCTTGAAGAACTGTCTGTTTAGAAGAAAGCAATATATAAAGTACATATCTGAAAGAAGGTATTTTGTGATAAGTGGCAGTTATTCATTGGTTCCATCAAAGAAGAAATATTAGAAAAGCCTGTGAAAAATAGAGAGGGAAAGTCCATAGAACCTGTTTTTATTCTTTTTAAAAATGTTTCTTTGGAGAGGCTTGCTGTCCTCCAAAGTTTTGGGTTTTTTTCTTTTTTTTTCTTTTTTCATTAATGCCCTTTGTGCAGTTTTCTTTGCATGTTTAATGGAAATATAATATCAAAATTTAAAGAATTAAGATTAAGATTTTTGTACATGTACTGTTACTTCAAGTTAATGAATTTGAGGTTTCATTCCATTACTTGCCAGCTATATAATAAAGAAATTGTCAATTTTTTTTCAAATACTTGGATTAGATAACCATTTTGTTTCTCAAAGACTCATTGGATACACCGCTCACAGCAGTTTGAAATATTAAAACCGTAGGTCACAATTCTGGCTTCCATCTGACTGAAATTCGATTATCCACAGAGATGTTATACATAATACAGAAGTGTCTTTTCATTCTTTCATCTACTTTTCTTTGTAAAATCAGGCTAATGTTTTGCAACTATTGCTTTCTTTGTTTGTCGTTTTGATGGTGGTTTATTTTTGTTGTTGTTTTTTTTTGCCATAGGGTTGAGGATTAAAGGAAGTATCTTAAGAACTTGAATGGGTTTTCAACTTACTGCTTTGCTGTCTTTATTTCATAGTCTTCACGGGTATTCAAATGAGAATACCCCTTACATAACTTTTCATTATTTCGGCAAAAGTTTAGAGTGTCTACTATGTGCCAGTCACTGTTCTCAGGTCTATGAATACAGTAAATACGGCCAAATATTCGTATTCTCTTGTAGTTTACTCTCTAATTTACAAATTAAAACTGGAATTTTGCTCACTTGGTATTCCTAAATGAGCAAATGATCGGTGTTCAAACTGGATAAAGAAGCAGCCCTAAACCTGATCTCTCCTGGTCTTAATCTCTAAGCCATTCTAAACCCAGATTTGAATGTTTCATGCTAATTTTTCTCCAGACCATAGAAGCCCCTGTGTTAAATATTCAGCCCCTTTCATTGAAATATGTATCATTTTCCTACCATTCTAGCTTCGTTTGTATTGTGAAAACAAATAAGAGTAAACAACGGGGAAAATATGGGATCAGATAGGCCCAAATTCAGCAGTGGTTTCTACATTCTACTAGCTGAGCTTACTAGCTTGGTAACCATGAGCAATTTATTTGACCTCCCTAAGCCTCAGTTTTCCTAAATCCAAATGGGGTTGTTTGGTGGAATCAGAATGTTATATGTAAATCTCCTGGTCCAATGCCTGGTGCTAGAAGCTTCATTAATGCAATTATCTTACCCCCAATCTTGCTTCTGCTTTTCTGACTATTGTGATTTGCCCACATGTCTGTTTTAAGCTGTACATTTTCCCCACAGTATGGGATGCAGTGGTAGACTGATTGAGCTTCAGCCTTGTCCCCCTATCAGCATGCTCACATAGTTGTCAAGATTTAATTTTTTTTCCTTGTAGGAAGGATAAATCACTAATTTCCATGATTAGAAGATATACAAAATAGAAAAGTTTCAAGGAAAGATTAAGGAATCTTAATCTTGGCACAAATCACTAAGGTAATTTGAATTGTTACAGGCAGACTTTCAACTCATTCTCCTAAACTTATTTAAATACTAAGACCAACAATGAAGACCTTTCACACTGTGATCATACTTCTCATTACTCATCTACACATCCAAATGGGACAGCCTCTGGGAGGAAAAAAGATTCTGTACTGCACCCAGCTTTAATATTTTTGCTCATGCTATTTTCTGCCTGAAACACTCTTTTTTCCTTGGAATCCCCGTCTATCAACATGCCACTTTCTTTCAGGTTGTTTATTGAAGAAATATTTTCTGATATCCATTCTCTTCTACACTCTCCCAAACTGTACATATTCTGTCCATTAACTCTCCAGAGCATTACACCTTTCTTACAGCATTTACTGTCCGGTGCTCCTCTTGTTTGTTTTTATTGCGTTATTGTGGTAGGTAGAGTTTATGCCTTCCCTAAAAGGCTGCAGACTAGATCTTATTCCACTCTATGCTGTCATACCTGGCACAAGACCATTCACATCATAGGTATTCAGTAAATATTTGTGGAGGTGAGCTGGTTCTTGGAGTATGATGAAACTGATCAATAACTTTTGTCCACAATTACGCCCAGCATCAGCACAATGGCTACCATACATTAAACACTCAAATATCTATAAAATGAAAGAGTAAATAGTCATCATTCTCTCATTTGGGAGCTTCTTAGGGTGTCAGATAAGCATATATTAAGAACCTACTATATAACTGGAGCCATAAGAACTGATCTCTGCTCCCCAATTTAATTGGAAAAAAGTAAATCGTTACTAGTATCTGCAGACTTTGAAGATGGTAGGTGTTTGAGTAGGGATGGCATGGAGAGCTCAGTATAGAGTTGTTTGCATTGTGAGAGATAGCCTCTGTTACCTGAACTCAGAAACCAAATAGATTTTGATATCAAGTATTTAGACACGTAACTTATATTTCCACTCCTAGGTATATGTCCAAGAGAACTGAAAACATGTTTGCGCAAAAACTTGCATACAAATATTTGTAGCAGCCTTATTTGTAAAAGGCAAACTCAAATGTCCATTAATTATTGAATGACTACACAAAATGTGAACTAGCCATACAATGGAATATTATTCAGCAACAAAGGGAAACAAAGTAGCAATACCTGCTGTAACATGGATAAATCTTGGAAATATTAAAGTGAAAGAAGTCACATACAAAAGGCAACATATAGTGTGATTCCATTTATTTAGATGTCTAGATTAGGCAAAACTAATAGAGACAGAAAGCACATTAGTGGATGGGAATGGGAGTGACTGCTAGTATGGAGTTTCCTTTGAAAGTGATGAAAATGTGCCAGAATTAGATAGTGGTGGTGGTTGCATAACTTTATATACTAAAATATCTTGTGTACTAATGTACAGTTGACACCTGAACAACGAGGGGGCTAGGGGTGCTAACCCCTGTGTTGTCAAAAATCCGTGTATAACTTTTGACTCCCCAAAAAATTAACTACATAAATAGCCTACTGTTGACTGGAAGCCTTACCAATAGCATAAACAGTTGATTAACATATGTTTTGTATGTTACATGTACTGTGTACTGTATTCTTACAAAGTAAGCTAGAGAAAAGAAGGTGTTACTAAAAAAATCATAAGGAAGAAAAAATATGTTTACTATTTATTATTCATTAAGTGGAAGTGGATTATCATAAAGGTATTCATCCTTGTCATCTTCACATTGAGTAGGCTGAGAAGGAGGAAGAGGAAGGATTGGTCTTACAGTCTCAGGTCGTGGAGGCAGAAGAAAATCAGCATATAAGTGGACTCATGCAATTCATCCCATGTTGTTCAAGGGTCAACTGTACAAAAAAAAATCCTGAAGTGTACACTAAAGGGGTCAGTTTTATGGTATGTGAATTATATCTAAAAGAGAGATACTTAGACTTGAAGAATAGGGGATTTTGAATGGGGCCAGAAGAAAGAAGCAAGAGGTATGAAAGCAAGGAAATGATCATTCTTTCTCAGATCCTAGAGAGAAATGTAAGCAGCTAGGTACAGGGCTGAAGGTATGTTAAAGATCAGGTGAGGATGGATTTGAGGATAGCTTCTGGCTTTTTGTCTTAATGTAGCAGGGATTGTGGTAAATGCTTAGACTACAGAGGTATTAACAAAGGAGAAAGACATCTTATGACCTTGAAGGAAGCTTCAGATTTCTTCTTGACTAGGTCAAGGATGTGGTATATAGTCTTTTTGGTTTCTGTGTTACAGTCAGCTGAGTTTAAAGAGTGGAAGTATTCTAAGGTAAGGAGTCTAGTAGCAATCAAAACAAAGTTACTAGGGAAGATGGGAGAGCAGGGACTAGACAAAGATGTTAGAATTTGATTCTAAAGCTCTCCCCAGGTAATGAAAATAGATAAATCTTAATGAGGAGGAACCAAGAGCAGTGATTTGGAGAAGTCAGTACAAATAAAGGTATTCATTTGGAGAAATATTTGAATGCCTTTTATGTGCCAGGCACTATTAAATAAAACTATAGCTATTTTCGTTATTTGACTTTTTTTCTGAAAATAAAATCTTATGAGTGTGATTAATGGTTCTACAAGCATGGGTAGTTCTAGATATGATACCTACGTTTCCCTAAAAGATTGTACTGATTTTTGATGATACCAGCAATGTATAAGGATGTTGTTTTCTCCACGATTTTGCCAGCAAAGTTTTCTGGCTAATTGAACAGACATAAAATTATTCTTCTCTTTGCTTATAATCTGATAAGTGTTTCCATACCATGGAACCTGGATCTGTTGGAACATGAAGGAATTCAAGCCCCTTATAAGTGTTACCCCATATGGCTTCTTTAAAGGATATGGATTTTTAAGGATCCTAGAAATCAAAATTCTGTGATTTTATTCAGCTCAAAAAAATACTTTTATTCAGTACTGCTGTCCTTATTTTCTGAATAATAGTCAGATTCAGACCACACTGAGCCATAATTCCAATTCCCATTTGACTAACATTTATTTAGTATTGTGCTGGGCACTACATATTATCTTAATTCAAATAGTTTGGCGTTTTTCCATGTGAGAAAAATTAAGTTTAGAGAGATTGGGTTACTTGCCCAAAATCACTTAACCAGTAAGTGGTAGAGACAGGATTTGAATGCAGATCCTCTAAGGCCAATGTTTATTCTCATACTCCATGATCCTTCAGTATCACCACTAAAATTTACTGGAGGATAATGAAAGTTGGAAAATAAATCTGAACTGGAACTTGGGACAATCAAGCACTGACTTACCTCTGTACATAATGAAGCATTTAGCAGAGATGTTGTTTGTTGTTTTGTTTTGTTTTGTTTTTACTGGGGAGGCTATAGTACATAAACAGAGCGAAAGATCTTGGTATAGTTAAACCCACATTTTCAAGGCCTTCTGTATTCTGCCTGATGATCAGGTACCTACTACCCCAAAATCTGTGATGGTAACAAAGAAGGAGGAAGGCAGTGGTAGAAAAGCAACTGCCTTTGGGTATACACAGTAAGATTTATGTGATTGTAGAAAGAGCAGGCAAATGATGTGGCCTTCAGAGAATCCCACAAAGTAACCTTTTAAAATAGTAACTTAAAGTCTGACATAAGATTCATAACAGGTTATTCATCACAAGATAAGATATTCAAAGCATAGCATGTAAGATACTCAAAGCATATCAGCAAAAAAGGAGAGATTCCTTCATTTTTATTCGGGTATGGTATACTCACAAAGCAAATTTAATATCAGGAATATAAAACAAGAGATACCATGTTCCAGTTCTGGCTTTAGTCGGATATTATAAAATTTAATCCCAATTTACAGATAAGGCAATTCAGGGCTCAAGATTACACACCAAATAAGTGGACACCAATAAGTAGGCTGGGCGTGGTGGCTTCTGTAATCCCAACACTTTGGGAAGCCAAGGCAGAAGGATCGCCTTAGCCCAGGAGTTTGAGACCAGCTTGGGCAACGTAGTGAGATGCCGTCTCAACAAAAAATAAAAAATAACCAGACATGGTGGTGTATACACATGTAGTCACAGCTACTCAGGAGGCTGAGGCCAGAGGGTTGCTTAAGCCCGGGAGTTGAAGGCTGTGAGCTGTTATTGAGCCACTGCACACCAACCTGGGCTGCAGAGCAAGACTCTGTCTCAAAAAAAAAAAAAAAAAAAGGATGCGGGGGGCGCTGTAGAACGTAGGTCTTTAATCTATGTGGTTGTTTTGCAGTTTATAGGTATAATTTTTAAATAATATGTTAGCCAGGCACAGTGGCTTGTATCTATAATCTCAACATTTTGGGAGGCTGAGACAGGAGGATTGCTTGAGGCCAGGAGTTTGAGAGTAACGCAGGCAACATAGCAAGACCCCATCTCTATTAAACAAAATAATAATAATTTAATATGGTTTTTTTTTTTTTTTTTTTTTTTTTGAGACGGAGTCTTGCTCTGTCTCCCAGGCTGGAGTGCAGTGGCGCTAGTGAGCTCACATGATTCTCCTGCCTCAGCCTCCCAAGTAGCTAGGATTATAAGCACCTGCCTGCTTCAAAAGAAATGATATCCAGCACTCCATTTTTTCTTTTTCAGCCTCAAAATTCCTATCTCCTTTTTTTTCCTCTTGTCCACATGTCCTTCATTCTTATACTTCATAGCTTTAATTCCTATTCTCTTGACACAAACCTTCATTTTGGTTGCTGGTGGCATCGTAATTACCATAACTTTTTGGCTTAATAACAGTAGCAGTTATATCAACAAATAATAACATGTTCATACTCTTGAGCCAATAATTCCACATACAGAACTTTATTCTAAGAAAGTATTTTAAAGAAGAAAAATAGTTAAAGGTACAAAATGTTAATAGCACTGATATCTATACTATACTGTCTAAAGACTTGAAATCTTCTAAACATTCAACAATATAATAATGCTTAAGCAAATTATTGCCTGTCTACTCAGTGGGCTATAAGACATTCATTTTTCACAATAGCATCTTTAAGAATACATTGAAAGATGTTGTAAGAATGTTTTTGCAAAAATGAAAAGGAGAAACAAATCAGAAGGAAACAAAGTAGAAAAACTAATGTGATTGGTGTCTATTTCTAAAGCATTTATATTTTCTGTATAATAATAATTTATATTTATTGACAACTTACTGGTGTCAGGAACAATACTCAAGCAACATTATAGAAGTAACATTGTGTAGTTATTGAAAACTACTGTTCTAGAGTCAAATCTTAGCTTCATCACTTACTAATATGTGATCTTGAAAAGGAAATGGAAGATAACTATGTCTACAACAAATTATTAAATCTGTATAAAGTATTTGGCACATAGAAAACCTGCAATAAGAATGTTTTTGTTATCAGACATTTTATAAATATGTCTCATTTAATCTTCGCATCCTCACAATAACCTCATTAGATAGTGTTATGTTCATTTTACATGAAAGAAAATTGAAACTTCAAATGTTTAAATACTCTAGGTTAAATAACTTGCCAAATCACTTAACTAATAAGCAGTAGAGTTTTGATTCAGAGCCCAAGCTGTGATTTCCACTTATGACTCTGAGAGATGAGGTTACTGCAGACTAATGCTTTTGCTAAGAATAGGAAAGATGAGATTTAAAAAGAAAAGTGAGGTCATCAAAGACCTGCTGAGGCATCCAGGACTTAAGAAACCACAATTGTAGAACCAAAGGAGCTTCAGAGAAGTGGGCTGATGTTCCATGCTTCTCTTTTTTCCTAGGAATTTGCTAATTCTTAGAGCATGACAAGATGCTATGAAACTTAGCAGAGGGTTTCTTCTAAAAGCAGAGAAGCTGTTAGTTTTATGGGGCTGAGCAGACAGAACTTGGATTTTAGAGATCCCCAGGTAGCTAGTACTTAGAGAAGGATGGTACCAAGAAACTATTTTTTAAAACTTGTTTTCCCCTCACAATGTTTGCTACGCAGAGTCTATAACTGTAAGAAAGTTAATTTGTATTGCTTTAAGCCAATAGCTTTAAATAACTTGTTACAGCAACAATATGAAACTATTACAGAGACATGAGGAAATGATGAAGAAGTCTAACATATGTATGACTGAAGGAGAGAAAGTTAGAAGCAGTAATATATATATACATATATACATGTATATACACATATATACATGTATATACACATACATGTATGTATTTTATATATATATATATTTTGAGACAGTGTCTCACTCTGTCTCCCAGGCTGGAGTGCAATGGCGCCATCTCGGCTCACTGCAAGCTCCGCCTCCTGGGTTCACACCATTCTCCTGCCTCAGCCTCTGGAGTAGCTGGGACCACAGGCACCCGCCACCACACCAGCTAATTTTTTTTTGTATTTTTAGTAGAGATGGGGTTTCACCATGTTAACCAGGATGGTCTCGATCTCCTGACCTCGTGATCTGCCCACCTTGGCCTCCCAAATTGCTGGGATCATAGGCATGAGCCACCACGCCCGGCCTAGAAGGAGTAATATTTTAAGAGACAGTGATTGAGAATTTTCCAAAATCGATGCAAATATCAAGACATGGATTTGAAAAGTGCAAGAAACGCCAAGCAAAATAAATACAAGGAGTACCACACTTTCATTCTTCATAGTAAAAATAAAACTGCTGAAAGTAACCAGAGGAAAAAAGACACATCATCTTCAAAGGAACAATTAGCCTGACATCTGACTTGTCAACAGAAGTAATGGGGGCCAGAAAACAATACAATGTAACTTTATTTATTTATTTATTTATTTTTGCTTTTACCTACTTGGTTTGTTTGTTTGTTTATTTATTTATTTTGAGATGGAGTCTCCCTCTGTCACCCAGGCTGGAGTGCAGTGGCATGATCTCATCTCACTGCAGCCTTTGCCCCTTGTGTTCAAGTGATTCTCCTGCCTCAGCCTTCCAAGTAGCTGGGATTACAGGTGCATGCTACCACACCCAGCTAATTTTTGTATTTTTAGTAGAGACGAGGTTTCACCATGTTGGCCAGGCTGGTCTCGAACTCCTGACCTCAGGTGATTTGCCTGCCTTGGCCTCCCAAAGTGCTAGGATTACAGATGTGAGCTACCACGCCCGGCTGCCTTTTTTTTTTTTTTAATTGACAAAAATTATATGTATTATGTACAGCATGGTGTTTCGAAATATGTATACATTGTGGAATAGCTAAATTGAGCTAATTAACATATGTATTACCTCACACAATTTATGTAAGAACACTGAACATCTACTCTCTTAGCAGTTTTCAAGAATATAACACATTGTTATTAACTATAGTCAATATATTGTACAATAGCTATCTCAAACTTATACCTCCTGTCAAACTGAAATTTTGTATCCTTTGACCAACATCTTCCCAGCCCCACCCCACACGTGGTAACTACCATTCTACACTCTACTTCTATGAGTTCAGGTTTTCTAGGTTCCACGTATGAGATCATGTGGTATTTGTCAGTACCAGGCTAATTTCACTTAACAGATAATGCCCTCCAGGTTCATTCATTTTGTTGCAAATGACAGGATTTCCTTCCTCTTTAAAGCTGAATAGTATTCCATTGTGTATATATACCACATTTTCTGTGTTCATCTGTTGATGGAAACTGAGGCTGATTCCGTATCTTCGCTATTGTGAATAATGTGGCAATAACCCTGAGAGTGCAGATATCTTTTCAACATAGTAATTTCATTTCCCTTGGATATATTCTCAGAGAACGCAACCTTTAAGTTCCTTAAAGAAAATAACTGCCAATCTAGAAATCATGATGGCAATTAGAACACATTTGCAACAGAATAATGAAAATACATATGAAAATGTGTGAATCAGTTAAAGCTATACTCAATGAAAAATGTGTAGCCTTAAATGCATATATTAGAATAGAAAAAAGGAAAAATCAGTTATCTAAATACCCATCAAGGTAGGAAAAGAACAGCAAATTAAACCCAAAGTAAGTAGAAGAAAGGAAATAATAGAAAAATAGAAATCAATGAAATAGAAAACAAATTGTCGGCCAGGCACAGTGGCTCATGCCTGTAATCTCAGCACTTTGGGAGGCTGAGGTGGGTGGATCACCTGAGGTCAGGAGTTTGAGACCAGCTTGGCCAACATGGCAAAACCCCATCTCTACTAAAAATACAAAAATTAGCTGTGCATAGTGGCGGGCGCCTGCAATCCCAGCTACTCGGGAGGCTGAGGCAGGAGAATCACTTGAACCGGGGAGGCAGAGGTTGCAGTAAGCCGAGATCGTGCCATTGCACTCCAACCTGGGTGACAAGAGCGAAACTCCGTCTCAAAAAATAAAAGAAGACAACAAATTGGCAGTAGGGAATAACAAGACCAAAAGTTAGTTCCTTA
This sequence comes from Papio anubis, assembly GCF_008728515.1. Classification (NCBI taxonomy): domain Eukaryota; kingdom Metazoa; phylum Chordata; class Mammalia; order Primates; family Cercopithecidae; genus Papio; species Papio anubis. Next base: position 111,608,225 of record NC_044982.1, on the reverse strand, counting down.
AAAAGATTGGTAAAATGCGTAGACCTCTAGCAATATTGATAAAGAAAAGAAAAAAAAAAAGCATAAATTACCAATATCAGGAATGAAAAGGGAACATTTCTTTACAGATTCTACAGATGTCAAAAAGGTAGGAAGATAATCATGAACAATCTTACATAGACAGATTTGAAATTTTAGATGAAATGGACAAATGGTTAAATGCTTTATTTAAATTGGCATAAAAAATTGATGTGAAGAAATACAGTATCTGAAAACTGTTTTTATCTGTTAAGTAAATTGAATTCAGTATTTAAAATTTTGGCTGGGCATGGTGGCTCATGCCTGTAACATCAGCACTTCAGGAGGCCAAGGCTAAAGAATCATTTAAGGCCAGGAGTTCAAGACCCTGTCTCTACAAGAAAATTTTTAAAATTAGCCAGGCGTGGTGATGTGCACCTATAGTCCTAGCTACTCGGGAGGTAGGAAGATCGGTTGAGCCTAGGAGTTCGAGGTTGCAGTAGGCTGTGATTGTGCCACTGCACTCCAGCCTGGGTGATAGAGACCCTGTCTTTAAAAAAAAAAAAAAAATCTACAAAGAAAACCGGGTCTACCTGACTTCACTGATGAATTCTTACAAATATTTAAGGAAGAAATAACCCCAGTGTTACTCAAACTCTTCAATAGAATACAAGTTGTTTTACGAGATCATCTAAGCCTTAATGCCAAGACCTGGCAGCTATATTTTGAGAGAAGATATTTACAGAGCAGTATCTTTCATGAACCTAAATGTGTTACTTGGGAATATAGGAACTCTCAAAGAATCTATAGACAAACTATTACAATTAATAAGCAAACTTATATGAGCAACCAACAGTTAGAAAGTGAAATTTTTAAAATACCATTTACAATAGAATCAAACAAATCAAATTTAAGTCTTATAAGATCTTTACATAGGAAACTGTAAAACAGAGAGAAGCAAGATGTAATAGGTAGTCATAGATTGGAAGACTTGGTATTGTAAAGATATCATTTCTCTCCAAATTGATCTATAGATTAAATGGAATCCTAATAAAATCTCGGGATTTGTGTACATGATGGAAGGAGGGACTAACAAGTTGATTCTAAAATTCACATAGACATGAAAAGGACTAAATAGTCAAGACAATCTTGAAGAACAAAGTTGTAAGACTTTATCAGATAACAGGATTTATTATAAAGCTACAGTAATTACAGTGTGGTAATGGTGCAAGGATAGACAGATCTGTGGAACATAATTGAGAGCCCAGAAGCAATCCCATATGTATATAATTAATTAATGACAACAGTAGCATCCACCACAGTAGGTGAGGGATGGATTTTTCATTGAATGGTGCCTGGTTGTGTGTGGAAGGGGCAGGGAATGAATCCTTGACCCCTTACCTCACAACATATACAAAAATCACTTCTAATAAGTTTCTAGTTGGATTATAGAGCTAAATGTGAAAGAAAAATTTAAGGAGAAACTGGAAAACACCTTTATGATCTTGGAGTAGGTAATGATCTGAAAAGGAAGGAGAAGGTTGAATAAATTGGAGTTTATGAAATTAAAAACTTCTCTTCATTAAAAGACATTATTATGAGAATGAAAAGACTAGTAGACTAGTTGCAGAGTGAGAATACATATTTGTAATACATGTATTCAACAAGGGACTTGTAGAGCTCTTACAGATCAATAGGAAAAAACAAATAATCAAATTTCAAAAAGGACAAAATACTTCAATAGGCACTCCACAAAAGAAACTATCCAAAGGCCAATATGCATCCACCTATTTTATTTACATCAAATGAGTGCAAATTAAAGCCACAATGAGATACTTGAGACCTCTCAGTATCTTGAGACCCCTCCCTACATCCCCACTGAAATGGCTAAAACTAAAAAGATTTAGAATATCAAGTATTGATGATGTGAAGACACTGAAACTCGTATGTTTCTCGTAGGTGTGTATATTTTTACAGCCGTTTTGGAAATCAGTTTGGCTGTGTATTCCAAAAGGTGATCATACACCCTCTGACCTTCTGACCCAGCTGTTCCTAGGTATACACCCAACAGAAATTTATATATATATGTTCACCAAAAGACACAAATGGACAAGAATGTTCATAGTAGCATCATTCTTTTTTTTTTTTTTTTTTGAGATGGAGTCTCGCTCTGTCGCCCAGGCTGGAGTGCAGTGGCCGGATCTCCGCTCACTGCAAGCTCCGCCTCCCGGGTTTACGCCTTCTCCTGCCTCAGCCTTCCAAGTAGCTGGGACTACAGGCGCCCGCCACCTCGCCCAGCTATTTTTTTGTATTTTTAGTAGAGACGGGGTTTCACCGTGTTAGCCAGGATGGTCTCAATCTCCTGACCTCGTAATCCGCCCGTCTCGGCCTCCCAAAGTGCTGGGATTACAGGCTTGAGCCACCGCGCCCGGCCGTAGCATCATTCTTAATAGCCCAAATGTCCATCGAAATAGAATGGGTAAGCAAATGTTTCTTGTATCTACATGGATGATCATATATCGAGCATAATATCGAGTAAAAGAAGCCAGATAAGTGCATGTAAGTACAAATAATTACATAGTATATGAATAAAGTTCAAAAACAAGCAGAACAAATCTTAGAAGTCACAGTAATTACTTTTACTGGGATAGCGAATGGGAAGGGGCATAAGGTGGGAGACTTCTGCTTGTTGTAATCTGTTTATTCTGGTAGGGCTACAGGTGATACAGTCTATGAAAAGTTGTCAAGCTGTACACTTACAATTTGCATAATTTTTGTTTTATACTCTATTTATTTTGGAGGCAGTCTTCTCTGTCACCCAGGCTGGAGTGCTGTGGCACGATCTTGGCTCACTGCAGCCTCCGCCTACTGGGCTCAAGCAGTTCTTCTGCCTCAGCCTCCCAAGCAATCCCATATGTATATAATTAATTAATGACAACAGTGGCATCCACCACAGTAGGTGAGGGATGGATTTTTCATTGAATGGTGCCTGGTTGTGTGTGAATGTGCCTGGGACTACAGACACGTGCCACCATGCCTGGCTAAATTCTTTTCTTGTATTTTTTTAAGTAGAGATGGGGTTTCACCATGTTGGCCAGGCTGCTCTCAAACTCCTGACCTCAAGTGATCTGCCCACCTCAGCCTCCCAAAGTGCCAGGATTACAGGTGTGAGCCACTGCACCCAGCCATTTGTTTTGTACTTTAAGTTTACTTAAGCCCTTCACTCCCTCAACGACTTGAAGGACTGTATTATTTTTCTCTACATTCCCTATATGCAAACCATGTAGATGGTATGCTTCTACCCCCGCCACTCCATCAAAAGGGCTCTACTAGGTCACTAATAACTTCCATGTTGTCAAAAAACTTGGACATTTTTTGCATTCTCATTTAATCCCAGTAACATATAGGTACATCTTTTTTTTTTTTTTTTTTTTTTTTCCTTGAAATAGTCTGACACCATGCACTCCTGGCTCTCTGCCTACCTGTGTTCATGTCCTCTTTGCAATCTCCTCCTCTACTCATCTTCTAACTGTTGAGTTCCTCAGGACACAATTCTAACTCCTTTTAACCTGTTATCTCTCCCTAGATTATACCTTACATTCATGCTTTAAAATACCATCGACTATACTTGCTGGAAACTCTACTATACTTGCTGGAAACTCCTAAACTCCTATCTCCATCTCAGACTTTTCTTCTGTGTACAGAGTACAACTTGATATTTTATCTCAAAGCCATCTTAAAATGAACATGCCTAATCTTAATACTTTTTCTACTTCTACATTTCGAGTATTCGTTATCTCCATAAATGACGACTCAATCTACTGATTTCTTCGTTAAAAATCTTGGGCTCATTCTTGAGACCTCTTTCTACTCCCCTTATCCCTTCAACACACACCCCTATCCAGACCACTGCACGATTCTATTGATTCTACCTCCTAAATATATCTCAGATTCACCCTCTTTGCTACATCTTCCCTGTTGTTATCCTTTTCTAAGCCACCGTCATGCTAAGGAGGACTGGTGGACGATTGGAGTAACTTCCCTACTGATCGTTATAGATCCATTCTCTTTTTTTTTCCTCCCCCAAGACAGAGAGTCTCACTCTGCTGCCCAGGCTGGAGTGCAGTGGCATGTTCTTGGCTCATTGCATCCTCTGCCTCCCAGGTTCAAGCAATTCTCCTGCCTCAGCCTCCCACATAGCTGGGGCCATGGGTGTGCACCACCATGCCCAGCTAATTTTTGTATTTTTAGTAGAGACAGGGTCTCACCATGTTGGCCAGGCTTGTCTCGAACTCCCAATCTCAAGTGATCCACCTGCCTCGGCCTCCTAAAGTGCTGGGATTCAGGTGTGAGCCACCACGCCTGGCCTCTAGATCCATTCTTACACATTCATTCTTTACACAGAAGTCTGAATGACCCTTTAGAAAGCATAAATGTCACATCATGCCCCTCCTTAAAATTCCTCAGAGGTTTACTCTTATACTTTGGGGAAAACCCGGATTTCTGACATAGCCCCAATTCTCTTCAGGATTTGGTTCCTGTCTACCTGCCTTTGTTGCTTTCCTCTCTGGCTCATTTTTCTCCAGCCACAAGCTGCCTTTCACTTCCTCCAAAGCATCAAGTTCTCTCTCACCTCTGGGCCTAATAAGCTAGTTCCTCAGTATGCAACGTACCTACTTAACATTTAACTCTCAGGTTATGTGTTCCTTCTTCAAAGAAGTCCCCTGTCTAAATGAAATCTCCCCTGTTATTCTATAGCTTTCTGTTCTTTTCCTTCAGGGCATTTTAAACAAATTTAAAGTTTATTTATTGGTATATTTGCTGAACATCTTTCACCTCCAACTCGAGTTTTTCACGAGGGAAGAGACAATTTGTTCACCATTGTATTGCTGGTATCTTAACCATGTACCTGGTAGATATTATTGAAAATATATAATGAGTAAGAAAATAGATCATGCCATCCTAGGTAAACTACAGGTAGGGAAGTACTTCATAGGTGTGTCCTATGCCCTGAGAGCATGAAGGAGTTGCTTGTTTCCTCTGGTTTGGTACTTTATTTCTTAAAAATTCCTCTCTGAAAAAGGGACCAAGTAATCACTGTACTGCCTAGAGACAAGTTTTTGATGATTAGTCAGTCTTCTCAGTGCTAAGCTAAATTGGCCGCGTGTGCAGATTTTATTTAAGCCCCCAGAGAGGAATGCACCTGCCTATATTTTTTAGATTGAAACTTTTTTTTTTTCTTTTTTTTGAGATGGAGTTTCACTCTTGTTGCCCAGGCTGGAGTGCAGTGGCGTGATCTTGGCTCACTGCAACCTCTGCCTCCCGGGTTCAAGAGATTCTCCTGACTTAGCCTCCTGGGTAGCTGGGATTACAGGCATGCACCACCATGCCTGGCTAATGTTTGTATTTTTCTAGTAGAGATGGGGTTTCACCATGTTGGCCAAGCTGGTCTTGAACTCCTGACCTCAGATGATCTGCCCGCCTCAGCCTCCCAAAGTGTTGGGATTACATGCGTGAGCTACTGTGTGCAGCCCTAGATTGAAACTCTTTAAAAGTAAAGGTAGAGAGTTCTCAGTAGCAGTCTTGAATAACTTGTCTTCTTTTCTAGAACTGCAATTTTGTTCATTTTTTTGAGACAGGATCTTGTTCTGTGGCCCAAGCTGGAGTGCAGTGGCACGATAACTCACTGCAGCCTTGAACTCCTAGGCAAAAATGATCCTCCCGCCTCAGCCTCCTGAGTAGCTTAAGACTGCAAGCACATACCACCACACTAAACTAGGTTTTTAGTTTTAATTTCTTTTTTTTTTTTTAGAGACAGGGTCTTGCTATGTTGTCCAGGCCAGTCTCAAACTCTTGGGCTCAAGCGATCCTACCACCTTAGCCTCCCAAAGAGCTGGGATTATAGGTGTGAGCCACTGCACTCAGCCAAACTGCAATTTTAAAAAAACATATAAGGGCCCTACAAAGGAAAGGTAGTCTAATCGCATTTGGTTACTCTTGAGATTTACAATATTATTTGTAAGTATTATTAGCTATTTTAGTCACATAAATATGCCATAATGCAACCAGAGTAAGTATATGACATGTCTTTTAATCACAATAATCAGAATAATGCAAAAAATGACCGTACTTCATAATATTAATGTATTCATGTGTTTTATAAGTTATACACATCTATTATGATTTGATATTACAAGATACTCTGCATTTTCTTATATAGCTTATGTTTGCTTTCTTCATTCTAGATATAGTTTTTAATTAAATTATTGTTTTTGAAGCTGATTTTAGTACAATAAGATGTTTAATTGCACATTTGATAGAAAATTATAAACACAACAATTTGAAACAGCTTTCAGGCTACTAGCATTTCCCAAAACCCATTAAAAAATGTCTGTTTACTACCAAATTTAAACCAGATAAATTTCATTTCAAGAGAAAATGTTTTCGAGGTTTTTTTTTTGTTTTTTTGTTTTTTTGAGACGGAGTCTCCTCTGTCACACAGGCTGGAGTGCAGTGGCGCGATCTCGGCTCACTGCAAGCTCCGCCTCCCGGGTTCACGCCATTCTCCTACCTCAGCCTCCCGAGTAGCTGGGACCACAGGCACCCGCCACCACACTGGCTAATTTTTTTGTATTTTTAGTACAGACGGGGTTTCACGGTGTTAGCCAGGATGGTCTTGATTTCCTGACCTCGTGATCCACCCACCTCCGCCTCCCAAAGTGCTGGGATTATAGGTATGAGCCACCGCACGTGGCTGTAGGTTTGGAGTTCATTATAAAGAAAAACTTTCCAATTGTCAGAGCTATTGAAAAGTGGGAGTAGACATTCCCGAGAGACTTTCAGGTTGGGGGCTGAGCCTCGGTTGTATGGTTGGACTCAGTGATCTTTGTGGGACCTTCTAATCCTGGAATTATCTTAATCAATGCTGCTTTTTTAAATTTTACTTTCTAAAACTGTGGCATATACAGTAAAGTATAAAAATCAATGAATTTTTACATAGATATATACATGTGCCTGTGAATATTTTCATCACTCTGGGAGGCTCTTCAGTCATTACCTTCTCTCTCCCCACCAGAGATAACCACTATTCTGATTTCTGTCACTATACGGTTGTTTTACTTGTTATTGAGCTTCATATAAATGTATTCATAGAATATTTATTCTCGTGGGTCTGGCTTCTTTTGTTCATGATTATATCTATGAGCTTCATCCGTGTTGCATGTAGCAGTAGTTCAATCTGTATAGTATTCCACTGATTTCATTGTAAGACTGTATCATAACATAGCCATGCTACTGTTGATGGACACATGGGTTGGTTCCACTTTGAGGTTATTATTTAAAAAGCTGCCATGAACATTCTCATACATGTCTTCGGTTGGTTATATACACTCATTTCTCACTAGGAATGGAGTTGCTGGTTCATAGGATAGGTGTGTTTTAACAGGTATCGCTAAATAGTTTTCCAAAGTGATTGTCCCCATTTAGATTCCCAGTAGCATCCTAAGAGAATTTCTGTTCTTCTTCATCCTTGGTACCTCTGTGTATTGTCATTTTTTTTTTTATTTTAGCCATTCTGGTGGGTATATAATACTAACTCTTTTTCTATAGCTATCGATAATTTGGATAGTCTCTTTATGAAGTGCTTGCTTTGTATTTAACCCCCTTTTTTTAAAAAAAGGGATAATTTATTTTTAATCTTAGTGATATTTAGGAGTTCTTTGTATATTCTAAATATGAGTCTTTAGGGAATATACGTATTACAAATACAATTTCCCAGTCTGTGGCTTGCCTTTTTACTCCTTTAACATGATCTTTTGATGAACAGACATTCTTAACTGTAGTGGACTCCAATTTGTCACTTTTCTCTAATGTGGTTAGTGCTTTGTCCTCTTCAAGAAACCTTTGCCTAGCCTAAGATCATGAAGACATTTAGACCGGTAATTCTTAAGTTGTAGTATTAAACTAGATAATAGCGAACTTTTGTTGGTTTACACACACAAAAAGAACTAAATGGATAGAAATGTACTATTTTCTTCCATAATTTATTTTGAAACTTTGGGTATTAACTATAAACAAGTAGATAATGATACTTAAATCTGAAATTTATTAACTGAGAAAGTGTCAGTTAGGATAGGCTAGGTTATTGCTATTTATATTGCTGTGGTAATAAACAACCACAAAATCTCAGTGGCTTTCTTTCTTCACTTATGCTATTTGTACAAAGTGGGTCAACATGGGGCTATGCTATTTGTGGTCACTTAGACAACCAGGCTGATGTAAACTCCATCACAATATATACTTTCACAGTCACTGTATTCAGGGGAGGGAAACATGGCAAATTGCTTATAGACTCAGATTTTCTGCCCAGAGGAATCATATGTCACTCACTGTCATTGCCCATGAGTTACATGGGCCTTGTGTCTTCTCTGAGGCAGTGAGGAAGTTTCCTCTTATGTTTCTGAAAGGAGATCTAATTATTTTTGAATAGCCATAGTGACTATCACAGTTAAACATGAGTAAGTTACTTAACCCCTCTGTGGATCAGTTTGTTCACTATAAAATAGGAGCTAATGATAATATCTACTTGATATGGTGGATGTGAGGATTAAGTGGGATCATACATGTATAGCTCTTAAAATAGTGCCTGGTACTTAGTAAGCAATAAATTCTTGCTGCAATTGTTGCTATCATTGTTGTTATTAGGCTCTTACTATATGATGACACCATACTACCTGCTTTATTTACACAGATTAGTTCTTGAGATAACTTCTTTATAGTATATACTATTGCTCTTCTCATTTATAGGATAGGAAAACATTGGTTCAGAGCTTTTGACTAGCTTGCCCAAGTTCCACAGCTAATAAGTAAAATATGAGATTGGAATCTAGGCAGTCTGACTCCAGAGCCCTCAATATAAACTGAGACTCCCTCCCAGATAGCAAATAAATATGAACAGAATTCAGAAATGCATACCATGCTTAGAGAACTCTGTGTTTGTGTACATATATGTTTATGGTTGTGATTTTGTATTGAATTTTTAATATATTCCTATTTTCTGCTAGTTTGTTAGTGTTTCTATTTCATATAATTAAATATACTGTTTCTCGGTATTCTATGTAGTCTAACAACTAAACAAATTTGAAGTTGATTTTGTTCTTCATTAACAGGTGAAAAAACTTGAGCCAGAGTCGTTTAGTGATCCCAGAAACCAGTTAGTTGGTAGCATATCCTGAACTCAAAGTCAGATTTCCTGACTTCGATTCAGAGCTCTTCCTACTGCCTCAGGTTGTCTCCTTGTAGTTTATGCTGCACATCATCCTTTATCAATATTTGAGAGGCTTTTTCTCCCCAGATTTTGAGTGAATTCGTTGTAGAAATCACAGGTAAGCTATTTTTCTTCATAGCTCACATTACTATGTCTTGATTGTAATTTATCAATTTTGTCTTTTAAATATTCTAATGTTACTAAACACCCAGGGCCAAATTAAATATTTGGAGAGAGTTTCTAGTAAGAATAAATGCCTCCAGAGAAGATTCTGTGGAAAAATGTTGTAATGATGAGCTTAAGAGTACCAATAACTTTTCTTTTTCATGTAAGGCAGTTTAGAGTCCAATTTCTGAAGGCACAGAGATGCCACTGGAATTAGAGATGAATCAAACACATTACATTTTAGGTTTATCTTAAGGTATATTGGCAAGAAGTAAAACAACAACTTATCAAAAGCTTGTTGCTTTTCCTGCCAGTGGCATAAGAATGTACATATAACAGTCTCAGATGTATTGTAATTTTCAGAGTTAAACCTCTTAAGGAAATGTTCATTTTCATGGTCTGTTTTCCCATAATTAAATGGTATTCTTGTTTGGTAATTTCAGTGTATTTTCATGTAACTTATCTGGAAAGTTAACAGGATATAAATTGAGTTACAACTTCTCAATCTATTGCTATATAGTGGAGATATTCAATAAGGAAGTCACAGCACTTTTTTCCCCTCAGTATCAAAATATGTCAGTTATCTGTCAAGAAAATGAACAGAATCTGTGCTGTGTGTTATTGCACTCATGGGGAAATATTGTTTTGAGGCTACATGATCCTTGTTCTGGCCTCATGCAATTTAAAACATTAATTTTTGTTAAAATAAATACTGCTTTATAAAACTGAATGAAGAATTTAAGGGAATTTTTAATATAAAGCATGAGGTTTATAAATTGTGCCCTTACTCTGCCTGTTAAACATGCTTACTCTTCTCTGCCCTGTAGTGCTAATTCTGATGAGAGAGAGAAAGAATATATCATTAGCAACTATCTTTAAGGCATTTTTTCAGCAATAAGCTAGAAACTCTTCTGTTTGTTTGTTTGTTTTTGAGACGGTGTCTTGCTCAGTCACCCAGGCTGGAGTTAGAAACCCTTCTAATGGTGTTTGTATGGAAAGGGGAGTATGGAGAGTCTGGCAAAAAGGGAATTTTAGCTCTACGTGTAGCCATATTTTTTTGAAAAGGAAACTATCCAAGTATTGCATGTGAAATTAAAATTTAATTTTAAAACATCTGTGATCTTTGATGGCACTTTTCCTCTTTCTTTAAAGTAACATAACCATACTGCTGAAGGTTGAGTTTAAAACAAAGATTGGAAAGTAATTATTCATAATTTCACCACCCTGACGTAACTACTTTGAACTTCTTTTTTTTTTTTTTTTTTTTTGAGACAGAGTCTCGCTCTGTCACCCCGGCTGGAGTGCAGTAGTGCGATCCCAGATCACTGCAACCTCCACCTCCTGGCTTTAAGCGATTCTCCTGCCTCAGCCAACAGAGTAGCTGGGATTATAGGCTCCTGCCACCACACCCGGCTAATTTTTGTATTTTTTGTAGAGACAGGGTTTCACCATGTTGGCCAGACTGGTTTTGAACTCCTGACTTTAAGTGATTGCCCACCTCAGCCTCCCAACACTTTGAACATTTTGACGTTTTTCCTTCCAATCTTTTTTCTTATGTATCTGTTGTTGTTATTATTATTATTGTTTAGGGTCTTACTCTGTCACCCACACTGGAGTGCAGTGGCATGATCTCAGCTCACTACAACTTGCACCTCCCGGGTTCAAGCCATTCTCCTGCCTCAGCTTCCAGAGTAGCTGGGATTACAGGCGCCCACGACCATGCGTGGCTAATTTGTATTTTCCATAGAGACAGAGTTTCACCATGTTGGCCAGGCTCGTCTTGAACCCCTGACCTCAAGTGATCCACCCATTTCTGCTTCCCAATACTTTGAACATTTTGATGTATTTCCTTCCAATCTTTTTTCTTATGTATTTATTGATGATGATGATGATGATGATGATGACAGGGTCTCACTCTGTCATCTAGGCTGGAGTGCAGTGGCACTATCATGGCTCACTGCAGCCTCGACTTCGCGGGCTCCAGCAATCCTCCCACCTCAGCCCAGCCTCCCTAGTAACTGGGACCACAGGCGCGTGCCACCATGCCCAGCTAATTTTTGTATTTTTGGTAGAGATGAGGTTTTGCCATGTTGCCCCAGCTGGGCTCAAATTCCTAAGATCAAGCAATTCACCTGCCTCAGCCTCCCAAAGTATTGGGATTACAAGTATGAGCCAACATGTCTGGCCTGTATCTGTTCTTTTAATATAATCCATATACTTTCTCATAAATATTTCATTGATAACTTTGTAATATAATTTTTAAAATAGCTTTCACATACTTTTATTGTTTGTAGAGCTTGTAAAGAAATATTTGATCCTCACGGTATCCCTTTGAGGTAAATAGAATAAGTTTTAGCCCCATTTTGCATATAAGGGTATTGAAGCAGATGCTCCTATAATGCCTCTACTTGGTACTGTAGTAGACTTCTGTTCATGACAGAAGTACTTGCTAACACAGGCAAGTGAGTGCATTTAATGTTGAAAGAACAAAACAAATCGTTCTGTAGACTCTTACTCCCTGGACTTAGTCCTTCCTTCCTGGGCTAAGTGAACCTTTGAACAGCAGTAGGCAATGCTGAAAATACAGATTTTGTCAGATTTTAGTAAGTACTCTAAACACCCAAGAATCTTGAAGTGATATAATGAAAGTTACAGCAAATGTGGTTTTAAACTTGTTTTTTCTTTTTTGTTTCACCTTGAAAAAAAGAAACAATCAGTAGCTTTTAAATATAAAAGATTAAATCTAACTACTTGTTCTGAATTACTATGGTAGGGTGAGTGAGAACTGAGGCTCTGTGTATGAAAGTTGAAGTCTTATCATACTGAGTAGGTTATCAGTGGAGAAATGTTCCTAGGAAACTGTCTTGTAGAACTTAAATGTGTCAAATTTGAATTCTGTGGCTATTTGTAACTTTCTGAAGTCCTGAGCATTGTTACTAGGTTTCAAAGGCAAAATATAGCAAAATAATTCTGAGTTTTTAAATTTCTTTCAGTTTAAACTGTAAGGCATGTTACAATTGTGCCTATTCATCTTGTGAGGAAAGCTCAAAATTTCATCTTACTGTTCAGAGTAGTAAAGACCACTAGCTGCTTTGCCTCCCTGTGACTAAAGTTTTCTGTTTTCAGCTTTTGGCTGAGGAAATTCCTCTGCCATCGAGTGTCCTCTGTTTTTCTTTTAGGAAATCTTCCTAGGAAGCAAATTTAATTTGTAAGTCAGTTGATTAAAATGAAAAACACTTTGATGGGATTAATTTCCGTTTATTATATTATAGTTTTTATAAATGTTCTTCAATTTTCCTTCTCAAACATGTTGTCTTTTACTTGCAGTCTTCATTGGCTTTTGAAAGGGTAAACGATTTAGGATTTGTTGCCTGTAAAAGAAAGAAACATTCTTTCTACCTCCTCTCTTCAGTGTTGTCTCACAGCTGCAGGTTTGAGCTGAAGAGCCATGTAAAATGTAAGAAAATAGAGGAGCAGTGTTCCTTGAACTAATAAGGACCCTTTCCCTGGAATTATTAACTATGAATTTTATGTTTGAGTTCAGATACTAGGGACCTTTGTTACTTCTGCTTTCTCATACAGTAGTTCCCCTTTATCCATGGGGGTATATCCGAAGACCTCCAGTAGGATGCCCGAAACCATGGATAGTAACAAATCCTATACATATGGTATACATGAATTTCTCTTTCTTCACAATTTCACAGATTTATCTTTACTGTAGATCTTAGCAACCTCAGCATTTGTATTTTTTTCCTTTTGTTAAGTCGGGAACTTTTACCTTTTCGCTTGAAGAAGCACTTTACAGCTTCTCTTTGGCATATCCAAATTGGCAGCCTTACTGCTCTTCTGCTTTGGGACCATTGTGAAGTAAAATAACACCAGCCCTGCGATACTGCCACAGTCGATCCGATAACCTAGAAGGCTGCTAAGTGACTAATGGGCAGGTAGTGTATACAGCATAGATATGCTGGACAAGGGGAGGATTCACATCCTGGGTGGGATGGAGCAGGACAGCATGGGATTTCATCACACTACTCCAAACAGTGTACAACTTAAAATTTATGAATTGTTTATTTCTGAAACTTCCCATTTAATATTTTTGGACTGTAGTTGACCACAAGTTAACACACCTGGCAAAGAAAAACCACAGATAAGGGAGGACTACCATGTATGCTGATTACGTTGCTTTTCGCACACTCCAGCCTTGAATTATATTGTTTTAGAGCTACCTACCTTAGTATGAATCTGGATTTCCAAACACGTAAGGACCCAGAGCTGTGTGGTCCTTCTCAGGTGTTTTCTCAGATGGTGTTTTCTGTTTCCTTCAGCTTTCTAGTGCATCTATGAATTTATTAGGATAATTAACAGTTACTTTAGCCGGTTACCCCACCCATTCAATTCCTGTTTCTCTGTTTTTCTCGTGTATTTAAATAAATACCATTACACACATCAGCCATTACCCTCTTTCCACGTCCCCTACTAGATTATGAACTGTAAAATAATAAGGGTTGTTGGGTTTTTTAAATCTTATTTACCTCTGTATCTTTGATGCCTAACACAGTGACACATGATAAACTGAAAAACATTGTTTTTCAGCTTTAAAAAAAAACTCATAACTCTTCTTGATAAATACGTAAATTCCCTTTTCTGATATACCCTGCATGATATACCTTTCATGATATACCTTGGTGTGGTTTTACTCGCTCCAAGATGTGAGTAAAAAGTATACATATGTATCTTTACCAAACAAGAACATTAACTTTTTGTACTTTGTGTACTTAACAAGCTTGGTTATGTTTTTTGCTTTTTCTCCAAATACAAAATTGACTGTCACTGAAAACACCTTTTCATATATCACATGGCCTCCTAGAGGGAATAAGGCTTTACTGGCATTCCCTATTCCAGCTTATATGTACCCACCTTTTTACTGTTTCATAGTACACCCATGTCCCAGGAAATTGGGTAAGTACTTTACACTAAGGAAATAATTCCAGGTTTTATTGGATTACTTTAACTCTTAGTTCAGGCACTGGTCCAGAAGTCGTCTTACTTGGGCAATCACCTTCTTGTTTACTAATAATAAAAGCAGTGCTTAGATTGCCTCTGCAGGAAGGGCAACTTGTGACCAACAGGCACCATGAAAAAGCCAACGAGGTGGACTGTGACCTCAAAAGGCAGCACTCTGGTTGTAAAATGACAACTTTTGCTTTGGAAGAGAAAGTGTTTTTTATTTTCCCTGCGTTACACCGTGCTTTACAAAAACTGATACAAAATACTATTCCTCGATGTTTTGGTTTTGTGGAGTTTTTTTCTTCACAACACATTTTGTGTCCTAACATTGACAGTTCTCCATCAAGGTTCAATTGAGGGGGCAAAAGGCATATACAGTGATCCAGTTGCCTAGCAAAAAATCTGAACTGTACCAGTTTCTCTTTTGATGATCTAGTACTTCTGTGATTTTTAAGAAAATACCTGATTTAAGTTTCTAAAATTTTTACTTCAAAAAAATCATATAGTTTCACATAAGGAATTTGGAGAAGAAAATCACAAAGATAGAAGATTAATTTTTGTTTCTAATTCTGGCCTCTTTTTCTCACTTTTTATTTTTCGAAAACAGAGTCTCTACAAGGAAGATAACAGACTGTAAAATTCTACAAAGCAAACCTACACATCACTTAACACCAGACACCATCTGGGTTACATAATGAAGGTGATCAACAAATGTTTGTTGAAATATAAACTCTCTAGGCATTTGCATTAGATGGAGGCTGGATTATTTCTTTTGTGGCCAAAATCCCCCACTATATTTAGCTTCAAAAAATTTGTAAGTAGTATATTGTTAGTACAACTCACCCTTTTTTACTAAACTGATTATAAGACTACAGTTAAAGTATATGCAGGCCACAGTTTATAGATTCTAGTCCTGGTGTTTTTCCCAGTTATTTTGAACTTAGAAACTAGCTTTACCTTCAAAATATATTAAGAATCTGACCACTTCTCACCATCTCTACTACTGCTATTCTGATCTAATTCTTTCAGTTGTTTTGTTGCAGTCGCTTCCCAAATAATTTCCTTACTTTCTCTTTTCCCTCACCACCTTCATTCAGTCTGTTCTCAAAATAGCAGCCAGAATGATCCTATAAACTGTTAAATTTTATGCCTTATCTGCTGAAAACCTTCCAGTAGCCCTAGTTAGCTTTCAGACCTCATCTCCTTTTGCCACTAGTTTAGTCCAGCCACATTCGCCACCTCCTCAGTCACACCAGGTGGACTCCTTTGCTCTAGTTGTTTCCTCTGCTAGGGCCACTCTTTCTCCACATACATGCATAGTTCTTTCATCTCCTTTAGGGCTTTCCCCAAAGATTATCTCAGTGAAGCCTTTCATGGCCTCTGTATATAAAAAATTGCAGACACCCCCTTTCCTTGAACTGTTCCTAACCTCTTTCCCTGCTCTGTTTTTTCTTGGTACTTCAAAGTATGTATCATTATTCATTTTACTTATTTTATCTTGTTTTTTGTCTGTTCTAGTACACTGTGAGCTCTATGAGTGCAAGGATCTTTGCCTGTTTTGATGACTACTGTATTCCCAATGCATAGAAAATGCCCAGGATGGTAGATAATATTTGTTGAATGAATGAATCAGTTTCTCTATAGTTTGGTTCCTAGGGTAGCCTACCAACATTTTAAAATAAATAATAAGGCTGGGCGTGGTAGCTCACGCCTGTAATCCCAGCACTTCGGGAGGCTGAGGTGGGTGGATCATGATGTCAGGAGTTCAAGACCAGCCTGGCCATGATGGTGAAACTCCATCTCTACTTAAAAAAAAAAAAAAATTAGCTGGGTGTGGTGGCAGGCACCTGTAATCCCAGCCACTTGGGAGGCTGAGGCAGAGAATTGCTTGAACCAGGAGGTGGGAGTTGCGGTAAGCAGAGATCAAGCCACTGCACTTCAGCCTGGGCGACAGAACAAGACTCATCTCAAAAATAAATAAAATAAAATAAAATAAAAATCAATAATAGTCATAGGAGTCTGGGCTAAAAGTTTTAGGTCTAGAGAGCCATATTTTCTGTCCACCCCCACCCTGGTGCCCAGCCAAACACACCCCTCCTTATGCCCTTCTCTTGAAGCAGCAAGCCTTATGTTTAGACCCTAATTGTCTCTCCGTACCCCGACCCTCCCCCAAAACCTAAGTATTTAATTACTCCCAAATTGCCTCTTCTCTCTCCTCATCTTTTTCCCTCTCATCTCTCATATAAAAACCTACGGTGAAAGAGTTTTTAACTGAACCCCAGTTAACTGCCTGGCAGGATTAGCCAGTGTTCTCATTCCCACTGTAAAACATATTGATTAATGTCCACAGCCTACTGATTGCTTTTAGCTAAACGTTCACAGCTGGTAGACTACTCTCTAGTAAGCCTCTTTTCCTTCCTCCAGTTAAATTGTATGCATATCAAAGTCAGTTGTGTTTATTCCCAAACCTCTTTATACCAGTTCTCTAGCATAATAAAATATATAATTATAATATTCTAAATATATAATATGGTAATTTAAAAATGAATGAATGTTATATTTTAGAGTGCTTTTAGATTCACAACAAAAGTGAGCAGAAAGTACAGAGACTTCCCATATATTCCCTGTCCCCCTGCACACACACAGCCTCCCCAACTATCAATATCCTTGGCACCAGAATGCTGCATTTGTTACAATCAATGAACCGGTATTAACACATCATCACCATAGTTTACATAGTGTCCATCACTCTTGGTGTTGGACAATCTGTGACTTTTGACAGATTTATAATGACATGTATCCACCATTGTATCACATAGAAAGTTTCAATGCCCTAAAAGTCAGGTGTTCCACCTATTCATCCTACTCCCCTGGCAACCACTAGTCTTCTTACTGTCTCCATAGTTTTGCCTTATCCAGGATGTCAAATAGGTGGATGGATTTACAACATGTGGGTGGGGTTTTCCTTATCCAAAATGCCTGGGACCAGAAGTGTTTCAGGCTTCAGATTTTTTCAGATTTTTGAATATTTGTATATACATAATCAGATAATGTTGGGAATGAGACCCAAGTCTAAACAGGAAATCCATTTATGTTTTATCCATTTACCTTACACATGGCTTGAAGGTAATTTTATAACAATGATTTTATTAATTTTGTGTATGAAATGAAGTTTGTGTACATTGAACCATGAAAAAGCAAAGGTGTCACTCAGCCACCCACATGTACAGTCTGTGATTGTTTGGCATCACCATTATTCCTGATTCTGAATTCATGTGCTACCAATAAGCAAATCATTTTCTTACACTGATTTGCACATAAGCACTTAACAGTAAAAAATGTGACATACCATTATTACAGTGAAAAATAATGTGTTCAGGGTAAGCAGCACAGTAGTATCACCAGTGCACCTGTGCCAGCTGTTAACAACAAACAATGGCAAGTTGAATAAACTAAATAGCATGTGCCAGTGTTTTTATTGTGACCCATGATGTGAAGTCCCATGTGGAATTTTTGTGTTTTGTATTTTCATACAATGAAGGAGAGCTCTTGTTCCACATCCTTGCCAGCATTTGGTGGTATCAGTGTTTGGGATTTAGGGCATTCCAATAGGTGTGTAGTGGTAACTTGTTATTGTTTTAATTTCCTCTTGGGTCATCAAGTGGGCCCTCAGGAAATTTCAGATTTTGGAGCATTTTGAATTTCTGATTTTCAGATTAGGGATGCTCAATTTTTATAGCCTTTTCAGATTGACTTCTTTCACTTAGTGTAATATGCACTAAGTTTCCTCCATGTCTTTTCATGGCTTTATAACTCATGTCTTTTTAGCAGTGAATAATATTCTGTTATCTGAATGTATCACAGTTTAGCACTCACTTACTGAAGGACATCTTGGTTATGCCCAAGTTTTGGCAATTATGAATAAAGCTACTATAAACATCTGTGTGCAGGTTTTTGTGTGTACATATGTTTTCCATTCATTTGGGTAAATACTAAGCTAAGAAGTGCAATTGCTGGATTGTATGGCAAGAGTGTGTTTAATTTTGTAAGAAACTGCCAAACTGTTTTTTGAAATGTCTATACTGTTTTGTATTCCCACATAACGAAGGAGAGTTCCTGTTGCTCCACATCATTGTCAGCATTTAGTGGTGTTAGTGTTTGGGATTTTGGCCATTCTAATAGGTGTGTAGTGGTAGCTCATTATTGTTTTAATTTGCAGTTATAGTTGGCCCTATGTATCCTTGGGTTCTGCATCCACAAATTCAATCAATTTGGGGTGGAAAATACAGTATTCGAGAGACACAGAACCTGTGGATACAGGGCCGACTTTTTGTAGTCATGGGTTCTGCAGGGCCAGTTGTGGGACTTAAGCATCTACAAATTTTGGTATACACAGGAATCCTGGAATCAATCCCACATGGGTATTAAGGGACAACTACACCTAATGACATATGATGTTGAACATCTTTTCATATGCATAATTACTATCTGTATATCTTCCCTTTTTTTGAAACAGTGTCTCACTCTGTCGCCCAGGATAGAGTGCAGTAGCGCAGTCATGGCTCACTGCAGCCTCGACCTCCCAACCTCCTGGGCTTAAGTGATCTTCTCACCTCAGTCTCTCTAGTAGCTGAGACTACAGATGCATGCCACCATGCCTGGCTAATTTTTGTGTTTTTTGTAGAGATGGAGTTTTGCCATGTTGCCCAGGCTGGTCTCAAGACCCTGGGCTCTGCCTGGGCCCTGGGCTCCCTCACCTCCACCTCCGAAAGTGCTGGGACTACCGGCATGAGCCATCATACCCAGCCCAAGTATCTGTATGTCTTCTTTGGCAAGTCTGTTCAGGGCTGTGGCCCATTTTGGGTTATTCATTTTTTTGTCTATATTTAAGCATCCTTTGTACATTTTGGATAACAATTATTTATCAGATGTGTCTTTTGCAAATATTTTCTCTCAGTATATGGCTTATCTTCTCATTTCTTGATGTGTCTTTCTCACAGCAACATTTTTTAATTTTAATGAATTCTAATTTATCAATGTTTTTTTCATGGATTGTTCCTTTGTTGTCATATCTAAAATAACATTGACATAATCATCTAGGTTATCTCCTATATTATTATGTCATCATCTAGGATCTTGTAGTTTTGTGGTTAACATTTAGGGCTGTGATTCATTTTTAGTTAATTTCTGTGAAGGGGGTAAGGTCTGTGTCTAAATTCATTTTTTTGCATATAGATGTCCAGTCGTTCCAGCACCATTTGTTGAAAAGACCATCTTTGCTCAATTGTATTGCCTTTATATTTGCTCCTTTGTCAAAGATCAGTTGCCTATATATATGTGGGTCTACTTCTGGGCTTTCTGTTCTGTTCTATTAATCTATTAACATTTTCTTTCACTGATACTACATTGTCTTGATTATAGTATGGTATGTCTTTAAGTCAGGTGGTGTCAGTCCTCCAACTTTGCTCTTCTCCTTCAGTATCGAATTGATTATGCTGAGTCTTTTGCTGCTCCATATAAACTTTAGCATCTGTTACCAGTAGCCACAAAATAACTTGCAGAGATTTTGATTGGTATTGCATTGAATTGTTATTGCATTGAATTGAATTGATAGATTAAGGTGATGAGAACTGACATCTTGACAATATTGAGTCTTCCTACCCATCAGCATGGAATGTCTCCACTTACTTAGTTCTTCTTTGATATCTTTCAACAGAGTTTTGTAGTTTTCGTCATCTAGATCTTGTATATATTTTGTTAGTTTATATATAACTAAGTATTTCATTTTGGGAGGTGCTAATGTAAATGGTAATATGTTTTTAATTTCAAATTTCACTTGTTCATTGCTGGTATATAAGAAAGCAGTTGACTTTTGTACCTTAAACTTTTATCCTGCAACCTTGCTATAATTGCTTATTAGTTCTAGGAAGTTTTTTTTTCCGCCCCCAATACTTTCAGATTTTCTCCATATAAACTCATGTCATTTGCAAGCAAAGTGAGTTTTGTTTGTTTCCAATCTGTATACTTTTTATTTCCTTTTCTTTTTTTTTTTTTTTTTTTTTTTTGAGACGAAGTTTTTGCTCTTATTGCCCAGGTTGGAGTGCAGTGGCGCTACTTCAGCTCACTGCAACCTTCACCTCCCAGGTTCGAGCGATTCTTCCACCTAAGCCTCCCGAGTAGCTGGGATTACAGGTGACTGCCACCACATCCAGCTAATTTTTTATATCTTTAGTAGACACGGGGTTTCTCATGTTGGCCAGATTGGTCTCGAACTCCTGACCTCAGGTGATCTGCCTGCCTCAGCCTCCCAAAATACAGGGATTACAGGCATGAGCCTGGCCTTTTATTTCCTTTTCTTATCTTACTGAATCAGCTAGTACTTCCAGTACAATGTTGAAAAGCAGTGGTAAGAGGGGACATTCTTGCCTTAATGGGAAGCTTTGAATTTCTTGCCATTAAGTATGATGTTAGCTAGAGGTTTTTTGTAGAGATTCTTCATCAAATTGAGAAAGTTCTCTTTTCCTAGTGTGCTCAAGTTTGTCTGTTTTTAATGAATGGGTGTTGATTTTTGTCAAATGCATTTTCTGCATCTATTGATACGGTCATGTGACTTTTTTTCTTTAGCCTATTGCTGTGATGGATTACATTAATTGAATTGTAAAATATTATAGGAAACAGAATCCTGGAAAGATTCTGCACTCAGATTGCTTTTTAAGTTCTTGTTATATTTTAAAAATCTGAAACTAGAAATTATAGGCAGGACATTCTGGATGTGGAAAATGCAATGTTATAGGACTCCGATTAGTGGATGAATACACGAAGGAAAGGCTTTGGACCTACATAAAAAGATTGGTGAATGGAAAAATATTAATGTTTTTAATTAAAATATTTAAGTGCTTTTTTTTTTTCTGATTCCTTCAATCAACTTTTTCAGTTAACCAGCAGCTAATTGTTTGGCTAAGTGAACTTCTACTTTACTTCCTTCTATCCAGCTGGATCTCTGATATTGGGTGTCTACTTGGTTGAACTTCTGGGTTTTTGCTTTCAAAGAGTTTGCTAGTAAGGCAGTAGAATCTTAGTTGATGAAATTTTTAGGCAGTATAAAGAAGTGAAAAAACTTTCGACTAAAAGCAAAAACAGTTGCAGGGAAAGGTTCTGGGGACTCACTGAGAAGACTTGCCTTACCAAGGGGTCTTTCACAAAAGTCTCTTCCTTCTCTTTCTGCTTAGAGTGTTCTCCTGTCCCCAACCATTCCTTTTTGCTTAACCTACTACTACTCCTATTCTTAGAAGAGATCCCAATCTTATATGTCTATAAAACAGCACAGGTAATGTAAATGAATGAAGTGAGCAGAGTGGAGACTATGTTAGAGACAGCTGTTACCCAGGACCAACCAAATGTTGCCTTTGTTGGATGTAGGCTGGTTTGGGCAGATTTTTTTTAATAAAGGAATTCAAAGATTTGTCTTATAACTGCCCATTTTTCTATATTGGCAACTTATTCAAATATTTTAAAAAATACATTGCAGACTCCCCCAAAAATGTGCATGTTGAATGTGGCCTGTGGGCTTCCAGTTTATAGACTCTACTTTTTAAAGCACTCTCAGGCAGCTTTTTCCTGTCGTAGTATTTGTGTATATTTGTGTACGTCAGTATTGCATTTAGCATGTTTTTTAATGATTATTTCCCGTCTACTGAAAGTGAATTATACCTTGAGGGCAGTATCCATATAGACAACATACTACTCATATTTAAATTTCCAGCCCTAGTATAGTGCCTAGTATTTGGTTAATTTCAATCAGTGTTTGGGTAAATGAACAAGCAGACACATTTGTTAGTTTTCCTCTTTTTTTTTTTTTTTTTTTTTGAGACGGAGTTTCGCTCTTGTTGCCCAGGCTGGAGTGCAATGGCACAATCTCGGCTCACCACAACCTCCACCTCCCAGGTTCAGGAGATTCTCCTGCCTCAGCCTCCCAAGTAGCTGAGATTACAGTCATGTACTACCACGCCAGGCTAATTTTCTGTTTTTAGCAGGGTTTCTCCATGTTGTTCAGGCTGGTCTCGAACTCCCGACCTCAGGTGATCCACCCGCCTCGGCCTCCCAAAGTGCTGGGATTACAGGCGTGAGGAGCCACCGCGCCCGGCCCAGTTTTCCCTTTTCCGCCTTTTTTTTTAGTTTTTTTTTTTTTGAGGCAGAGTCTCGGTCTGTCACCCAGGCTGGAGTGCAGTGGCGCCATCTTGGCTCACTGCAACCTCCGCCTCCTGGGTTCATGCTATTCTGCAGCCTCAGCCTCCTGAGTAGCTGGGACTACAGGCGCCTGCTACCACGCCCGGCTAATTTTTTGTATTTTTAGTAGAGATGGGGTTTCACCGTGTTAGCCAGGATGGTCTCGATCTACTGACCTCGTGATCCGCCCGCCTCGGCCTCCCAAAGTGCTGAGATTATAGGCGTGAGCCACCACACCCGACCCAGTTTTCCCTTTTTTACTGGGTAAGAGATTGAAGTCACTTGAGTAAATGTTGAGCAAAATTGATGTTAAAGATTCAATACTTAGACATGAATATCTAACATAAATGGAAAGTTGAAAATTCCAGTACAGAATATACATCAATTAGCCATGTTCACTAAAGTAGACATGAACACTGACTCCATTTTTTGAAGATAGTCTCGCTCCTTACAAATAATAAAGGAGAATGTATATATGAGGAAACATTTAGAGAGTATATTGAGTGTCCCCCAGTTTCAGAGTTAATCCATTTAAAAGATACATAATCTGCAAAAGTGCCTGCTTGAGCAATAAATAAATACTAATTGAATGAGGAGCCTCCTTCAGTTGAGGGGTAAGGTGTGGCTTTAGGCAAAGTCTGGCCACAATATTATGATGAAGCTATGAAATCAAATGTATATTTAACAAACGCCCATGATATGCTCAAAACTGGAGTGGGGGAAATTTAAAGGTAAACAAGGCACTGTTCATAACGTAACAAAACATATAACTAAGGTTTAGAAAAGGCAAGTGTAGTACAGTGAGTCAAGTATTATGATGGGTGTTTAGTACAGAATGCTCTGGTAGTACATAAAAGGGGCATCTGATACATTCTTGATTGATCCAAGAACACATACTGAAAGAAGACACATCTAAGGTGAGATGTGAAGGATAAGAAAGTATAATTGGCCAGACAAGAGAGACTGGGATACTAGGAAGTATTCCAACCAAAGACAACAAGTGGCAGTTGCAGATGTAGAGGTCAGAGAATATGGTGCGTTTTCTCAGAATGAATCAAAGACATAAATGTAAGAGCTGAAATTATAAAGCTCTTAGAAGAACACATAAGGGTAAATCTTCACAACCTTTGATTAGGCAGTAGTTTCTTAAATATGACACCTAAAGCACAAGCAACCAAAGAAAGAAAAATAATTTGTACTTTAAAGTTAAAAATGTTTATACTTCAAAGAATACTATCAAAGTGAAAAGACAACCCAGAGAATGGGAGAAAATATTTGAAAATAGTATATCTGATAAGTGTCTAGTATCTACAATATAAAATGAACTCTTGCAATTTTGCAATGACAATACAATTTTTTAAATGGGCAAAGGAGGGCGAGTGTGGTGACTTCACCTGTAATCTCAACACTTTGGGAGACTGAGGTGGGTGGATCTCTTGAGGCCAGGAGTTTGAGACCAACATGGCCAACAGGGCGAAACCCTGTCTCTACTAAAAATACAAAAATTAGCTGGGCATGGTGGTGCATACCTGTAATCCCAGCTACTACTTGGGAGGCTGAGGCACAAGAATCGCTTGAACCCAGGAGGTAGAGGTTGCAGTGAGCCAAGATCACACCAGTGTACTCTGGCATGGACAACAGAATGAGACTCTATCTAAAAAAAAGCACACACACAAAACACAATTTGAAATAGGATTTGAATAGATAGTTCTCCAAAAGAGATATACAAATGCACAATATGCATAAGAAAAGATGCTTAACATCAGTACTCATTAGGAGAATACAAACCAAAATCACAATGACTTACCACTTCACATCTACTAGGATGGCTGTAATAAAAAAGACAATACCAAGTGTGCTGAGGATATGGAGAAATTGGAACCCTAATACATTACTAGTGTGAATGTAAAATGGTGGAGGTGCTTTGAAAAACAGTTTAATTTTTCCTCAAAATATTAAACATGCTGGTACCAGATGTTCCAGCAACTCCACTCCTAGGTATATGCCCAAGAGAATTGAAAACATGTCCACACAAAAATTTATACACAAATATTCATAAGCAGCAGCATTCATAATAGCCAAAAATTAGAAACAACCCAAGTCTATCAACTGATATGTGGATCAACAAAATGTGCAATAGCCATCCAGTATAATAATATTCAGCCATAAAATGAAATGAAATACTGATACACGCTACAATGTGAACCTTGAAAACTTTATGCTAAGTGAGAGTAGCCAGACACAAAAGGCCACATATTGTATGATTCTGTTTATATGAAATATCAGAATAGGTACATTTATAAAGACAGAAAGTAGGCAGGCATGATGGCTAACACCTGTAATCCCAACAGTTCGGGAGGCTGAGGCAGGAGGATTGCTTGAGGCCAGGAATTCAAGACAGCCTGGGCAGCATAGCAAAACCCTATTTCTACAAAAAAAATTAAAAATTAGGCAGGCATGGTGGCACAAGCCTGTGGTCCTAGCTACTCAGGAGGCTGAGGCAGAGAGATCACTTGAGACAAGCAGTTTGAGGCTTCAGTGAGCTATGATTGTGCCACTGCATTCCAGCCTGGGTGATGGAGCAGGACCCTGTGTCTTTAAAAAAAAAAAAAAAAAGATAGATTAGCAGTTGCCCAGGCCTAGGAGGACTAGTAGGAAGGGAGAATTGGGATTGTTTGCTAAAGGATATTGTGTTTCTTTTTGGGATGATGAAAATGTTCTAAAATTGGTTAGGGTGTTGGTTGCACAACCTTGTAAATACATTAAAAACCACTGAGTTGTATGTAGTAAAGGGGGGAACTTTATGGTATATCAATTATGTCTTCTAAAAAAGGCAACTTAGTATGCTTTTTGGCATGAGTTGGGGTTGAGGAATATGAAAAGATAATGCTGACTGAGTTGGAGGGATTTGGGTGAGTTCGGTTGAAAAGCTTTGACAGAGATAATATGGCAGTTGGGAAACATCCTAAGAACATATAGTGATTACTAAGAGCATAGAGGGCCCAGTTGTGATTGGATGCCGTACATTTATAGTAATACTCTCTATTTTGTCTTTTTTTTTTCTCCATCATCTTGAGCCAAAACTTAAGAGTTGATCTACTTCTGGTGTATAGAAAGATACAGTACAAGAGAATTGAATGCTGGCAAAAGAACATTTGCAATGTAGCCGTCGAAGCTAAGCTGGACAGAGAAGGGGAAATCAAGGGCCATAAGAATAGAGGTTTGCATGTTTAAAGGTCAGTTGTAATAGGAGAATTAAGAGAGCTGAAATGATGGGAGATGGTGATAAGAGATTTTTGGGTATGAGGTTGATAAACCAAGCAACCTGATGTTTTAAAGGAACCAAGGGTTTTGCATAAAGCCTGTAGCATGGAAAATGAAATGGGCAGAATCTCACCTCTCAATTCTGAGGTGTATGGTTGGAGAGGGAGTGGTGGGGAAGGAATATGCTGCATCTCTATGAAAAGACTTAGGGGCCGGGCGCGGTGGCTCACGCCTGTAATCCCAGCACTTTGGGAGGCCGAGGCGGGCGGATCACAAGGTCAGGAGATCGAGACCATGGTGAAACCCCGTCTCTACTAAAAATAGAAAAAAATTAGCCGGGCACAGTGGCGGGCGCCTGTAGTCCCAGCTACTCGGGAGGCTGAGGCAGGAGAATGGCGTGAACCCGGGAGGCGGAGCTTGCAGTGAGCCGAGATTGCGCCACTGCACTCCAGCCTGGGCGACAGAGCAAGACTCCGTCTCAAAAAAAAAAAAAAAAAAAAGAAAAGACTTAGGGAAGTGGGGTTAGCATGTGTAAACTAAGAAAAGGGCACTTGAAAAGAGCCAACCCCAGAAACCGGAAGTACAAATATGCTTCCAGCACTGTCCAACACATTTAGAATAACATAGTCACATTGGTGTGATCATCCCTATTACTGGGAAAGATTACTAGAGCAATCTTAGTTGAGGAACATTTCTTCAGTTCCACCTAATTTCCTTTGTTCTGGCCATATATTGACCATAGCAATGTTCTGATTATGATCTGGCCTACTAGATGACTACAGAGAGAGAATGTGTTCACTGGTCAGTAAGTATCTGGTGCGCTTAATATAATTCTCATTACAATCTTTATAATCATTAAAATATTTTAAATTGGCACTCTTTTATGTATCAATTTTTTTCAGTGAGTGGTTAGTGTTAGAGGGAATTTTGGGATTTCCAAAGCTCAGGACTAGACCCTGGTTCAAAGTGTAAGTGGCAAAGTAATACCATTTTTGTGAGGCTTCCTGGTAGAAGCTGGATAAGTCCCCTCTACTAAGAAACATCTGCATGATAGACCTGTTTATATAAAGTGCAGTGAAGAGCCAAAGTTGTATATTGCTTTGCCTTTGAACAAATTTCTCTTCTTTCCCCTTCTAGAGCAGCATTCATCACATTTCTTAAGTGCTTTGCGTAAAATTTCAAAGTTCACTGTGACCCCCGTACTGGGACATCATCAGGCACAGATGCTACATGTGAAGGGCTTTTGGCAGTCAGTGGCTTGGTAGCCATGATTCCATTTGAATCACTCCCTCGTGGACCATATGAAACACATTCTCCCAGGATCCCAGACATATTATTGGGAATCATTGTATTTTCCAACTTACTGGACTAGTTTAGAGGCTTTTGGGTTTCACTGCACTTTTCTTCATTTCCTTCTTTTGTTGATCTTGGCCCCTTAACCTTCCACCCACTTTATTACTCATCTCTTAGGGACCTGACTACTCAGTAACACTGAGAAAAATGTATCTGAAACCATATGGGTTTGAGTACAGCAAACTTAAGAGAGGGGAAATAAAAAAGGAAAAAATGTGTGTTCTCTGAACTTCCTTTGTTTATATGATCTGTTTATATGTTGTTAAGGTTATGTTATCCAGCTGCCTCCCCACATTTCAGAAATGACTAAAGATACCTGGAAAACACTCTAACAGGGTCATGTTGGCATAGTGAATGAAAAGACACTTCATTTGTCCCCGCACCAGATAATATATCTTCTTTTGAGGCATAGGAGCAATGCCAAGAGCTTTAAATGCTGAATCTCAAGGTTCTTGAAAGGCCATTGACTTCTAGGCATTCTTTTAGAAAGAAACCAGTCAATGCCAGGCGCGGGGGCTCACACCTGTAATCCTAACACTGTGGGAGGCCAAAGCGGGCAGATCACTTGAGGCTAGGAGTTCAAGACCAACCTGGCCAATATGGTGAAACCCCATCTGTACTAAAAATACAAAAATTAGCTGGGCATGGTGGCACGTACCTGTAATCCCAGCAACTTGGGAGGCTGAAGCACAAGAATCACCTGAACCTGGGAGGCGTGGGCAACAGAGCGAGACTGTGTCCAAAAAAAAAAAAAAAAAAAAAAACGCCAGTCAAGTGAGTTCCTTAAGGTATATACCTAGTCATTTGAATGTTTGCTCACTATGGATAGTCTATATGGTATCTAACAGATATTACAGTTTTTTTTTCGTAGAATGAACATTGGCATTGGTGTGAGGTGATGTTAGCAGCCGTTAAAGCCCAGGCTTTAATCTGGCATTTGTATAATGTGAATTAAAACTTAAGTACACTTGAGTCAGAGTTATTCAGTAAAACATGTAGAATGGAATTTTGTGGCATTTATTAGAGCTATTCCACTTGTTAACACCTTATCTTGAAGGAACTGAAAAGAGGTAGCAAGTGTTCCTGCAGTAGAATAAAGTGCTTACTCTGGTTGAGTGAGAAGTTCCTCTCTACCTTGCATGCTCTACCCACTGTAATGGGTAATATTTGTACAAAGATGTGTTTTTCCCATCAAGCTATTTATGGAACTTGGCCTGCTAAATAATAAACTTAGAAGTGAGAATAAGTAAGAATAAGGAATAAAACATCAATGTTATCTTTTGGAAATAAATCACTCCATTGAACATGGAGAATGTGGTCTTCGTGTCATCGGCATTTTCTTCATATTTCCGCTTCAGTGGAATGATCCTGGCTCTACTTTGCTGCTGTGCATTCCTTTTAATTGCTGTTTCACTAGGTCTCCTTAGCAGCAGCACCTGAAATAACTCCTGAGGAAGCTCCTAAGTGAATTCTCATAATTTGCTTCTCAATTCTCCCAGTTGATTGAGGCACTCTTTTTCTTGAGTGCTTTGCAGTTCTACGTAAGTGGCTGATGTTTGGGGTCACTGCTGAATGTTTTGTTTGAATATCCCTTTCATGATGAAGGGAAGGCTGCTGCTTTTAACTACATGGGATGATGCCCTTGGTGGTAAGCCTTGAAAGGCAAAAATCATTTGTCATAGTGATACGCTAAATGAAATTATTCTTTGTCACTTTGTCCTTTTGTCCGTTCAGTCTGATAACCTCAGTTCTTGTGATTTGTTTGTTTTCTTCAATTAAGCTTAGTTGTTTCCTGTACCCAGGTGCATGCTATTTCTGCTCTTGGTTATGATGGTATGTGGAGCATATTTCTGACCTGGAAGTGTGGTTTCTTTGACTCAGAGCCACATCAGCATGCCTTCCATCCTCTACTTCCTTTGCATTATTTCCTTTTGGAGGGCTCAGTTTGCCACCATTTAATCTACAGATGATTCATCTGGGACTGAGAACTGGTAATGCTGTAATAACAATACCTTTCTTTATATAATACTCAATGCACTTACTACCTTAGACTTTCTCTGTTTATGAAGCACTTTCATTTTAATCCCTCACAGTAACCCTTTGCATTAAGTCAGCAATTTTGTCTTAGTCTAAGATGGTGAAATTGTAGCTCAAAGAGCTTAAATAACTTGCTCAGAGTGGCAGTGCTTCTGAGTTACCCTGCTTAACAATTTCTACAGGAAATGAATACTTTTGAAGATACTCTGGATAAATAAAAAGGAATTTTCCAAACCACATCCCAGTTGTTAAAACCTAACTTGTTTTCAGTCTGGTCAGTTGATGAGACCAAGGTTAAAAGGCCCATTCACCATACAGTTTAAATTGATGTGTCCAAGTCAAGAAAATAAATATTTAGGTCAGTTTTTATTCTGTTGCTTATGTGATAAAGTTCTGGAAGGCTGGCTCTTAAATTAGTGGAACTTGAAATGGAAGTAATTAAGCCATTAATTTTTTTATTACTATTCTCTTTTCCTTTCAGAGAGATGGAAAACTTGATGACTAGCTCCACCCTACCGCCCCTTTTTGCAGATGAAGATGGCTCCAAGGAGAGTAATGATCTGGCTACCACTGGGTAAGCAGCTGCTTTGGGACATTGGACTTCTCCATAGGCCTCAAAACAAAACTTCTAACAAAGGAAGAAGTCCTAAAGAGGCAGTTTTATGTCATAAGAATAGAGGGTGCATTTGTTTCACTTTGCAGAGAGAGTGACAGCCATCATAAACCACTTTGTAATCTGCATTCAATTATCTTTTGCAGTGCTCTGGTTTTTGTGAACTGATACAACAATATGTGGAATCTAGCAAACATTGGTGACTCCAGTTAAGAAAATTATATAGTCACCGTTAAGGAAATACCTGCCACAGAGCTAGCTCTAAAAAACAAATGCATTTTCTGTTCAAATTGCCATAGATATTAAAATAGTTTTTTCCCAAAGATCAGATTTTTTAATGTGGTTCTTTATTCAAAATGCTTAGTAACTTCAGCTGACTTCTGTTCTTTTCCCCATCCCACCTTGTTCTCCGTTCTGTGGGATCTTTTGAGAAATATGTAAAGAGATACAGAAAAGGGTTAATAACAGTAGTCTACCTCTTCCCTTAAAATCTCTGTTCCACTTGAATTTTTGTCCTTTCTAGATATTTAGAGGTTATTTGGCAAAGAGAAAATGTGTTCACTAATAGACTGAAGTGCTAGCTAATCCCTAAGATGAATTATTTTAATATTCTTTGGAGCTCTTTAAAAAATAGGCTATACTTTGTAATTCTGTTTCTTTCCCTCACATTTATTTCTCACCTCGTTGATATCCGCCTTTGACCTCACTACTCAGATGAAAGTATTCTCCAAGACTTTTCTAAAGGCTGCTTAGTTACTATATTCATTCAGTAAAAACTTTCTGAGTATCTACTATGTGCCATTGTTCTAGGCATTAGATAGAAAGCATTGATCAAAACAGATAAAAATCATAGGCCCTTTAAAGTTCAAATTCAACTTGTTGAATCAGACAATAAACAGGATAAATAAGTAAAACACATTTTATGTTGATAAGAACTATAGTTTTGTGGTTTTTTTTGAGACGGAGTCTCGCTCTGTCGCCCAAGCCCCGCCTCCCGGGTTTACGCCATTCTCCTGCCTCAGCCACCCGAGTAGCTGGGACTACAGGTGCCCGCCAGCTCGCCCGGCTAGTTTTTTGTATTTTTTAGTAGAGATGGGGTCTCACGTGTTAGCCAGGATGGTCTCGATCTCCTGACCTCGTGATCCGCCCATCTCGGCCTCCCAAAGTAGAACTATAGTTTTAAAAAAGAAAAAAGTGGAGAAAAGGGATAGGAAGGGTTTGGGGATGCAGTTTTAGACAGGATGGCCCAGAAAGTGTTTAATGAGAAAGTGACTTGAATAAAGACCTGAAGGAAATAAGGTAACTAGCATGCAGTTTTCTGGGGAAGATTATCCTAGGCAGAGGGAGCAGTAGGTGCAAAAGCCCTGAGGCAGGAGAGTTTCCATCTTACCAAAATAGCCAGGAGGCCGGTGTGGCTAGAGCACACATAGCAGCAGAAGAGGCAGTAGAGGATTACATCAGTGCTTCTCAAACATGAATTGCCAAGAAAGCTGATGAAAATGCAGATTCTGATTTAGAAAATCTGAAGACCAGAGATTCTACATTTCTAACAAGCTCCCAGAGAATGCCAGTTCTGTTGGTATGAGACCCATACTTTGGGTAAGAAGAGACTAGATCATAGGGATCAAAATGGTTTTTAGAGATCAAAATAAACCCTTTAACTTTTACTCTGAAGTGGGAGAGCATTGGAGGGTTTCAGGCAGAATTATATGATCTGACTTACGGTTTAATAAGATCCCTCTGACTGTTGTATTGAGAATAGAGTGAAGGGAGCAGGGGCTGGAACGAGGAGACCAGTTAGGAGGCTCTTAAAATAATTCAGGAGACAGATGATAGCCTGAAGAACCATCATTGGGTGACTTTCACAAGAGTGTTTTTGGTGGAATAGTAGGGGCAAAAACCTCATTGGAGTGTGTTTCAAAAATAATGGGAATGAGGGGTAGTGAGAAGTATAGAATTCTAGATATATTTTGAAGGTATACCAAACAGAATTTGCCTGAAAGAAAGGATGAGGAATGTAAGAAAGGAGAAAAATAGTAGTCAAAGACAACTCAAAAGTTTTGGCCAAAGCAACTGGAGGGATGGAGTTGCCGTTAGCTTAGTTGGGGAAAACAGAACAAGTGTGGAAGGGAGTTGTAGGAGCTCAGTTTTGGAAATTTTACATTAGAGATGCTTATTAGATATCTAAGTGGAGATGTCACATATGCACTTTGATATCAGGTTCTGCTATTAGGGGGATGTTTAGGCGAGACAGAAAGTTGGGATTTATCAGCATATAACATTCAAAGCCACGAGACTGAGTGAGATCACCAAAGAAATGAGCACTCTATGGATGGAAGAAAGAAGAGATCTAAAGCCTGAGCTCTGGGATACTCCAGCATTTAAAAGTCAGACAGAGGCCGGGCACAGTGGCTCGTACCTGTAATCCCAGCACTTTGGTAGGCTGAGGTGGGTGGATCACTTGAGGTCAGGAGTTCGAAACCAGCCTGGCCAACATGGTGAAACCCCCGTCTCTAATTAAAAATACAAAAATCAGCCAGGTGTGGTGGCACGTGCCAGAGGTGGGAGAATTGCTTGAATCCAGGTGGCAGAAGTTGCAGTGAGCTGTGATTGTGCCACTGCACTCCAGCCTGGGTGACAGAGCAAGCTCTGTCTCAAAAAAAGAAGAAAAAAGAAAGAAAGAAAGAATAGGAAGAGTCAATACAGTCTAAAACAAGTTGCTAGAAAGGTAGCAGAAAAGCCAGAAGAGTGAAGGGTCCTGGAACCGAAGTGAAAAAAAAAAGTATTTCAAGGAAGGGGGAAAGATCAACGTGTCAGATGCTTCTGGTACATCAGGTAAGATGGGGGCTGAGAAATGACACTGGATTTAGCATGGGTGTCATTGGTGGCTTTGACAAGAGTTGTAAACACAAATCTCCTTTGAAGTGGGCTTAAGGGAGGAGAAGTCAGTAAGTATAAACAAGTTATTTCCAGGGGTTGTGCTATAAAGGAAAGGAGAAAAATTGGGACCTTAACTGGAAGTGGGATTGAGTTTTTTTCTTTTCATTTTGTTTTGTGTTAAGAGAATTAATGTCATACGTATATGCTGATTAGACTGATCCTGTAGAGAGAAAAGAATTTGTATTGCCAGAAAGGACAGAATTGCTGAAAATCTGCCCCTGGGTAGACAAGAGTATGTGAGATCAAGGGTGCAAATAGAAGGGTTGTTGGCTTTAGCTAGGAACATGGATAGTTTATTCATGGTAACAAAAGATCCCCTTTTTTTTTTTCCAGTCTTCGTCCAACTTGTCAACAAGAAGGCATGTGATGCCTTGGCCATTCCTGTTCACTTAAGTCAGGGATTCATGGGATTCTGTTTTCCCGTGTGAATTCCCAAGTGATTCCTGTCCACTTAAGTCAGGGATTCATAGGATTGCTACTCTTTCCCAAACCTAGTTCTTATATTTTACCGAAATAAGAATGTACAAGAATTAGTAACTTAAAAATTGATGGCACAGTTGAAATGAAAATGACAGTGAAAGAACAAGTTGTCTAACACATCCAAAATGATTGAAATATTTGGAAAACAGCCCTGCAGAGATCAAACTGGATCTCGATGGTACCTCTTTTCAGCGAAAATGATTGGCATTGATTTCATAGCTTCTTTTACTTAACCTTTTTTAAAGGACCTCAAAAATGTAGGAATCTCCTGCTAAAATCATCTATTATGTTTCCTAGAAAGGGTCAGAAAAGTATAATTGCTTTCAGTACCAA
Source organism: Papio anubis (assembly GCF_008728515.1). Taxonomy (NCBI): domain Eukaryota; kingdom Metazoa; phylum Chordata; class Mammalia; order Primates; family Cercopithecidae; genus Papio; species Papio anubis. The sequence continues at coordinate 111,574,542 of NC_044982.1, read as the reverse complement.
GACAGTCTGCTTCCTGTTTTCATCCATTTGTCGGTCCACTGTAATCTGAGATTTATTCCCATAATTCCACTAAAACTATACTTAACTAAAATTGGCAGTGACCTTCAGGTCTTCAAATTTAGCAGATACTTTTTGGCCTATCTTATTTAACATCTGCAACTTTTTACTTGATTAGCCACTACCCTTCTCAAAAGTCTTCCTGCCTTGGCCTCTGCAGTCGTCTTCTCTCCAGTTATCTTAATGCCCTTCTCAATCTCCTTCCTAGTTTTTTTACCTTGCTCATACAATGATATTACTTCAGCCGAGTTCTATCCTGACTTTTCCTCCTTCTCACTGTCTTTCTGGAGAATATCTAGCACTGCCCATTATTTCCATGGGCTAACGTCTCTCAAGTCTATCTTTATGCCCTTTTGTTCCACTTCTGTTTTCCTGGGGCATGTTTCCAGTTGTCTGTAGTACATTTCTACTTAATTATATTACAAGCGTTTCACATTTATCGTTTTCTTGTCTGTCTGTCTGTCCACACACACATACATACCCCTGTACTTACCTTGGTTAATATTAAGTACATAACCATCAATTGGAAGCCTCAGAATTACCTTTGACTCTTCTTTTCTTTCACTATTAAAGTCAATCAGTTATTAAGTTCTCTCCATTCTACCTTTTTTTTGGAGACAGAGTCTTATTCTGTCATCCAGGCTGGAGTGCAGTGGCGTGATCTCGGTTCACTGCAACCTCCATCTCCCAGGTTCAAGTGATTCTCCTGCCTCAGCCTCCCCAGTAGCTAGGATTACAGGCACTGCCATCATGCCCAGCTAATTTTTTTATTTTTAGTAGAGACAGGGTTTCACCATGTTGGCCAGTCTGGTTTTGAATTCCTGACCTCAAGTGATCCACCTGCCTCAGCCTCCCAAAGTGCTGGGATTACAGGCGTGAGGCACCACACCTAGCCATTCTGCCTCTTAAGTATCTCTTAGCTTTCCTTCTGCTCGGAATCCTGCCTGCCTTTGTCTCTCACTTAATCTATTACAGTAACCTCTTGATAGTCTCCCTTTCTCCTTTTATACCCAGTTCTTTCTATCTGGAATGGTGTTGTTTACCTTGATGAATACATACTCATCTTTTAGGACCTCCTCTATAAATTCTTTCTTCACATCCCTCCATACATACAAAATTCATCATACGCTCTACCATACCTCTATGGTACTTTTAACAAGCCTTTATTTTAGTACTTATGTTGCATTGTAATGATTCTCTGTAACACTACGGGTTGTGCATTCTTTCAGAATAATGACTGAATATTACTCTATTATCCATCTTTCTACCACTCTTGCTTTCCCAACTCCTCCCTTGGTCAAAAACGAAAACAAAAATACTCACTAGCACATGGCGTTACCTTTCCTTCTATTCCTTTGTCCACATGTAATAAGATAAGTCCACCTAAGACCCTACCATCATCTGTAGCTTCTTGTGTTCGCTCTTCAGAAGGGTGAAATCTGGTTTGCTAACTCATCTGGAACAGTATAGTGGGAGCAGGAAATAAGTACATCTGTCTGATTTATTAACATGTATACCTGAACTTACTGAACTTGATATTGTTCTTAGATGATCTAATTGTCAGTAAACGCTATAATCCAAGAAGAAATAGCCAATGAAATGTACCATTAAGAGATTTTTTCTTACACCCTTTAAGAACTCTTTTGTGATAGTTGGCAAACTGCCTCTACAACTCCCATTGCTATTCACTTTTTTCGTTAATAGTGTTTTCCCTTTACATTGGAGATACATGAAGGGTAGCATGTAAAAGTCAGATTCTACTGCATATTCAGAACTAAAACATGAAGTCTGTGTTTAGAGGAGATCATCTTTTTGAAGAAGATTATAGTTGGTTTTGGTAGGAGATGTCTTCATGGAACTGACCTGGCTTAATAAAGCACTGAAACCAGTTTTTTAAAACACCCTGTAACTTCTGTGAAGACATTGTTTACATTTATACAGATTACTGGGGGAATTAATTCAAGGACTGGCATGTGCTTTTGCTGGCAGGGAAATTTATCTAGAACCTTAGTAAACAGGTGGAGTTTTTGTGTTGTTGATACTTCTGCCTATTATTCAGGTTAAATCACCCAGAGGTTCCATACAGTAGTGGCGCCACATCATCCACCAACAATCCAGAATTTGTGGAGGATCTCTCCCAAGGTCAGTTGCTTCAGAGTGAGTCTTCAAATGCAGCAGAAGGCAATGAACAGAGGCATGAAGATGAGGTAAGCTGAAGTATCTCCTTCTGTTCCTATCCTCTGAAACTTCTGAAGAAGCAGTCACAAGGAAGGTGTGTTGATCAAGGTGTTGATCATCTAACCTTCTTATATTCTTAGGCTGATACCTGCAAAATTTTCTGTTTTCTATGTCTTGTTTTATACGGAACCATATTAATAATTTTAATGGCATAGACAGGTAGACTCTTCTTTCCCTGTTCCCTAAGAAATACCTACCTCATATTAGATGTTCAACAAATACTTGTTGAATGAGTGAATGATTTAATCATTAATAAGTAAGTAATAAGAAGTGTACATGCCCTTACTCAAGGCCACACTCTGCTCACCAAGCCCTGCTGCCTGGAGCCCTATGTGCCCAAAGGATTCATACTACTTACCAAATCCTTCACCCTCCCATAGGGAGTACCTTTCCCTAACTCACACAAAGGCATATGAGCCTGGGCAGTCATGCCCTTGTTGGACTTTCAGTGTTTCTTACAAATAACTGATTACATTGTCAGTGTTTTAAGGCACTCTTTTTTTTTTTAGCCAATAAAGAGTGCCACCATTGATTTTTGTCTTTTTTCTTATTTTAAAAAAGCTGGCCGGGCCTGGTGGCTCATGCCTGTAATCCTAGCACTTTGGGAGGCCAAGGCGTGCAGATTACCTGAGGTCAGGAGTTCAAAACCAGCCTGGCCAACATGGTGAAACCCCGTCTCTACTAAAAAATACAAAAAATTAGCCAGGTACAGTGGTAGGTGCCTGTAATTCCAGCTACTTGGGAGGCTGAGGCAGGAGAATCTCTTGAACCTGGAGGTAGAGGTTGCAGTGAGCCAAGATACTGCACTCCAGCCTGGGCTACAGAGTGAGACTTTGTCTCAAACAAAAAAAAATTAATTTTTTATCTCTCCTATTGGCATTTTAAAAGATTATAATGAGTGCTTAAAGCTTCTTAAATACCTTAAACCCAAATTGTTTTTTTTGAGATGGAGCCTTATTCTGTTGCCCAGGCTGGAGTGCAGTGGCACAATTTCAGCTCGCTGCAAACTCTGCCTTCCCAGGTTCAAGCTATTCTCCTGCCTCAGCTTCCCAAGTATCTGGGATTACAGGCACATGCCATCATGCCCGGGCAATTTTGTATTTTTAGTGGAGATGGAGTTTCCCCATGTTGACCAGGTTGGTCTCAAAATTCTGACCTCAAGTGATCCGCCTGCCTTGGCCCTCCAAAGTGCTGGGTTTACAGGTGTGAACCACCGTGCCAGCCCATAGTAACTTTAATGTAACTAGGTAAAAAAAAAAAAAAAAAAAAAAAAAACTAATACCAAATACATAATTTGCCCAATGGTGAATTATCATACCATTTTATTTTATATACATTTGGAGGAGTAGAGTACTACAGTTAGTATTTAGATATTTTTGTCCTTGTTTGTTTATCTTTTTCCTGTCTGAAATAAGAATTATTGTTTCCATGAAACATTAACTGATAGGGCTGTGTGTATTTGTAAAATTATGAAGTAAAAATATGATGTACCTTACATCTTATTTAAAGGGCCAAGAAAAAGGGCTCTGGTGAAACATCAGTGGTACCTCAGTCCTTTTCGTTTCTTTAGTTTTTTTCAGAGGTGATTCAATCTTTTGATTTAACTGGTAACTCAACATATAAAGACCTCTGACTACGAAATGTACATCTAGGCTGGGTGCAGAGGCTCATGCCTATAATCCCAGCACTTTGGGAGGCTGAGGTGGTTGGATCACCTGAGGTCAGCAGTTCAAGACTAGCCTGATCAACATGGCAAAACCCCATCTCTGTTGAAAATACAAAAATTAGCTGAGTGTGGTGGTGCATGCCTGTAATCCCAGCTACTTGGGAGACTAAGGCAGGAGAAACGCTTGAACCTGGGAGGCAGAGGTTGCAGTGAGCCGAGATAGCACCATTGCACTCTATCCTGGGCAAGAAGAGCAAAACTCTACCTCAAAAAAAAAAAAAAATTAAAATTAAATATACATCTAAAGGAACAAATTGTCAAGCCAAAGACCTCATCTTCATTTCAGATATACTTACTGAAATTTTTCTGAGACTTAGATATTAATGTAATATTCCATTTGCTATCTGCTATGGGAAATAAGCTAGTCTTTGAAAGTTACCAATGAGCAGCTCCCTTTGTGAGTTATTTTTAATCTCTGCTACAACTTGTTTCTTCCTTTGCCTGGTGCGTGTGACACCATCTCACGCTGATCTGACAACGTCTGCCTCTCTACCACAATGCTGCATGTGCTGCTGTATTTCCCATTTGGACACTCTCCTGTCAGGAATCAGGACCTGACAGTTGTCTGTGGGACAGTCATATGCACATGAAGGTCAAAGCTGAGTGATCATGGCACCTTTTATTCTCACACATTGTGATTAGCACAAAAATAGCCCTTTAATGCAAGATTTTGTAGTGTGGTATGTAAAAGAGTTTGCAAGTGAAGCATTTGGAGTTCCTCGAAAATTGCATTGCTGTCATTTATAATATCTACAACAGATATGGAGAGCTTTGAATATCCAGGGCCAAATTGCAACTCTTAATCCTGTTTTGTTGGTTGTTGTTTATTTTTGTTGTTGTTGGGTTATTTTGGGAGATGGTTGTTGTTTGGTTTTTGGTTTTTTATTTTGTTTTGTTTTGTAGCAACGAAGTAAACGAGGAGGTTGGTCCAAAGGAAGAAAGAGGAAGAAACCTCTTCGAGACAGCAATGCACCCAAATCCCCTCTTACAGGATATGTTCGGTTCATGAATGAGCGTCGAGAACAGCTTCGAGCAAAGAGACCAGAAGTCCCATTTCCAGAAATCACAAGGATGTTAGGCAATGAATGGAGTAAACTGCCTCCTGAGGAAAAACAGGTAATTGTTCTTATTCCTGACTCTTTGTTTGGTTTTGATTATATCTCAGAAATAACTTCCAAAAGAAAAGCAAAGAGGATGGACAGTTGATTCTGCAATTTTGTCACAGTGCCTAGGCGACCAGAAAAGCAGGGTCCATCATAGCAGTTTTCTCTAACTTAGTGATTTTTAAACTATTTGTTCGAGAGGTGTGAGCAGGGAAGGAGTCTAGGACTCCCCTCAACCAAAGCAGTACCACTTTTTATGCGCTGAGGTCACATAAGATTTTTGTAAGTGGTTCAGTATTAAGAAATCTACCAATAAAATATATTCCACTGAGTTAAATGAAAAGTTGTGAATTAAATGAGAAAAAGTCACTTGACACAATTCTGCAGTTCACATAAGATTTTTAAGAAAAAAATGTTACTGCTTTAATACATTTTTTAAACTAGAGTTCTGGCAAATTAACCTGCTATTGAAAATAAAGCAAGAACAACTTGAATTCTTTCTCCTCTAAGACAGAAACTAACCTGATTGGCAAACTGAAATGAATCCATTTGTTAGAGATTCGAGAGGAATTAAGGACAAGATAGCCATGAGCTGGTTGAAATACCACTAAATGGTCATGATTGTGGGAGTTGCTTTGGGTTAAAAGTTCCCAGCATTCCCAGCATCTGAAAGATATCTATATTTCTTTTATGTCTTAAACTCTTTTATGACTTACACTTTTTAGAAAGGATTCCAGACACACTAAAACCAAATTGAAAAATACTCCCCTGGGAATTAATTGACTTCAGAAATTTTCAAAGAGATCAGATTCAGTTGCAACTTTTGAAGCTCTGTGTTAGTAGTAGCAAGCTAGCAGAAGGCAGTGAATATTATCCATTGTTTTGGCACTACTGTAGAAAAGGATAGTGGGCTGTACACACTATGTTATTCTTTTCTTTTTTATTTTTCTTTATTTTAAAATTAATGTGTGCTCATTATTTAGATCTTTTTCAGAGAATACAGAAGTGTATAAACAAAAATGTAAAAATAACAGTGGTTATTTCTTGGGATAACCACTATTACGTAGGACAAAGGTTTTGTGTTTGTTTTTGTTTTATTAACTTTTTTGTGGAAATAATTTCAAATGTACAAAAAGTTACAAACATAAAAATAGTACAAAGAACATCCAAACACTCTTTGCCCAGATTCACCTATTGTTAACACATTTTATTCCATTTCTCCATTTCGATATATGGAGAAATGGAATAAATTATAATATGCTCAGTCTTTCTTACACTTTTGCGTGCTCAGTCTTTCTCTCTCTGTCTCACTCTCACACACACACACTTGCATGTGTACACCCAGACACACAAAATTTTGTTTTAATCATGTGAGGATAAATTATATGCATTGTAGCCCTTTACCCCCAGAATATTTCAGTGTTTATTTCAAAGAATATTTTCTTATATAACCATAGTATAGTCATCAATTTCATAATTTTTCATTAACAATACTTTAATCTGTCATCCATATGTTGACCTAACCTCATTTCTTTATAACATTTTTCCATTCCAGAACAGGTTCCAGTCTAGGGTCAGGTTTTGTGTTTAGTAGTCAAGTTTCTTTAGCTTAAACTGGGATATTTCCATAGTCTTTCTTTTTCTTTTATAACATTGATATTTTTTTAAAATACAGTTCCCTTCTGCTTCCCCCGCTTCTTTTACCTTTAACAGAACATTGCTTATTGTGTATTTTTCAGATGTTTCCTCATGATTAGATTGAGGTTACGCATTCTTGGTGGAATGACTTGCATAGGCGGTTTATCACATATGCAGGCACACAATGTCCTTTTGTTTCTCACTGGTAATATTAATTTTGCTTACCTGGTACATGATTTAAATTCTCCTTTGTCATTAGTAATCTATGGGGAGACAATTTAAGAACATGCAAATAGTGTGTTCTACATCAACATTTTCCCCTAGATTTAGCATCCATTGATTATTTTTGCCTGATTTAATCTTTATCATTATGGTTACAACGTGATGATTTTTCCAACTCCAGCACTCCCTTCACATTTACCAGTTAGCCTTCAGCATTCTAATCTAAGCAAGATCTCGGCTTACTGCAACCTTGACCTCCTGGGCTCAAGCACCCCTCCCACCTCAGCCTCCTGAGTAGCACATACCACCAAACCTGGCTAATTATTTTATGTTTTGTAGAGACGGGATCTCACTCTGTTGCCCAGCCTGGACTCAAACATCTGGGCTCAAGCAATCCTCTTGCCTCAGCCTCCCAACATCCTTTGATTACAGATATGAGCCACCATGCCCGATCCCCTACCCCCATTTATTTATTTGTTTGTTTGTTTGTTTTTTGAGATGGAGTCTTGCTCTGTCGCCCAAGCTGGAGTGCAGTGGTGCAATCTTAGCTCATTGCACCCTCCGCCTCCCAGATTCAAGTGATTCTCTAGCCTCAGCTTCCCACGTAGCTGGGACTACAGGCGTGCACCACCACGCACGCCCAGCTAATTTTTGTATTTTTAGTAGAGATGGGGTTTCAGCATGTTGACCAGGCTGGTCTCGAACTCCTGACCTCAAGTGATCCACCCACCTCGGCCTCCCAAAGTGTTGGGATTATAGGCGTGAGCCACCATGCTCCTACCCCCATGTATACCCCCATTTATTGTATTTGTATGGTAACAAATCATTGGTATTATGTCTATTATAAATCATACTAATAATCGTATGAAGTTTCTTCTACTAGTTTATATTGTATTACTATACTTAACTATTTTGGTGCTTAAATTGTACCAGATTTGGTCAGTTGGGTATCCCCTACATCTGGCTCTTATGTGGGACAAGGTGTTTAATATAATTTCTGAGTGTGTTTTCCATTCATTTAGAAGCAATATTTTTATACTTTCTTATACTTCCTTTTGATGAATGAAAAGGGCAAAGCATTAAACAAAATAATCCTGGTAGAGCAATGAACTTTGTTTAAATAATTAATAGCACAAAGCAATCAAAGCATGTAGATAGAGGTTTTCTCAGAGTAGTCCATTTTTAGGTCCATAGGATGAGATCATTATTTTTATGTTCTTTGTGTCTCCTAGCTTCATTGCTCCAATATTCTGGCTCTTAAAGGGCCAATTGATGTATGACATCATCCCCTCAAAATGGGCTGGAGACAGCAAAACAAAGTAATATTCTATTCCTTCCCCTGGGAAGACTAAGTGTGCCTATGTGGTGTGCAGATCTCATGAGGATGGCTCTAGTGGCCATGTAGAGTTCTATCTATAGAGTTAGAAGAATAACTCTAATCATCTTCATGAATTTTTTATAAGAATGATCTCAATAGAACTTGTCTTCATTAGGTTAGAAAAGGCAATAATTAGTCTAAAAACTCATAATGACCTATTTCTTTTATAATTGAGAGGTTATATTTTATTCTATTCATACAACTCTTATTTTTCTGATTCTTTTTTAAGGCATATTCCCTATATTCTTTTCTTCCCATGTTCTAATTGTCCCATTTTCTTCAAATAGGTAGTTTAATTTTATTTAAATAAGATCTCATTTTCTTGAAAATAATTCTGTGTTTCTTTCCTAGCGCTACCTTGATGAAGCAGACAGAGATAAGGAGCGCTACATGAAGGAACTGGAACAGTATCAGAAAACTGAGGCCTACAAGGTCTTCAGTAGGAAAACCCAGGACCGTCAGAAAGGCAAATCTCATAGGCAAGGTATCAAAACCAGAACCAAATGTATTTGTAATTTGTTGTGGGTGATGGAGTGTCATAAAACCAACTGTTAAGAGTGGTAACTAGAAAAGACGTGTTTCTGTTTTCTCTCCACTATCCAGTATTCACTTACAAGCATTATTTTGGAATTTTATTAAAATCACATTGCTCTCATTTAGAAATTTCAACTGGGTTTCCATGTCTGTTATCGATGATTTTGGCTTGTCCTCCAAGACCCCTGTTAGTTGCCTGCCTGCCCTTTTCCTGATTCCCAGTTTAGGCATTTCTCTGCCTATAAGCAAACCTATCTACAAAATTATATCAGTAACAGTAACTTGCCTTTAACACTTCTAAGACTTTCATGTGTCATTTTTGAAGCACCATCCACAACTAGTCTATTTTTCCTTAGCCATCACATCTTCTCTCTACTTGGGCATCTGGCCTGCTAAAATTATAGATGTTGTACAAGTAGTCTTTGGTTTGTGTCTTCTGTCTACTCTTTCACCCTGTTCTCCCTAAAGTTAAAAACTGTGTCTGCTGTTTCTCTTATGCCTAATTATGAATTCTAATTCTGTAGGTATGGGGTTCCCTTACTTTTGTTGGCTGACCGATTAATAAAGCCTTAAGGAAAAATATAATATGTTATGAGAATCTACATATATCAGCAGGTTTTATAGTTTGGCACAGTCATACACTTCGATTTGGTTATTGCTTTCTTTTTAAATGTAATGTTCTCTTATTCTTTTATATTTTTAGATGCAGCCCGGCAGGCCACTCATGATCATGAGGTAATTAGCCATCTGTCTACATACCACATATATGTATTTATAATAATGTTGCTTTTTGAAATGCTACTGGATTTTTTTTTTTTAAGGAATGCAGAGTATTTCCTATATCATAATTCAGATTAAATGAGATACTTTAGCTTGGGGGTTCTTAGCATATGGCAGACACTTACATTGTGTGTCTGTCATTGAACTACAGCCCCTAACCTCAATCCTTTCCTGTGATCTAAGAATTTTATTGGCTTTAAATGCCAAAGATGGCTGGAATTTGGAATGAAGTATAGAAATCAGGGCTAGCTGAAAGCTATAACTTGACCATAGTTTATCATCACCACATACTTTAATCTGACTCTCAGAAAAGTTATTTAAAGAATCCAGCATTTGCTTAAAATGAACTGTTCAGCTACAATGTCGATAGAGCACAAGCACCAGTATCTCATTTTTTTGTTTGTTTTGTTTTGTTTTGTTTTGTTTTGTTTTGTTTTGTTTTTGAGATAGAGTCTCACTCTGTTGCCCAGGCTGGAGTGCAGTGGCACAATCTCGGCTCACTGCAACCTCTGCCTCCCAGGTTCAAGCGATTCTCCTGTGTCAGCCTCCCAAGTAGCTGGGACTACAGGCTCGTGCCACCACACCCGGTTGCTTTTTTTGCATTTTTAGTAGAGACAGGGTTTCACCGTATTAGCCAGGATGGTCTCGATCTCCTGACCTCGTGATCCACCTGCCTTGGCCTTCCAAAGTGATGGGATTACAGGCGTGAGCCAGCATGCCCTGCCCAGTGTCTCAGTTCTTACACCTCCTTTCCTATTCCCTCACTTCACTAGCACGTGTTTGTATACTGGTTTCTTTCCTCCCACTTGGTTCAGCCCCATTGATAGGATTTAGGCCTATGTTTCTGTGTGTATGGGATTTAGGTGTGTGTGTTATTTCAAATTATGTTTCCTCCTTCAAACTTTTGTTTCCTCCAACTTCCTTTAACCTTCATGGCTCTCTATACTTCTCTTATGTGCTTAGCTGATCTGACCTAGGGGTTTTGAGGTAATTCAAGGGCTCACACTCTTTGGTTGTAATTTCTTTGCGGACATGCACAGTCTAGTTTTCATCTTTATATCCAACCCTATACCACCTATCATGATACCCTTACCTTGAGAAGGTATGCCATAAGTGATTATTTTTGTACAAGAATCTATTCAAAGTTGACCTGAAATAACTGGGAATTTGAACAAAAATAATTTTCTTATGTACTATTTTACATGTATTTGTTTTTTTACCAAATCAAGGAAATGTTGGTTACCTTAAAACATAGAGAAAAGATTCAGATTCACAGGTCAAATAGATGTTATTACCATCTATGAACTATAAAGTGAGAAACATAGTAAATATTTGCATTTTATTCTTCAGATAGATCCCATATAAATGTAATTATGTATGACATTCTATGCTCTAATTCGGATGAAATGTTATGTTTTTTTGCTGGAGAAACTTTGTATGTATTCTTTGTATTGTAAATCATAATAATGTTGCAAACTTTTCATATTAGCAGACATTTGTATAATTACTTCTATCTTTCTTTGCCTGTGTGCCCAACTATCAATATCATGAAATTTCCGTACTTCTTTTTTTCTCTATTTTATTGCTTCTCTATCCTTAAGAGTTACCAAAGAGAATTTGGACAGTAATCTGAAACATTAGAGCTCACATTTTCTAGTCAGTCGTCTGAATAGGTGTCAATCATCTGACTCATTTCATCACTATGAATTTTGCTGGCCAAACTATATGCGACATTTTTGTCTTCAGTAAACTTGATAGTTGCAGTCAGAAAACATGTAGATTTAGTCTGTATCGTAGAACCTGCTGCTGATAATTTGAGAAGTGAAGGTGTTTATTCAGATACATTAGTATAATATGAATTTCTGTAATGTCTGTGATTTGTGAAAAGAAGTGAGTCTCTATGTTTCCCTGTTACAGGATTAGACTAGACACATGTTAAACCAAACAAAAAAAAGGAGTGAGCAGATGGAGAGCGAACAGTTGTTTCTTAAAAGGTTATACAGTAGGTTCTGTAAATCCATGTGTTGGTATGCCCACAGCAGGATAAAGCTCCTTTAGTAAGCGTGTTGACCCAATTAATGTCCCTTACTTTAGCCATTTTTATTTTTCACTGAATAATATGTTTCCTAAATTAGATAATTTTAGAACAATTGCAATATAAAAGAACTGATTTGAAAGTTTTAAAACTGTTTTTAAACACTGTTACCCAGTAATTTTCTCACATATAACTTCTTAGTATAATAGAAGTTCAGAAAAATAGAAAGCACTGTGGGTGAAAAGCAGCCACAGAAGGAGCCCATGGAAAGGAGTAATTGAATCAGGACTTTAAAATGACCTAGGTTTTGTGGAGACCTCAGGGTGGGTAAAATGGCTCGAGCAGAGGTATGAGTAAGTTTTTAATAAAAGAACAAATATCTTGCATTGTCTAAAGACCATAGATCCTAAATACATACTTATTTCCCTTTACTTATCCTATGAGGAGTAAAACACTGAAACTTAGTGATCCTCTCAAGTGACCACCTCATTTTGTCAGTGAGGAAAGTGACTTGCCTAAGACGGTATATAGAATGGAAAGAATATACCCAGAATCACTTACTGAATTAAATTGGAGGCAGAATTGTGACGGAAACCCAGGCCTTCTGTGTCATAGTCTAGCATTCTTGACAGCACAGTGCCATGCTACGTAGCATAAACGACACAGTGTTGAAAGTAAAAATGGGCCTGGTTGCCCGAGATGTCAGCAAAATGTGTTGGTAGTTAAGTAAACTATTTGGTTTGTGCATAGTAAAGAAACCTATTGTATTCCAAATGAAACTTGGATCCCTAAGTCATTGTTACCAAGGCAGGTACTGGAGAGATCATATTAGAGCTGAAGAAATGCTGACCTGAAAGCCATTCTGCATAGCAGTGGGGCACTTCAGGGTGGTACACAATGTTAAGAGCATTTCCCAAAGTAAAAGGCTCTTGAGAGAAGCACATATCACACTCTTTGAAATTCTGGCCCTGGGCCTAGATCACAGCAAGATAGGTTCAGTTCAAAAGGGCCTCTTTTCTCTTAACCTCCATTCAATATCCAGAATGGAAAACCAAAGTGAAGAATATTCTTGCTCCTCTCAAATCGAAAGCCAGCCCACTAGACCCAAGAGTTAGCTAGTATTACTCTCAAGAAAGTGTCTGTATCTCATGTGAAAACTAAGATAGAAACAATAATTTTCTCCTTTAATTTATGAGAAATGACAGAATGACACTCAGCCTGAACAAATTAGACCCTTTCAGTGAAAGGGTAATCAAATCCTTATGATTTTAATCCCTTGAGCTATCCTTGGAGCAGCTTAAGTACACCCAAGCCCCCAGGAGGATCCTCTCCATGCCGTGAAATGTGCTCAGTAATGGAAGAGCGCTAATGTTTTTTATTACCACTCTTCCATTAAGTAGAATTTCTCTGTTACCTTTCAGAGACTGAACAGTTTCATTTAATTGCTTTAATGTTTCTTATTTTGTGCTCTAAGAATCTGTACCAAGGGGCAGTGTGTTAATGCACCTATGTGGTGCTGGCCTCTGCCCTTACATAATTAGCTTGGTTTGGACTGCTCTGGCAAAGGAGAGAAAAGATTACCAGTCTGAGGAGAGTCAAGACCTTGGAGAGGGATCTTTGTACCATGGTAATGGGAGCCAAGCGTCTCCCCTTTACCCATCTAACTGGCAGATATTGAGACGTATGGCTAGGTAACTGATCTCATGTAACTGCAGTTAAGTTGGAGACTAAATAAGATAGGATGATAATGTCCTAAGTCTTTATGCTAAGTCATCTGTGGACTTATGTTTGTATCTGTTATGCCTTGTGCGTGTTGGGATTATGTGTCATAAGTTTTGTTTTCCTGCAGCAGCCCAGTAACAGTTAAAGCATATGGGAAGCCAGCAAATTTGAGAGAAAGCCACTGCAAAATATGGCTAAGATTCCTTCTGGAACCAGCCTTTCTTGTTCATACATTAATTTCCATTGAAATCCCCTAGGAACTGGCTCGAGGTAGAGCTTTGCATGTTGAAACTTGGGACTTTCAATTGATAATTTTGTTGTTTATTTTCAAGTTGTTCTGGGAAACTTTGCTTTCTTTTGTTAGGAAGAAAAATACAAAGTAGAAATTAAGTGTTCTGAAATTACATAGCTTTTCAGTGTCTTTCTTGCTCAGCTGCCATTGGCAGGTGGTTCACACAGCCCAGCCCCCGTACTAGGCAGCCACCATTATGAAAACAGGAGCTCGGGTGTCAGATTTCCCTCTTAAGCTGTGAACTGCTTAGCTTTTCTACTGGACACCAAGTCATTTTGGGGTTCAAAGATTTAGAAAACTAGTGGAGGCCGGGCACGGTGGCTCAAGCCTGTAATCCCAGCACTTTGGGAGGCCAAGGCAGGTGGATCACCAGAGGTCAGGAGTTAAGACCAGCCTGGCCAACATGGCGAAACCCCATCTCTACTTTAAAAATACAGAAAATTAGCCAACCATGGTGGTAGGCACCTGTAATCCCAGCGACTTGAGAGGCTGGGGCAGGAGAATTGCTTGAACCCAAGAGACGGAGGTTGCAGTGAGCTGAGATCGCGCCACTGCACTCCACCGTAGGCAACAGAGAAAGACTCCGTCTCCAGAAAAAAAAGAAAAAAAGCCAGTGGTGACAAGAGTAGGAAAGATACATTCTATCTAGCTTTGAACAGTTGTTTATAGGAGTGAAATATAGGTATTATGTTTGCATGTTTTTCATGTTATAAAGGTCCTGGGATCTTAAGATTTCACTAACAGTTTCTTCACTTCTCACTTCCTGCCATTTTACCACCTTTGTTATGGAAAATTTTGAACACTATGCCAAGACACTTAAAATTAATATTCACAATGCTTTCAACTTCAAATTCATTTTAGAAGTGACAGCCAAAGCATCTTGAATTACTGACTTTATTCTTAAAGATCATTGTGGAATATATTTTGCAATGATCTTGTGAGGCTTTTTTACTTTTAATGGCTTATTGGTGAATTAATTTTAGGCTTTGTTACTCTTTTGTATCTCACATAATCCTCTGCTTTCTAATTTTTAGAACCTAGTTATTTCTGATTTCTTGGTCTTGTATGTATGTTTGTTTGTTTGTTTTTCCTGTGTCTAAAGAAAATCTGAAAGACCCCAAAGATAGGCTGCCTCTCATAAGTAAATAGAAGTACCAATGGAATATCATAATTATTGCTCGTAGGTGTCAGATTTCTGCTTAAAATTCTTATTGTCCACTCTGCAGATTTATATTGCATAATCTTAGGGAACATTTTACATGCATAACCAACAAAAGTGACTGAAAAAAAACACTCTTTCTCAATTCCCACTGCAATCACTTTCACAACTGTATACTGTTGACTATTCAAAATACAAGGCTAAGAATTGGCTTCAAATTCTCCATTAGGGAAATTTACGTAACGTTGTTTTAAGGTTTCTAATTACACAGTAGTTGTACACCTGAGAGAAGTGAATACTTTACCTGCTTAAGCTCTATGAAAGTTGGATTCCAATGGAAAGATGAATACATTTCCCTCACAGACTCACCTGGACTGATTCCTGCTCACCCTATTCTTTTTTAAAGAAGACGTGATCATTGTCTTCAGGCACTATTATTTAATTTAGCTTCTATTAAGAATTAACTGTTTTGTTCCTCTTGATTCACAGAAAGAAACAGAGGTAAAGGAACGGTCTGTTTTTGACATCCCTATATTTACAGAGGAATTCTTGAACCATAGCAAAGGTGATTACTGAAGTTTCTTTTTGTGTTTCTCAGATTTTTGACAGGGGACTTACTTCTCAGAAGAAATGCATTGCTCAAAAGCAATGGTAGTGTTATCCCTCCTTAGGACTAGTCTAAAGGAAGAAGAACTGCCTCTATTTCACTCTATGGTAAAGGTAGCTGCTCAAAGACCAGTGAAGGAAAGTTAGGCCATTGTTGTCAAAGCTTCTTTGGTCTCTGGATGAAAGGAAATAAATGCAAATCACAAATTCACTTGTCTTCAGACTCTGAGCCTGGAACCCTTTGTACAAATAAAAACTTACATGGGAGTCCAAAATATAAAATAACTAAGAGCAAATCTGATCTCATTGTAGTAAAGATGGGTACCTACAGCTGTGCTTGGCCAGTCTCCCAGGATCCCCCTGCAAAACCCCTCAGGCTTCTCATTGTACAATTTTAAAAAGCAAAAACTAACAAACAAAAAAATACTGGGAATTGAAACTGTTGCAATCTTACGTATGAAATGTGACTAACTTTAAGAATTAAAATAGCTCTGGGGAGTCAGGCGTTTCATTGCTGAAATTGCTATCTGGAATGCCATAATGAGAATAGGGAGATGAGGTGGGGTAGCTAAATTAGAGGCAGCTAAGCAGAACTTCCCTGTAAGAGTCATTGGGACTCCTCAGAGACTCCTTCTAGTGCTGCATGTGTTCTGTGGGATGTATGTCCTCAGCTCGGGAGGCAGAGCTCCGCCAGCTTCGCAAATCCAACATGGAGTTTGAGGAGAGGAATGCAGCCCTGCAAAAGCACGTGGAGAGCATGCGCACAGCAGTGGAGAAGCTGGAGGTGGATGTGATCCAGGAGCGGAGCCGCAACACAGTCTTACAGCAGCACCTGGAGACCCTGCGGCAGGTGCTGACCAGCAGCTTTGCCAGCATGCCCTTGCCTGGTAAGTCTTCCTGCCTGAGAACTGTCAGGGACAGGGGTGTGTGTGTTGTGGGGAGCAGGATGCTATTTATGTTAGTACTGGTGTGGAAAGGTTGAAATCTCCTCCAGAGGAAAATTAATTAAAATACATTTTTTCTCCTCTGGATATAAAAGAATGTCAGTATTGGCTAAAATCATCCAGTGTTTCAGGCTCTCTGGTCATTCAGATTTTTGTCTATTTATATTTTAATATCTGTTTTCCTCTCTTTTAAGCTTAATTTGCTATTCAGAACACTGGAAACTGAGTAGTAAATCTTGAGGAGAGTGCTTCCTCTTATGTATGTTTGTTTGCTTTGTAGTTTCTGTTTTAACGGGAAGGAGGGGAAAATGAACACTGGTATTTCTTATATACTCTTTCATTTTGAGGATAGTCAGCAGAAAGCTGAGAGAGTCTAACCTTCTGTTACATGCAGCTACTCATATATCCAGTCAGCAATTATATAGCCCATCTGTTTATTTAGAGTATGTAGAGTAATTTATTTCTTTGAGACCTAAAAGTCTCTCCTCTAAAATTAAAAGCATGTCTGTGGAGCAGACCACATTAGAATCACTATTTCTTTGAAATTGTGTTTTATGGTAAAACTGAATAGGGAGAATTTTCTTACTTTATTCTTATCTCACTTCAGGAAGTGGAGAGACACCTACAGTGGACACCATTGACTCATATATGAACAGACTGCACAGTATTATTTTAGCTAATCCCCAAGACAATGAAAACTTCATAGCTACAGTTCGAGAAGTTGTGAACAGACTTGATCGTTAGGGAATGGTGAGTGCTCACTGATAAATATTTATATGCCAGCACATCATCAAAAATAAGATGTCATCAGACTTTATCAATACTACTAAAACCATGGGATTACATTGGATGAATGAGTTGGAGACTTGGTTAAGATTCCTGTTGCGTGGTTGTTAAATGTAGTAAATAATATTAGAAAACAGAGTCACTGTAGTCCCAGCTACTTGGGAGGCTTAGGTGGAAGGATTGCTTGAGCCCAGCAGTTCAAGTCCAGAGAGATCATGTCTCTAAAAATAAAATAAAACAGACTCAAGACAGTTTTTTCTCATGCTTGCTTCAGAATAGTTTAATGGGAAGAGCATGGTTTTTGTGGTTTAGCCTCAGTTCTAGCTTTGTCACTTATTAGCTGTATTCTTGGGCATCAGTTTCCCAAAAGGTTTTGAAAAGTGAGTGGGAAACTTAGAGGAAATAATCCCCAAAATAGCACTCAGAACAAAACAAATATAACTTAATTTTTAATCTTCCTTTTCTCTGGAAAATACTAATGATAATTTAGAAGTAGTCAGTGAGGCATTGTATGTATGTGAGCCTACATAAGTAGGAAGCTTTTATATTCACCACTCAATAACACAGTGACTGTTGTCTGTTAAATGTTGATGTGGACTCACCATACAAACAGGTAACTCCCTGGTTTTGATAGATTAAAAAATAAATTCTTCAGCCAGGTGCAATGGCTCACACCTGTAAGCCTAGCACTTTGGGAGGTCAAGGCAGGCAGACTGCTAGAGCCCAGGAGTTCAAGACCAGTCTGGGCAACATGACAAAACCCTACATCTACAAAAACTACAAAAAATTAGCCAGGCATGGTGGCGTGAGCTTGTGGTCCCAGCTACTTGGGAGGCTGAAGTGGGAGGATCACTTGAGCCAAGGAAGTCGAGGCGAGGCTGCAGTGAGCCATTATCACACCACTGCACGCCAGCCTGGGTGATAGAGCAAGATACTGTCTCAAAATTTTTTTTAAATAAAAAATAAATAAATTCTTGGTGGGGCATAGTGGCTCATGCCTGTAGTTCTAGCACTTTGGGAGGTTGAGGCAGGATTGCCTGAGCCCAGGAGTTGAAGACCAGCTTGGACAAAATAGTGAGACCCCTGCTTTTAAAAAAATGAAAAAAATTAGCCGAGCATGATGGCACACACCTGTAGTCCTAGCTACTCAGGAGGCTGAGGCAGGAGGATCACTTAAGCCCAGGAGTTCAGGTTTCAGTAAGTTCGGGTCACACTAGTGTATTCTAGCCAGGGTGACAGAGCAAGACTCTGTCTCAAAAAACCATAAAAACATAAAATTCTCAAGCAAAAAAAAGAGGAGAGAGAAAATAAGTTTTTAAAAAATATATTCAACAAATGAGCAGTAGTATGTATTCCTTTTTTTTTCCCCCCCAGAAGGGATCTACATGTACACTTTTTGGTACTAATGGTCATTTCTTAAATGGAATTGCTATTTGTTCATTCAAATTCCTAAAGATGGGATACCCTTTTAGTATGCCATCCCACAAAATTGGCATCCCTTTGCTCTATTGGTTAAGTTATTCCATACCTGCGGACATAGAAACTGTGTGGAAATTTTAAGATTGGACTCTACAATGAGGTGGCCATATATGGATACTAAAATGAGAGTCAACAGCAGGATATGTTCCTTAGATTGGTCATGGGTTTGAATCTTTATTCATCCTGTGAGTACATGAGCACACTCATATACATAATTTATATTCTGACTCGGTTTGGACTTTGAGCAACATATGTAAAGATAAATGCCTAGTAGAGACAAAGATAAATGCCTAGTATACTTGTTGGTGATGCCCTTGGATGGTAACTATACAAGGCAATGCATTGTATTTTAGCCTCAGCCTCTGATGGGGAAAGGATTACCATCCTTCTAGTGAGTAGCCAGATGGAATGGACTGTACTTCTTAGAGATGGCTGGACTCCCTGCAGAATAAAGAAGTGGCATTACTGCTGCTGCTTATGAAGGGAACAGTTTGTAAATCTAGGCCTGGGATTTTCAGGAGCTCATCATCCTTCCCATTTTCGTACAGTGTTTTCAATTAGCACTCTCGTATGCTTGAAAAGTGAGAGCTGGGAGAAACAGTGTGGAAGATTGTGAAAGAAAACGTTAATTGATAACATGGTGTCTCTTCACATAGATATAGGGCAGCTAATTAAGTATTGACCCAAAAGTGGTTTTCCATTTTGAGCACTTTGCCAGTAAGACTCTCCTCAAGCTTTGTTCATCTCAAGAATATAAACTATATTATTTGTTTTCTGAGGAGTCTGTAAACTTAGAATATTACTATTATCCTTGATTTTAACCTACAAATATTTTGCCCCTGAAAAAATAACTAAAAGTGTGAGCTGTTATATTACTACAGATTCTTACAATCTAGCCATGCAAACGTAACTAACAATAGATGGTTTCCCACACCCCCCAAAACTGTCAAAGGAAATAATTACAAAGACTGTGATTAATACTGGTTTGGCCTCATCATACAAATATGTACAGACAGCGAGGCTGATGTCCCCAGCACTCATGGTGCAATTAATTACTCTGACAAGAGTTTGGCAAAGGTTTCATCCACTGTCAGGAGCCAGTGAGTGAAGGGAAGCTAATGGTCTACAAGTTTCAGAGGAGCATATTAGAGTTGGAAGGGCCCTTTAGAAATCCAACATTTTATATATGAAGAAACTGAATCCCAGAGAGGAGAAACATCTTGCTTGAAAATATCTGCATAGATGAGTACAGAATCCAAGACTAGAACCACAGATATCTAAACTCTCATTCACTGGGTTTCTAAAACATTGCTCTAAGGAAGAGGTGGATGGGGGAAGGAGAAAGCACTAAAAAGTCCTGAAATAGAGCATTAAGATATATAGGAAGTAAATAGAAAAAAATTACAATCCAGGAATTATAATGTTACAGAGTTTTAGCCCATTTTAAATTTTGATAAATATACAGTGGAAGAATTACCCTACCTGTCACCTTTCTTGTGACTGAGTAGTACCTAGAGACAAGTGGAACTGGGAGGAAGCCATGGGGGTGATTTTAAGTTGAAAGGTGACTACCTTATATAAACTACTAAAATGCATATGTTGCCTGATTTCAATGATAATATTTGGCTGTTTGAGTTTAGGGGAAGAAAATCTTATGTGACTGTATTTTTTTTAATATGAGAAATGTTCTTGATTATATGCACATAATGCATCTCTATACATGCAGATATCCTTAGTTAACACTTGAAGAAAATTGGTTTTGATTGACCATACATTCTTCAGACTAAAGTAGGTTACTCATTTTCCCTCCTCAGGTTTGTCCCTGATAGTTGCTTTTCTGTGTTTAGCTGATGATTTTCCTACCTCCCATTGTTGCTGAACTGGAGCAGTGTTATGTTTCTCATTGAAATGTTATGTAAAACATCTCAATGAGGTTGCCTGCTTGCAGCTTTATGAGTTCTTTAGTTTACATATACCCTGCATTCACTGTAACGCTTATGAAACCAAAGCATTTTTAAAATCCATAGTGCTAACCCCTTCCAATCAATACTTACTTTCTTGGTGTTATTTTCCTTGTTTGTTTTTGTTTTTGTTCTGGTTTTTTTTGTTTTGTTTTGTTTTCTCCTGATTCCACAGGTCTTAGAGCTCCAAGATGTTCCATAAGTGTTTTTACTTGTAAGGAATGAGAAGCCATCCATGGAAATTTGAACTGAGTGGGGGTGGAGAAAGAGTGCAGATCCCTTTGCTTGTGAAAGAATTTTCAGTGAGTGAAAGGCCGTCACCCCAGGAAGCCATATGAAGGAGCAGCAACATGTATATGAGCTTCCTATGGAATTGTCCTTCTGTGAAACTTTGAAGGTATGCAGCCACTCTCCCAGGTCTTCAGGTTCCTACCATTTCCATTTCTGTTAAAGTGGAGCTGCATATCTTCAGCTTACTGGGTGACCCTGATGCTGACATCTGCTGCTGCAGAAAGGAAGACTTCTCATGTTGTAATTTCACTTAGACCCTTTTATCAGTGGAGCTCCAGTTTTCTTACCTACTTGTCACTTTTTTAAATGCCTCTGGGGGTTATTTTTGCTTTTCTTGGCCCCCACCAATTTATACATCTCCATTTTCTGACCTCTGAACTTTGTTGCTCAGCAAGGTTCTGAAGGAGAGTTTCTTGCATTAGACAGGCCCAATCTTCTCCCATCATTGCCCTGCTGTGACTCCAAAGAAAGGAGCTTCTTGTTGATAGTGCCATGTGGAGCAAGGCTATGTTTCCTACCCCACATGGTGCTCAGTGGGTACCAGTCTTAGTGTGGCTTTGTGATTGCTGCCCTAAAGGAGAATGCTTTGTGATTGCTGCCCTAAAGGAGAATGCTCTTTCCTTCCTCACTGGTACTGCCTACTGTTTTCTAAGCATTGCTCCTGCACAGACATGGAGTCCCAGCCCCAGCAAGGCTCTTCTGTTCCCATCCATTGACAATGTCTTGTGGAGCATTTTTGCTGAGGAAAAGGTCACTTGTAAACAGAGGAGAAAGGGAAAGAGTACAAAGGGCCAAAGTTTATTGTAAGTGAAAACTGAGGGAATTCCTGTCTTCTTTAGGAGTAGTGATTCATGGATCTAAATAGGTGGAAATATCATTCAAAATAGTCACTTGAGCTCACAAAAAAAGCAAGGAAGAATTCTCATGTCCTTTGTCTTCCTTCTGTAGCGATTAACTGCTGATCCATGTGAAGAAGACAGGCTTCCCTTCCTTCTCCCTCCTTAGTGATTTTTTTCATTTAACAGCATAAGTAAAGAGGACTTTCTGGTTCATTTTTGTTTGTTTGTTTTGTTTTGTTTAGAGATGAGGTCTCGCTGTGTTGCCCAGGCTGGAGTGCGGTGGCTATTCACAGATGCTATCATAACACACTACAGCCTCCAACTCTTGGGCTCAAGCATCACGCCTAGCAGTTTCTGGTTCCTTTAACAGCAAAAGGAAAGAGAGGTTCTGATTCTTACCTCAGGGTTTTTTGGTTGTTTCTTTGTTTTTGTTTTTGTTTTGACACTCTAGCACAAGGCTAAAGGTTACAGCTGAGATCTTTGGAACCAAAGCAGAGCAAGCAGAGCCCATTGTCTGGGCACCACACCACTGCAGGCAGGTGGATAGAAGTGTGACCCCTCTCACAATATGCCCGTAAGTCAGAGTGTAGGGCAGAACTCCCTGTCAAGTTGCTACATCATCCTGTCTTCTCAGCATCTCCTTGCCTGTTTTCTTTATTAGTCCAAAGGAAAACAGCAACAAAATCTGTTTTTAAAATGTCTTATGTGAACATACATCAGATATCCATGTGCTGAAACCCACATACCATCACTTGGCAAATTCTTAGAATAAGACCCCATTATTATCTATTGCTATAAACCTAGCCAGCTCTCTTGCTCTTCTGTATTTTCCTATTTCCCTGCCATCATCTGTATTTCTGCCGCTTCTCTTAGACTCCTTGTCTGCAAAGTCCAAGCCAGAATTCACTGTCTATGGCAGAAGGACATCCAGAGCCCATTCTGGAGGTTGGTTTCTTCCTTCTGCCAGATGCTTTCTGTCCTCTCTTCCTTCCTCCTCATATTTCTGTTACTCATTTGTGTTCAGTTTTGTGCAGCATTGTTAGCACTGCTTTTGTGACCAGAAAAGGCCATAACGTGGTCCAGGATCATCATTCTCCTGACTCTAGATGGAACACTTGACAGTGACTTGAAACATTTGCATATTCAGGAATACATGAGATCTCAAGAGAGCCTACAGTATGAAATCATTTTCAGAAAATAAGCAGCTTGCTTTTGAAATGCTCTCTTTCCCAGTAGCTACTCACCTGCCTCTGGTGGCTGGGATTCAGATGCCACAAAACTGTCAGTATCTGTAGAGCAGGCCTTTGCCACCTCCTCTCTCCTCTGTGCTCAATGAGGAGGCAGTAAATGAAGTTACAGGCTAGCACAATACCTAATTCATATTGCCCAGTACACCTGTAGATATTACTGTACTTTATGTTCTCAAGAAATAAGCTGTTGCCTGTTCAGTGTTACAGATTTCTTTGTTTCTTTTTAATTAAAACAGAAGGAGCAGCTGAGGAAAGGGAGACAAGGTATTTTATTTCTGACTAATTTTAGAAAAAACTTGTGTACATGTGTTTGGAACTGTTGAAATGCCAAGTTTTCTGTATAAGTGTTTTTGTAATTAAACTTTCAGATTTTCTTTGTTTTTTAAGAAGTTGATATGCTTGTTTGACATTTGTCTCATTAAAACTTTTCTATGTTGAATTCACCTGTTTCAATTTTACTTGCTTTGTAATAAAAAGTCCTACCTCTGGCCGGGCACGGTGGCTCATGCCTGTAATCCCAACACTTTGGAAGGCCGAGGTGGGCAGATCACGAGGTTAAGAGATTGAGACCATCCTGGTCAACCTGGTGAAACCCTGACTCTACTAAAAATACAAAAATTAGCTGGGCATGGTGGTACATGCCTGTAGTCCCAGCTACTCGGGAGGCTTAGGCAGGAGAATCGCTTGAACTTGGGAGGCGGAGGTTGCAGTGAGCCGAGATCGCACCACTGCACTCCAGCCTGGCAATAGAGCGAGACTCCGTCTCAAAAAAATAAAAAATTTTAAAAGAAGGCCTACTTCTGTTTTTTCCTCTTAAAGACTTTGTCAACTCTACATTAATCATCATGTCTGTTATGCTTTTAAAACAGTAACACATTCATTTTACTAATTGCTACTTCAAAATGTGTCTTTACCTGTTTGAGAAGTCAGCTCTTTTAGTGTATGCTGTAACAATACAGTGAATTCTAATTCATTTTAATATAGCAGTAGTATTCTGGAGACAACTTAAAAGGATGTTTTTAAAGTCAGTGACTCTGATGTCCCCTTGATAGAAGATCATTTGATAGAAGAAAGGAGATGTGCTTAAATGCTTGCTTTTTTTTTTTTTTTTTTTTTTTGAGTTGGAGTTTTGCTCTTGTTGCCTAGCCTGGAGTGCAGTGGCATGATATCAGCTCACTACAAACTCTGCCTTCTGGTTTCAAGCGATTCTCCTGCCTCAGCCTCCCAAGTAGCTGGGATGACAGGTGCACGCTGCCATGCCCAGCTAATTTTTGTATTTTCAGTAGAGACAGGGTTTTGCCATGTTGGGCAGGCTGGTCTCGAACTCCTGACCTTGTTATCCGCTGGCCTCGGCCTCCCAAAGTGCTGGGATTACAGGCATGAGCCACCACACCCAGCCAAATGCTTGCTTTTTAAAAATAACCAATCAAAATCTTTTTTTTTTTTTTGAGACAGAGTCTCTGTCGCCCAGGCTGGAGTGCAGTGGCGCGATCTCGGCTCACTGCAAGCTCCGCCTCCTGGGTTCACACCATTCTCCTGCCTCAGCCTCCCGAGCAGCTGGGATTACAGAAGCGCCCACCACATGGCTAATTTTTTGTATTTTTTTAGTAGAAATGAGGTTTCACCATATTATTGGCAAGATGGTCATAGATCTCCTGGCCTGCGTGATCGCACCTCGGCCTCCCAAAGTGCTGGGATTACAGGCATTGAGCCGCAGCTGACCCCAAATCTTTTTTTTTTTTTTTTTTTTTTTTTTCCCGGGGTGGAGTCTAGCTCTGTCGCCCGGGCTGGAGTGCAGTGGCCTGATCTCAGCTCACTGCAAGCTCCGGCCTCCTGGAGTTCGCCATTCTCCTGCCTCAGCCTCGAGTAGCTGGGACTACAGAAGCCCATGCCGCCCGGCTAGTTTTGTATTTTTAGTGGGGTTTCACCATATTAGCCAGTATGGTCTCGATCTCCTGACCTCGTGATCACTCCCGATCACCGGCCTCCCAAAGTGCTGGGATTACAGGCTTGAGCCACCGCGCCCGGCCGGCCCAAAATCTTTTTAAAGGAAATTTGTCACCTATTTCTACTATGCTTTTAAAAATCCTAGGGGTGAGGCACCCTGGCTTCCAGAGCCTGCTGCTTTCCAAGTAGCCAGTTGTGTGACATTGGGCAAGTCTTGATTTGTTTCAACTCCAGTTTCCTCTTCTGACATAACACATGCCTCAGCTCTCCTTTACTGTCGTAAGAAGGATAGAGTAAGGTACAGAATCCACCTTGCTTTGGAGGATAGGAAGATAGGAAGTATCTGTTACATGATTGCCAGTAACTATCAGGGTATCTCAGTTAGCATTGAGTTTGACTCTATATTAAGCAGAACTAGCAACAGCTTAAATAGTTTTCTCATAGAAAACTATGCCAAAGTTGGGCAGTTAAAGGCTAGTATGGAGGCTCCTGCCTGTACCACAACATGATCCTTCTCAAGGTCACCCCATGGTCCAAAATAGCCACTTGACCATCAGCTGTCACTTTGAAATTCCTGGCAGCATGAGGAAAAGAGGGCAAGGACAAAATGAGCAAACCTAGCTGAGTCAGGACCCTCTAAAGAGTCTTCCTGGAAATCGTATTCAACACTTTCACTTGATTTGGCCAGAACTCAATCATGTGACTACAGCTAGCTATAAAGGAGGCCAAGAAATGTCATTCTTGCATGGACGTTACTGTGCCCAACAATATACAGGTTTTAGTAAGGAAGAAGGAGAAAATGAATATAGAGTAGGTGACTAACATTAATTTCATAACTATGTGTGACTTCATTTATGCACTCTAAGCCCAACCCCACCATGCTAGTGAATGGAGTGCATTATCTTGCCTTTGCCTCTTGGCCATTTGAGAATGACCATGTACTTCCTTGATACCTTTTTTCCCCCGGAGAGCCAGAAAGCCAAAAACTAGCTTCCATCTGAGTTGGCATTTCCTATTCCCATCTAGCTCTTCCCCTACCCTGCAACAGCTGGTGGCCAGTCTTGTTTAGTAAAAATCCAAATAAACAGGTAGTAATACTTCCCCTAGTTGTTTGTTCTCTTTCTCTAACTGCTCAGCATCTGCTGAATTGAAACAACATCAGGGCAAGCTTTCCCTAAGGGTGGGGAAATTGAAGTATTGCTTAGCAGAAAAGCACATAGCTACTTCCTGCCCTCTGAAAGAATTTCCTGCCTTGCAACTGAGAGTTCCAAGTCAGGGGTTTTTTCTTTGTTTGATATATAGCCTGCACTCAGATATATACTTCAATATCTATGGATATAAGCAGTAGTTTATATGCCAGCCCATTAAAGAACTCGAGATTCAGAGTCAGACTAGGTGAAATTGTTAATGTACATCTGCTCATCCAGAAACCATTTCAGTTTAGTTTTCATAGGACTGTGTGTCTACGGGGGTAAACTTTTGCCAGAGGTAGAAATGTACATTCTCTTAGCTTAATGAAATGCAAAAGGAGGAGCCACAAGGAGATAGGAATGGCATTGGGAAATTAAATGCATGGCCAATGCAGATTTTCCAGATAGAAGGATTTTTGTAAACCACCTGCAACACCAGATCCGTGGGAGGATGTCTTACATGTTTATGTGGGAATATGTAAGATTCAGTGTAAGAGATTCTCTTATTTGAATCTCTCTCTCACACACACACACCATCCAACACTTAAAGAGCCAGAGTTTTTTATACCAACTTCTCTTCATTTAACTTTAATTCACCCTTTAATTTGGGCCTACAAAGACGTTTATAAAACATGGTTTCTGCCCGCCATAGTTTCTGATAATCTAGTGGAAAGGACAAACTTGTATATAAATGTTTCTAACATAGGGCAGCTTGTATTAATAGTTTTAATAGAGACAAATACTTTTTGTAGAGTGAAAGAATTATTTGAATCTTACCTGATGAGGTATTTTTTCCATAAGTGCAAAAGACTTTGCAATAGGGAGTAGATCTGAGTCAGGGTGGGGGATCAGTATCTTAACTAATTAATAAGGACTTTATCTGGAATGTAAGTGAAACATGAAAATCTGAACTGATAGCCATCAGAGTTTTTCTGGTAGAGGTTGAGGTAGCTGGAAGGTCAGAACAGTTGGATTAATTGTAATTTAGACAAGCAATTTTTCAAAGTGCTGTTTTGATTCATTAATCATTAAACCAGTAAGTTGGTCAAAAACATTTTTAAAAATTAAAATGAAGAGAAACTATCAGATTGCACTACAGGTGTAGTAAGGGTATTATTTTGTGAAACTTATACTTCAGATAGTCATATGTCTACATACACTTATAATGTAAAATGTGTTTCTTACCATGGGATCACAATAAAGATAGTCAATGACTGTTTTTTTACCTCTGAAATTGGACAACACTGCAGGGTTCAAGTCTGGATTCTGCTGCTTTCCTCTTATATGACCTTAGGCAAGTTGTATAAACCACTGTATGACTTAAGTTTTCTCATCTGTAACATAGTGATATTTATCATTTCTGTCCTGTAGAGTTTTTATGTAGATTGAATTAGTCAATCCATGTAAAACACTTAGAATCATGCCTGTCATAGGGTAGAAGACATTTAAATATAAACTTATAATTTGTGGAAGACCAAAGGGAAAAGAGAACTAACAATTAGACACATACTATAGGCCACTCTGCTGTGCTTTTTATATAAATTATGTAATTCCACAACTTTACAGAGTAGGACTACTATACTCATTTTTACAGTAAGTAAATTAAGATACTCATCTGATAAGTGACTTGTGCAGTTACAGAACAGGGAACAGGTAGAGAAATGGTTTATACCCAGATAACTGTGGCTTTACATTCCACTCTAGCCATATTGTCTTAGAGATAACTAATGAGAGTGGCATGAGTTCAAAGCCGTAGCATAGTATGGTGGGTCTGAGAACTGGAATTAGACCTATTCAACAATATTTGTTGAATATCTTTTTTGTGTTAGAAACTGTGCTGGGTCCTAGTTCTCACAGAGCTCTTCTCCTTGCTGGGGAAGAAGAGACTATAAACAACCTAACTCATCTCAGCTAATTACCTAGATTAGGTATATGAGGAAATGATATAAGCTAGGGTAGAGAAAAGGCCTTTCTGTAAAAGTATCTTCTGAGTAAAGACAAGATTGATTTGAAGGAGCCAGCCCGGTGAAGGGCTGAGGGTATAGAAAGTCTGAAGTCCTGAGGCAGGAATGAGCTCTGGAATTTCAAGGCATAGAAAAAGCTGGTGAGGCTGGAGCAGAGTAAAGGAGAGGCAGAGTGGCTTTGATGAAGTTGCAAGGCAGGCAATAGCAAGATCACGTAGATCCTCGGAAGTGTCATAAAGAGTTCGCAGTTTGTCAAAAGTGTAATGTGAAGAGAGTTCTACACAACTAAGTGACAAGATCTGATTTCTGTTTTTAAAGGGTCACTCTGGGCCGGGTGCAGTGGCTCACGCCTCTAATCCCAGCACTTTGAGAGGTGGGAGCGGGCAGATCACTTGAGGCCAGGAGTTGGAGACCAGCCTGGCCAACATGGTGAAACGATGTTTGTATTTTTCTACTAAAAATACAAAACAAAATTAGCTGGACATGGTGGCACGCATCTGTAATCCCAACTACTGAAGAGTCTGAGGCATGAGAATCCCTTGAACCCAGGAGGCGGGGGTTGCAGCGAGCCAAGATTGTGCCACTGCACTCCAGCCTGAGTGACACAGCAAGACTCTGTCTCAAAAACAAAAATAAAGTAAAATAAAGGGTCACTCTGGCTGCTGTGTAGAGAATTGTGGGGGAGATAAGAGAAGAATCAGAGAGACTAGTGAGAAGGCTGGCACAGGAGCCCAAGTGAGAAATGACAGTGACTTAGCCTAGAGTGGTGGGAAAGGGCAGATTAATTCGGGATATAGTTTGGGAGTATAATGGACGGGATTTGCTGATGAGTGGGATGTGGAGAATGAAAGAAAAAGAATCAAGAATGACTCAGTTTTTCCTCGGCACAGTGGCTCACGCCTGTAATCCCAGTACTTTGGGAGACCAAGGCGGGTAGATTGCTTGAGCCTAGGAGTTCGAGACCAACCTGGGCAATGTGGTGAAACCCCATCTCTATAAAAGAAAAAAGAAGAATGACTTTTGGCTTGGGAAACTGGGTAATGGAGAGCAGTGCCACGGCCTGAGATTGCAGACTTAAGTATGAAACATCACGGAAGAAAAATCAAGGTTTCTGTTTTGGACTGGCTAAACTTGAAGTCCCAACAACAGAAGAGCCCTGGGCAAGACACACATCTCTCTGCTATCAGTTAAAAAGTTCCTTTCAGTTCTTAAAAGTCTGTGGTTCCTTGAGATTCTAAGTTCAGGTCAGTGTTTGCTAACATTCCTTCTATCCTCAGCGCATGTGCACACACGTAAATCCAGTTACGCTGTGCATTGAACTATGAAATTAAGGAATGGTCTCCTTTTTAATTCTTCAAGCTCCTTAGGAAAAGAATTTTTAAAACCTTGCATCTGCGTTTGTTTAAGATTGACATAAAGCAGCTGAATGTTCTAGGATATAAAAATCATGTCATAACCTGACCATTAGAAAATCCTGGGCAAGAAATGGAAAGCGTCTGCTTAAAGGAGACTGGTCAAAATTTGGCATCATTCAAAGAAGGGTAATGTGAGAAGACATCACTGATACAGTCAGAAGGTTTAAAGACTCAGCAAATGGGCTCCTGCGAGGGGTGCTTTTGCTATCTTCAAGGATGGAAGTCAACTGAAGGCAGCTGGGTCCAGGCAGTGGAATGTAAGACAACAACCTATTTTTCTTGGGGCCAGTGGATTTTTGAAGTAGACTTATGTTATATTTATCAAAAGAATTTCTTGGTTTAAAGGACAAACTAATATACTAATTAGGGATTTTATTCATCCCTCAGAAGAATGAATATTTTAGATATATTCATTTATTCAAGCATTTCCAAGTACTCACTATGTGTTTTGGGTGTAAAGCTGAGGAAGTCCCTCTCCCCTGGAAGCTCACAGTGTAACAAAAAATAGATACAAAGCTAACTACAATAGGGTCTGATAAATGATCAAGCAGCTGTGAGCACAGTATTCTGGAAAACACAAAGGAAAGATTCAGCAGTTTTGCTTGGGGGAAGGCAAAAGAGCTTTACCAGGATAACATTTAGAGTTGGGCCTTAGAAAAAGAGTAGTTCCTTAAGATAAGCTAGAAATAGAACTAGAGATAGAAGTACATTTTTGGTGTGCTCAAGTAATTCAGCGTGACTGGAACACAGGTTATATCCAGGGCATTGACCAAAAAGAAAGATAGTGAGGTGTTCTGAAAATGGATTGTAAATGGGCCTTGAATGTCATGCCAAGGGTTTTAGCTTTTGTTTTGCAGGCAGAGGGAAGTCATAAGGGCTGTTTTTGCAGGGCAGTGACATGAGAAAAGAAAAACTACGCCACAGCCTCTCAACCATTTTTCTGCCACGAGCTGCTTTGGCAATCTGGTAAAGTCTATGGACACTTCTAGGAATGTTTTAAGTGCATAAAGTACAAATAAAATTGCAAAGGAAATCCACTATATTAAAATATAGCTATCAAAATATTAACAATGTGTTATGTAGGAGTACCTGTGCTTCTTGATAAAGCATTAAATAACATGATCTAGCTCTAATAATGACCATAATTTTAAAGTAGTAGTGATCATAAATAATATTTCAACACCTGCAATGGCTATAATATAGTATGAAAATATCTGTGATCTTGTTGGTGGCAAAGTCACAGGTCCTGCCAATACTACTGGGGCTTGTTGCCAATGTTTATAATCAAAAGAAATGCAAATTTTTCAATTAGAGGTTTGTGAAAATCAAAATGTAATTTCCCCCCATCCATTATTGTGGTCCTTAGCATAAATACTCTTGAATTCAAGGCAGTATGGAGATAGACTGGTTAGGAGAGTGTTAAAATAGCCAGGATGGAAGGTAAGAAGAGCATGCAGTTGGGGGTTGGGTACGGTGGCTCACACCAATAATCCCAGCAATTTGGGAGGCTAAGGCAGGAGGATTACATGAGCTCACAAGTTCAAGACCAGACTGGGAAACATGGTGAGACCTCATGTCTATAAAAAAATTTTTAAATTAGCCAGGCATGATGGTGCTCCCAGCTACTTGGGAGGTTGAGGTGGGAGGATTGCTGCAGCCCAGGAGGATTGCTGTAGCCCAAGAAGTCGAGGCTGCAGTGAGCCATGTTCACACCATTGCACTCCAGCTTGGGTGACAGAGCAAGACTCTGTCTCAAAGGAAAATGAATAAATAAAGAAGAAGAGGAAGAAGAGCATGCAGTGGGGATGGAGTAAAGGAGCAAAGGAGGAGATTAGAGACATTTGGGAGTTTGACTTGGCTCCTCCCAAACCTCAGTGAGGAGTTCTTCAAGGAGGAATTTTGGGTAACTGTGGTCTGGTGGGGCAGGTTCACCAGAAAGGCAGTGTAAATACCCTTTAGGTAGCTCTCCATGTGCAGTCTACTTTCATTACTTGGTTCAACTAATATGCATTACCCTCTGGAGCAGGTAGTAGGAATATAGCAAAACAGATAACAATTCTCGCTTTCATGGAGCCTAGTATCTAGTGGAAGAAATGTGATTAAACAAACAAGTAGATGTGATGTTGCCATGTGGTATCAAATGCAGGAAAAGAGTAGTATAGCGTGTGTCAGCATATTGGCAGGGAATGGGCAACTATTTTTTCAACAGCAGGGTCAAGGAAGGCCCCTTCAAGGAAGTGACAGTTAAGATGAAAAACCAGTAGGACTTAGAGTCAGGAACAGAGCACAAAATCCATTTTTCCTTGGGGATTTAGAGGAGCTGAAAGAAAACCAGGGACCTGGAGCAGGGAAATGTAGGGGAAAAACAGCAAGAGATAGGAGAGAGGCCATATGCGGTCTTATCACCAGCCCAAGGATCTAGGATAGTCTCCTCAGTGCAGGGGGAAACCACTGAAGGTTTCAGAAAGGAAGTGATATCATCTAGTTTGTGGTTTTAAAAAAATTATTCTGACTTCTCTGTGAAGCATTGAAATGGGAGCTAAATTGTGACTGTGGCTATAATCCCTCTGGAGGTGGTGGTATCATGGACTAAGGGTGTAGCAGTGAAGAATGACGCGGGGAAGAGGATGGAATACAGCCATTTAGGTAGTGGAAGGAACAAGATGAGTGACGGGTGAGAGGGAGGCAGGAGGGAGAGATCATCCTGCCGTGATCTCGTGCTTCATACGGATGGTCCAGGCACCAGTTACTGAAACGGAACGACTAGAAGAGGAGCAGACTGGGGCAGGGGAATGGCTGGAAATCAGACAGCCTTGTGGGAAAGTTTATTTGAGATGCAAGTGTTAAGTCAGCAGATGTAGGTGTTAAGTAAGCATTTATATTGACAACTCTAGAGCTTGAAAGGCGGGCCTGGACTTTGAATGACTTTTACCAAAGACTTCCGAGGAGACTTTTTTTATTAGAACTTTTCTCCCAGATCCTGGCACTACTCTGAAGGCAGATAGTCAAACCCTACCAACTGCTGCCACTCCTGGCTAAAGATTTCACTGTTTTATTCTTTGCCCTACTGCTAACTTTTTTTGTTGTTCTTGAAGCAGGGTCTTCTTTGTTGCCCAGGCTTGTGTGCAGTGGTGCGATCATAGCTCACTACAGCCTTGAACTCCTGGGCTCAAGGGATCTTCCCACCTCAGTCTCCTGAGTAATTAGGACTACAGATGTGTACCACCATGCCTGGCTAATTTTTCCATGTTTTATAGACATGGGAGTCTCAGTATGTTGCCCAGGCTGGTCTCAAACTCCTGGGCTCAAGGGATCTTCCCACCTCAGTCTCCCGAGTAGTTAGGACTACAGATGTGCACCACCACGCCTGGCTAATTTTTCCAAGTTTTATAGAGATGGGGGTCTCACTGTGTTGCCCAGGCTGGTCTCAAACTCATGGGCTCAAGCAGTCCACTTACCTCAACTTCCCAAAGTGCTGGGATTACAGGCATCAGTCACTATACCCAGCCCCTACTGCTAACTTTCACTATTCTTTCATCCTGCCCTTGACATCAGAACAACATCTGGACCTAAGTGAGACTTTTCCATGGCTTAAATCAGGTAGTACCTCTAAAGATGTTCAGAATATTTAAACTTACATGAGTCTCCCACGTGAGATTTCTGCAGGGGGAGCTTTGCAGCCATAAAGAGGATGCTAAATATAGTGGCTTATAATGAAATAATATGTTTATCTTGGCTGGTTTTATAGCAAATGTGATCAGGATATTTACTGGTGGTTTCTTAGAACTAGATGAAAACAATAGGACAGACCAAATGAATTACAGCAACAAAACATACTAACAACATAAAGGAAAGATACAGATTATGGAAAATTATAAATTGTGGTCATGCAAAAAGAGATCTCACTGTAGCCTGAACACTGGTGACCCACAACTAAATGGGGCCAAGATTAATCATGCTTCGATCTTATACATAAGCCAAAAGATCTTTTCTAAAGATCATGCCTATTAAAGCAGCAAAGACTGTTCTGCAAGATATATCATAATGAGCTCCAGGCATTTAACGAGAGACAAGTGCTACGGTTGAAAGTGGTAACCTTCAGCATCGAATCTGAAAATGAAGTGGGCCTGCTTGCTCTGCAAAATGAGGCCACAATCCAGTCTGCTTAGGTGAAAAGAATCTCACATTTGTAGATGCTCTGTTGCAGGCAAACCTTAAATCTTCTGGGAAAGGGGGAAAGGCTTTTGTTTGTTTTTATTTTTCTAATTAGGTAAGGATTGTACATGCAAGGAGCAAGCAGCTGACTCTGGGCTGCAGGCCCAGTAGCTTCCAAAGGCAGTAAAGCCGGCGGGCATGGTGGCTCACGCCTGTAATCCCAGAACTTTGGGAGACTGAGGCGGGTGGATCACTTGAGGTCAGGAGTTTGAGACCAGCCTGGCCAATATGGTGAAACCCTGTCTCTACTAAAAATACAAAAATTCGCTGGGTGTGGTGGCATATGCCTGTAGTCCCAACTACTTGGGAGGCTGAGGCAAGAGAATCGCTTGAACCCGCGAAGCATAGGTTGTAGTGAGCCGAGATTGCGCCATTGCACTCCAACCTGGGCATCACAGCAAGACTCCATCTCAAAAGAAAAGAAAAAAAAGAACAACAACAACAAAAAAAGGCAGTAAAGTGGAAAACAGAATTAAGGAAGAAACCAGCCTAATGAGTTGGATAGAGTGTCCCAAAAGCCTCTGGAAGAATATGCAGCACTCCAAGGCCAGGAGACCTCAGCTTCCATCTCTGTTGTAATGGCTGCCTCAGATGAGGATAATTACCTGGCCAAAAAATAGCAGCATGAAAGAAAAGGGTCATCCCCCCCTTATTCCTTGTTTTTCATCCCCTAAAAGCCCCTCATCCAAGGACTTGTGTAAAGTTGTGTCCGCCCCTACTTTGATCTGAAGCAGGAAATGCTGGGATGCATGTCCTGACCCTCCTTCCCCCACTGCAGTCCTCACGAATGGTAGCTGTCTCTCCTGCAGACAGGATGCTGCCTCATGTCCTGAACCTCACCACAAATTCCTGCCCCACTGGCTGCTTCTGGCTTCCTCTTGCAATCCCAGGAGACAAAGGACTGTGAGGGAGGAAGGGAGCCCAGCATGGTCTCCCAGGCAGAAACCCGTTGTTGGGATGCCGGAGCCTCAGCCTGCTTGCTGGGGTCTGCCTTTCTGGGTGGGAGGAGGGGCAGCCTCCCTACTCCTTCCAAATGTCCCTGTCTTAAACCCATTCTGCACAAAACAAGCCAGTTCATTGTGTTCTTGGATATAAATATTGATTCTAGGTGATGTTAACATTCTGTTCGTAAAAGAATGTAACATATTTCTCCCACACCATATTAGACTGATGTGTTGTTTGGCCAAGAGAAGTACAGATTGCTGGCTTCTGCGAGAAAATGTGGACATTTAAATGCATGCAGCTTTCAGAAGTCTAGGGAGCAGCCTCAGAACAGCAACCAGGCCCCTGGGTTGGCTTCAGCTCTGCCCTCCTCCATCCAGTTTCTCCTTTCCCATCTTCATTGTTTGCACATGCCTTTGGTATTTCTAATCACTTGTAATTTAAGAAAATGCTTTCTTGGAATTATGTCTTCTTTCTCAAGGACCTGTTAATGTGGGACATTTGCTTTCTTCAGGAGGGCCCGGAAGGTCAGGACCAAACATTTTTAGTTTTCTTCCCCAGGAGAAAAGATCTGGGAGGTCCTGTTCTCCTGTTTTCTTTTTCCCCCTCCCTCCATGTCGGAGGGAAGGGCAAAGGCTTCAGAACAGAGGTGGTCCCGCCAAGCGCTCCACCGAGGCCTGACCAAGCCCAGGACTCAGATGTGCTGGCCGCCTTGGCAAGGCAAATTCCCCACATTCCACAAGTGCTCTTGAGGGAGAAATAGAACTAATGAGAAAGTGGAATTCTTGATGTGTATGCGTGCTCACTCGGGTGCCAATTCATCTGACACAGACAGATCCCTGGCCCTATTTCGCAAGACAGTGATAGAGCCCATTTCCAGATGTGCGGGAGGGCGGCCCGGGACCCAGTGCTGGCAGGAGAGCCGGCGCCCTCTGCTGTCCTGGCCAGGAAACACTGCAATGGTGGGAAAGAATCTGGGGTTCCTGAAAGCCGACTGTTAAATCTACAGCCAGCCCTCGCTGGTGTGGAAGGGGCCTGCAGCTCCTTGCTGTTCAAATGATGAGCCTGCAAGGGGGTGGATTCCCTCCTTCTAGTTGGCTCTCTTTGTGTTTTGTGGCTCTAAATGAGCCAGAAATGATAAGGATTTACAATAAAACCCCAGCCTCCCGCAGCATCTGCTGGTCCCATTCCCAAGAAGGTGAGGAAAAGTGGCACTGTCTCTGGCCTGTGAACCTAGCCAGCAGGCCCAGGCAAGGCGAGACAATGAGGGCAGCTTGCCCAAGAGGAGGCCTCCTGCTGATTAGCAGCCCTTGGGCCATACCCTTGCCTAAGAATGCAGCTTCTGGAGGCCTGGCTGGCTCCAAGGCTTCCAGCCGAGTGGAAGCTGCAACTGCTCCCACTCAGGCATACTGGCATCTCTAAGGGGCCTCAGAGCTGGCACAGCCAAGAGACTGGCTCAGCTTACAAGCTTAGACAGAACTGCCACCCCCTCTGCCCTGCTGCCTGCCAAGACAGCAGCACAG
Source organism: Papio anubis (assembly GCF_008728515.1). Classification (NCBI taxonomy): domain Eukaryota; kingdom Metazoa; phylum Chordata; class Mammalia; order Primates; family Cercopithecidae; genus Papio; species Papio anubis. The sequence continues at coordinate 111,538,306 of NC_044982.1, read as the reverse complement.
CAGTGGGTCTGGGGCCAGGGCCAGGCTTGCTGCTGCAAGAGACAGAAAGAGATATTAATAGAGAGAGAGAGTGCGCGTGTGTGTGTATGTTGGTGAAAGGTGGGGTGGAGATATTAGGGGGATGCAAGGGGGATGGCTGGTGAACTCTACTTCTTGGACAGCCTTTCAGTTCTGCAAAAAGGCACAAAACAATCAGTTTTTGTTTTCTGGCAGATTTTTAATTTTTTTTTTTTTTTTTTGTAAACCAATCTCTTCCCTGCTGGGAGAAGAAAAACCCAACCCGCCAAACAATCCCCTAACAACCCCTAAAAACAATGCCCTTCTCTCTCTGGGACCAATTTTCAAGCTGCACAGCAGTCCTGACAAGGTCAACAAGCTGGAGCTGTAAGTGGAAGATCTTTATCTATGTGGGAAATAGGAAAATCATTTGACTGATAAAAGGAAATACAATAAATAGCATCTAAATTCCTGGCTGCATTCCCCCAGGCCCCTCCTCTGCTGGAGAAAGTGCGTGGGCCAGGGATACATGTGCTGCTCCAGCATGTTTAAAAATAGCATGCAGCACACAGCCCTTTCTTACCTTCCAGAAAGACTTCATTACCAGATCCTCAGCCCTGAGCCTGCAGAGCTGCTGCCGGCGCTTTCTTCTCCCTGCGCTGGATTTTCCTCTTTGGAAGCATTAAGGGAGTGCATGTGATACATTTTACTCACTGGCCAGCTCCCGCTCAGCTAGTTTCAATCTAGGCACGTCTAGAGCTCACGTTGAAAGTCCATTGTATTTAATGGGGTGTTAACTCTGTTTATTCTCTGAGACTTGTGCAGTAATTTTACACTCTGCAAAACTAGCAACTTGAACCAGAAATGATATTCCTCTTTCCCCATGTCCACCCTAGTGGGCTGCAGTCCCTGGGCACCTCTGGTCCTGCCTCCTAGGGTTCCTGTAGCTCAGGTAGCCAAAGAAGTTCTGCATGCGGTGGGAGATGGGAACTCTGGGGTTCACATCCGGTTATGCCTCTTGTTGGCATTGGTGCAGCCTGAAGCAGGTCTCCTCAGCTCCTGGAGACATTTTTCTCATCTGCGAAAAGGAGATTTTAATCTGCCCCATGTATCTCAAAAGGCATACAACAATCTCATAGTGCAAAAACATTCCCCTGGGTTCTACAAAGACACCACCCTATTATTCCCAACTGGGCCACTTCAGCATCACCTCGGAAGCCACTTAACCCCTTCAGATCTCCATCTCTCCACTAAAACCTTGGCGATCTGGATAGGACTATAAAATCCACTATTCAGGCTGTATCTCCACCATGCTGTTGCGATTTTTTCTAAGTCCATTATTCCTTCCACCTTTATTGCCTGGCATTCTACTCTTGGGAAGACTTTCTTGTCTCCCCACTTACATATTCTCAGGGCCTGGCCCTAGAAGGTGCTGAAGACTTCATATAGGACCAGATGACCCCCTCTAGCTCTCAATCTCCAAGTCTCCAGCAAAATAAATGAAGCACATACTATTCTAATACATTCTACCATTCCGTGGGAAGTGTGCCTTCCATTATTCCCACCTGATCTAAAATCCTGACACTTAGGGAGCTTGCAGGGTCCTTATTGATCAAACATCACCTGGACTTTGGCATTCCTCCTCCAGTGCCAGGCCTTCCCTCCTGCATGAAACAGCTCAGAGCTGAGTCGCCCTCGCTGGAGTTCCTGATCTCTCTTTCCAACTCCCTCAGGGCTTCTCCATCTGGCATCCTGCAGAATCCTCAACTCAATTTGTCCAAAATTAAATATGCATTCTCCCCAAACCCACATTTTCTCTAATATCTGTCAGCTCAGTTAAAAACTCCACTGCTCTCCGAAGCTGGAGAGCCTGGAATCCTTCTACACGCCTCTCCCCAGCTCTTTACCCTGCTCCCAGCCCTTCACATCTCTCATTCACAGAATCCCCCACCCCACCCCACTCAGCCCTGAAATCCCCCTAACAGCTGGCCCTTCTCATCACCCCCAGGAGAGGCCTTTGTGGGGGTCTTCAGCATTCAGCTCTCCCCAGGCTCTCCTAATAGCCCATTGTTTTGTTTTTCCTTTTTTTTTTTTTTTTTTTGCTATTAACTAGTTCTATAATAGCCTTTTAACTAGCCTTAGTATACCCAGTTTCATTTGTCCCCCTCTTAACTCCCCTCCACCAGTTTGTCCTGCATACCACTATAAAAACAACCTTTCTAAAATGCAAGATTAGTCTTGCAAATATGTTTTTTGGTTTTTTTGTGTGTGGTTTTTTTTTTTTTTGGAGACAGAGTCTCACTCTGTTGCCCAAGCTGGAGTGTAGCAGCATGATCCTGGTTCACTGCAACCTCTGCCTCCCAGGTTCAAGGGATTCTCCTGACTCAGCCTTCCCTAGTAGCTGGGACTACAGGGGCACACCCCCATGCCCAGTTAATTTTTGTATTTTTAGTAGAGACAAAGTTTCACCGTGTTGGCCGTACTGGTCTTGAACTCCTGACCTCAAGTGATCTACCCGCCTCGGCCTCCCAAAGTACTGGGATTACAGGCATGAGCCACCGCACCCAGCTATGTCAGTCTATTTTAAATGAGATCATAGTTGTGGTATTTGCTTTTATTTTTAAGCCTTACAAAAATTCTATACGATAAGAATTATTAGCATTTAACAGATGAAACTAAGACTTAGCTAGGTTAAAGGAGCTAAGGCCACACAGCTGTCACACCTTGCAGAACCAGAATTTGAACTCAGGTCTGCTTTACACTGCAAAACCCATGTTCGAAAGTATTTAAGGTAGGTTGCTAGCTCGGTACCTGGCACAGAGCAGGTAGACCAATGTTATATTCTTTATATTCCCCCTTTTTTATAAACTGCAGTCTCTTCAGCAGGGTGCAAAGGCCTATCCCATGGTGGGTGGCAAATGTCTCCAAATGCGTCTCCTGTTACTCTGTGGCCCATCATCACCACTACCCATTAGGCCACATCAGACCAATCGCTGTTCCCCAAACCCTACCTGTTATTTTTATTTATTTATTTATTTATTTATTTATTTATTTATTTATAGACGAAATCTTGCTCTTGTGCTCTTGTCTCCCAGGCTGGAGTACAATAGCACGATCTTGGCTCACTGCAACCTCCGCCTCCTGGGTTCAAGCGATTCTCCTTCCTCAGCCTCCCGAGTAGCTAGGATTACAGGAGCCTACCACCACACCCAGCTAATTTTTGTATTTTTAGTAGAGATGGGGTTTCACCGTGTTGACCAGGCTGGTCTCCTGACCTCAGGTGATCCACCCACCTTGGCCTCCCAAAGTGCTGGGATTACAGGCATGAGCCACTGCACCCGGCCCTCCCTGTTCTCTTTTTTTTTTTTTTTTTTTTTTTTTTTGAGACGGAGTCTCGCTCTGTCTCCCAGGCTGGAGTGCAGCAGTGCAATCTCGGCTCACTGCAAGCTCTGCCTCCCGGGTTCATGCTATTCTCCTGCCTCAGCCTCCCCAGTAGCTGGGACTACAGGTGCCCGCCACCACGCCCAACTAATTATTTTTGTATTTTTTTAGTAGAGACGGGGTTTCACCATGTTAGCCAGGATGATCTCGATCTCCTGACCTCGTGATCTGCCTGCCTCGGCCTCCCAAAGTGCTGGGATTAAAGGCGTGAGTCACTGCGCCCGGCCCCCTGTTCTTTTTTAAACTGTCTCTCTGAAATCCTGTTTCCTACTGCTTGGCAAGGCTTTTCTTACGTTGTCCTTCCTGCTCTACAAGCCCAAATCAGATAGCACCCATTCTGCGATGCTTTTCCTGATCCCCAAACTCAGAATTCGTGGCTCCAACATCCCTCTTGCCAGCACCACTTGTTACGTATGCCTATTCTGATACTGATCATCTTGGGGGTGGCTCTTCTGTCCTATCTCTTCTCATCTTTGTATCTCCAAGCCTGGCACTGTGCCTGGGACAAGGTAAGCACTCAATAGTAAGTCTGTTGAGTTTAGTTCAATCCTGCATCCTTCCCTAGGACTAATGCTTAATTTCATCCTTCCCTAGGACTAAAGGTTAGCATGTCTCTGAAGACTTGTTTGCATCACCTCCGCTCTCTCTGATTTCCACACCCACCACCCCATTGAAGTTGCTCCTGGCAGGTCTTGAGAGACCTCCATGTTACCAGAACACTCTCTTGTCCTCACCCTCCAAAAGTTGCAGCAGCATTTGGCATGGTTTCCTCCCTTCTTTTAAGTGACTCCTCTCCCTCAGCTTCTGCCATCACAGTCTCCTGCTTTCTTTTGCCTCTCAGGCTCTCTTGGGCCTCCATCTGAGCCCTGGAAGTAGAGAACCTCAGGCCTCCGACCTGGATTGCATTCTCTTCCCTCTACTTTCCTTCCTGAAGAGACTTGTCTATTCCCATCATTTAAAGTAGAGCCACTATCTTCAGCTCTCAGCTCTAGATTCAGATATGTGACAAGCTATTTGACATCTCACTTAGATCATCCTTAGGTATTCTGGGCTTGAAAGCCTAACAATTGACCCCTGGGTTTATTCCCAGACCCTTCCTCCCTCGGTGTTTCTCTGTTCACTAAAAGGCAACATAACGAAGGGTCCCCTTCTTGGGATGTTGGGAGCCACTCTCTAGGAGGGAGGGTGCCTTAGAAGAGGGGGCAAATCTGGGGATACCTGAATATCATGCATTTCTACCTCTGACTTAACCCTGGAGAAATACCAGATGCCTTAACCATGTATTCAATGCCTGGCATGATCTGGCCCCAGCATCCCTTTCCAGGCCCAGCTTTCATCTCACCCCTAGATCAGAAATGGGTGAAGTATGGTCCATGAGCCAAATCTGGCCCACATGTTTTTATACAGCCTGTAAGCAAATAATAGTTTTTTATATTTTTAAGTAGTTGAAAAAAATCAAAAGAAGAATATTTGGTGACACATGAAAATTACATAAAATTCAAATTTCAGTGTCTATAAATAAAGTTGTATGAAATACAGCCATGCTGGTTTATTTACTTATTATCTGTCTCTGCTTTCTAGCTACAAAGGCAGAGTTGAGTCGTTAGAACTTAAGACTTATACCTACAAAGCCTAAAATATTTACTATCTGGCCTTATACTGAAAAAATTTGCCAAGCCCTGCTCTAAACCAGTCCCCTGTTCCCTAAACACACCTTGCAAACTTCTAGTTTGGTACACACTGATCTCTGCTCCTATCTAAATCCTACCTCTCTTTACCCCTTGCCAATCCAGCACCTTCTGGAATCTTCCTTGTCTCCTCCATTCAGTGGTTTCTCATCCTTCTCCAAATCCCTCTGCTAACATGTAAAGTTGATGGACTTGCCACCCAAGACCTTAGATGACTATTAGTTTCTGGTGTATGTCACATGTCCTGTCCAGATTGGGAGCCGCATGAGGACAGAGATGGTATCTGTTCATCTTGTATCCCAGGGCCCAGCACAATGCTTAGCAATATCATTAGTGCTTAGAAAGTAGGTGTTAAAGGCCAGGTTCAATGGCTTATACCTGTAATCCCAGCACTTCAAGAGGCCAAGGTAAGAGGATCACTTGAGGCCAGGAGTTTGAGACCAGCATGGGCAACATAGTGAGACCCTGTCTCTACAAAATATAAAAAAAAATAGCCAGGCATGGTGGCATGCCCCTGGAGTCCCAGCTACTCAGGAGGCTGAGGTGGGAGGATCTTTTGAGCCCAATAGTTCAAGGCTGCAATGAGCTAGGATCCCACTGGACTCCAGGCTAGGCAACAGAGTGAGGCCCTGTCACAAAAACAAAAGCAAAACGAACAACAAAAAGTCGGTGTTGATGTACTCCTTTCTGAGTGGTTTCATCCTTCTTGACATTCCCCTATTTATCTCTGAAAAAGAGCTGTCTACTTATTTGCTTAGGTATTCCTTTTTAAGGAAGATGCAACTTTTATCCAACCTCCCTCCAGTTCATCCCCATGAAGTGCTGAAGAAAAGGCATAGATAGATAAGTTGCAAGAACAACTTTACACGACTGCCAGGGCTTATGGGGAGAGGGGGCAGTGAGATGGAACTGGGCTGGACTCCAGTCCCAGCTCAGTCACTGATAGCAAAATCTGATAGCAAGACCATCAGTTTTGCTATTTCACCTGTCCTTCCTCAGTTTCATCATCTGTAAAATTGTTGACGGAAAGTTGAATGTCTGCTCAATCAAAGGATTCCCTCAAATCCTTTCCAGTTCCAAAACCTGAGGATCGTGTTTTTCCTATAAGCCCTCAGGATGGTGAAAATTCCCAAGCTCACCTCCTGAAAGAGGCAGGCTTGTCAACCCTAGCTACCCCATTTGAACACTCTCCTCAGGAGACGCCCTCTGATGCTTATTCCTTATGTAAGCAGTGCAGCCACCCTAGGGGAGAGGCATTATATCCCCACTTGGCAGACCCAGAAAATGAGCCCCAAAGAGAAGTGATTTGCCCGAGCAGGAGAGCATATCACACAATTCTAGGAGTGGTGCTCACACCCTGGTCAGTGGTGCTCCCTCGGATCATAATACACCAGCGATTCTCCGACTTGGGTGTTTAAATCACCAGAGGATCTTGTTAAAACAGATTTTTATTCAGTCACTCTGGGGTAGGGCCCAAGAGTCTGTATTTCTAACAAGCTCCCTGTGATATGGAGGCTCTGGTCTCTGGATCCCACTTTCAATAGCGAACTAGTGTACAACCTGTACAGCTGCACATGGCAGCTGTACACACAGCTCAAAAGCAGCACCACTGGGACTTAAATTTAGGTCTTTGGACTCAAAGTTCAGTGTCCTCTATGCTGAGCCAGGACTTTGCAAAAAGCACCTCTACTCTGGGCATATGAGTGCCTGGGGATCTGGAGGAAATTTGATAGGGAAAAAAATCTCTTTAGTAAAAGAGAAACAAAGTCCTGCCTTTGCTGGCCAAGAGTCCTCTGCCAAGGCCCTCTGGGGCAAGCACAGATAGGTGTCTGCATAAGTGGGGAGCCCTGCGGGAACAAGAGGAAATCAAGGGACCCCACACCTAGCCTAATGGCAACCTGGGGTCCAAAGTAAGGAGGAAAGGCAGCTGGGCTCTTGGTCTGCGGCTCCCAGGGTGGCTAATGAGCAGGGTGTTCTTCCTTGCAGGTGCTGAGAAGTGGGATGAGGCTTGTAAGGAGACAGAGTACCAAGCTGCAGTCTGGGAGGCCTTAATTCCCAGAGTTCTCCCTGCCACAGCTGAGCTGGCTCAGGGCCCGTTTCTGTTTGCTTGGAACAGTCTGACATTTTGCAAGGAACGCTTTGCGCAGGGTGTGCCTTCTGGCCTCTCAAGGGTAATTGCCCAAGAGAAGCAGGTGCTCCCCGCTGGGGCTGGAGTTTCCATTGGGGGAATCAACCTGACATAATGTACTGGGGAAAGCGTTGTACACTATAGAGAGCTGTGCAAATGCCAGCAGTCCTGGGGTGGAAGGAGGGCCTGCAGTAAGGGGCAGCACTGGAGGACCGCTGGAGGGGCAGTGCTGAAAGACGGGCTTCTGTTGGAGATGCCTGGGAGGCCTTGGGGGAAGTTGGCAGGAGAGAGCTGGGTGTTACAAATGGGGGGATACAAAGGGCAGTGAGCTTGCAGGTGGGAAACTGGGCTTCAGTGCTGGCCCCACCACTCACCAACTTCAGATAAGTTTCTGCAGTTCTCTGGGTCTCCATCATCTCCTGTGTCTATGAGGCAATGAAGCAATAGGGGCCAGGGCATCACTGCTGTATTATTGTGGGATTTTAGTGTCCTTGGGGGTTCCTGGCACAGTGTATGTTAGTTGACTCACTGAAGTTCAGGGTCATGTGTGGCAGACCCCTGAGCACTGAACAGGGGATGTAAACACCTGTTTGGACACCGAATCCTGGACTGGCCTTGATCAAACGCCTTCCTCTCTTGAGGCCTTGGTTTCCCCTGTGTGAATAGCAGGAAGCAGTGGAGTGGCTGCCCACAAGTGCCCTTCCAACGCTGGGTCTGTGCTCCAGATGGCTGCAGGTCCTGGTCAGCAATGCCTGAGTTGGGACGTCCACTCTGGGGCTTTGCCTCATCAACAAGGGTGAAGCAGGCAGAGATTTCCAGGTTTGAGGTGAAGGGCCTCAGCCTCTGTTTGGGCAGCTTCCCAGAGCCAATGGAGTTCAGACACATCTTCCCTAGGACATCTTCAGTCAGGGGCCTCAGGATGGCCCAGTCACCAGATGCCCAGCTGGACAGAGCAAGAGCCTGGCAAGGCCATGTAGGGACAGCATGCTGAGCCCGGTGGCTTTGATCATAGGGCTCTGCCTCACCCTCTCTGCTCCCACATCCCACGCCTCCCATGCAGGAGAACCAGCAGGACACACTGGCCTCTGCATCCTCACCAGCCAGTGCCGCTCCTCTGCATGTTCGAGAAATACAGGGCAACCTGGGGCCTGGAGGAAGGAGGAAAGGTAGCTGAGCTCTTGATCTGCCACTCCCATCACATTTCACCAGCTAGAGAAATGTGATGCGTGCAAGGATATAAACCAGGCTGATGTGGGCTGCAGGGCTGCAGGGCCAGAGGGCATGTACATGGAGAACACCTGTGATTCACAGGTATGCAAGCTCAGGGGCCCCGGGGAGTAGATGGCAGAGCCAGATCTGCAGCCCCGAGCTGTGTCTTCCTTCTGCCACACCACTCTCTTCTTACACAGACCAGGTAGCTGCTATTTCAAAATGCAACCATTCCATCTTCTAGTGTAACTCTCCCAGGACAGCCCTTCTGGAATTGGAAGCAGGTGCCCAGGGTCTGCCAGCTGCTGGGATAAACTACCTGAGTTTCTTCAACCAGTTTTCCCATGTGGGATTTCTACCCCCCACCTGGGGTTGGTAGAGTTAGCAAAACAAACAAACAAACAAACAAAAACCCATTCATTAATTAATTCAGGACACCCAGTTAAATTTGAATTTCCGATAAACAACAAATAATTTTTTAATATAAGTATGTCCCGTGAAAAGTTCAACTTTAACTGGGCATCCTGTATTTTATCTAGTGATCTCACCCACATCCCACCCCGATCCCAGCCAAGCCCTCTCTGGGAAAAGCTAGAGAAGGTTTAAGAAGGTCATGGGGCCTCGCATTAGGATCAGGGTGTCTTTAATGGGCCGTCCTCCCCTGCGCACTCCCTTCCCTCTCGGCCAGTTGCTGGTTCACGATGAAGCCTGCGATGCCCCTTGCCTGCTCCGGAGGCAGTGCGTTCTCCCCGCGGGGCGCTTGTGTTTATTGTCTCTGCACCCAGCCCGACCTGAAGTGTGCGCCTGCCTGCTTGACTCCCTGTTCTTGCTATTCATTAGCACTGCTCAGCCACTTTGTCTTTGTTGCTGAGTACCTAGAACACAATTTATTTTTCTTTTCCTCCCAAAGTGGGGGTTCTGGGAAGGAAGCCAAGGATTTGAGCCGGGCCGCCAAAAGACAGAGCTCCGCCTCTGAGACTTGCGCCTGCCACACTGCGCCCAGCCCATATGGTTTTCATGCCTGCGGAATGGGTGTGACCTGTTCAAGCCAAAGGCAGAGGCTCCCAGACCCTGGAGGGAGCCATCTGTGGAAACAGGAAATGTCCTTGCATTCCAGCCATGGCCCCCATAGGCGTTTCAGTGCCCCTTATGCCAGCGGGGGATGTGATGAAGAGAAGGAAGGTCGGCCAGCGCCTCCACACCACATTGCAGAGGCAAAGGCCTGGGCAGCCCTGGTGTGGTTCATGCTATGTATCCACTTGACTAGGCCATCATGCCTGTTCCTGGATGGAATTAACACTTGAATCCGTAGACTGAATAAAGCACAGGGCCCTCCTTCATGTGGATGGGCTCCATCCAATCAGTTGAAGGCTCAAACAGAATAAACGCCTGAGTAAGAAAGAATTTGCTCTCTGTCTGACTGTCTTCAAGCTGGGACATCAGCCTCCTCCTGCTCCCAGACTCACACTGGAACTCACACCATCAGCTTTTCTGGGTCTGGACTCCTCAGTTCCCATAATCCTGTAAGCCAATTCCTTATAACAAATCTCTCTGTTCATCGTGTTGGTTCTGTTTCCCTGGAGGACTCTGAGTAATACAGACTTCTTCTGTCCTCCTCCGGGCTCCCCGCTGTACAAGGCAGAGTCTAGGCAGGTGCATGTACACCCCCGACACACACCGCTCCCAGAAGCAGTCAAATGACAGGTCTCTCCAGGTGCCTCTCTCCGCTGTGCCTAGTCCTGAGGTTGGAGACTATCTTAGCTGAGGTTCCCCTGAGGCAAACTGAGTCTAGATTTATGTGAAAATGATTTCTTAGGAAGAAATCTAAGTGGGAAAAAACAGTCAAGGAACAAAGACGTGGGACGCAAGCAAAGAGAAAGAAGCCAAGCCAGGTGTGGCATCAAGCCAAGCCACGTGAAGAGCTGCGTGTCTCATACCCCAGGGAGCTGTAGGGACACTTCAGAGGTGCCCCAATCAGAGGCAAGCAGGCAGGGGCAGTTTTACTTCCTCCCTCCCCCTGATTGGAGCACATAAATGTCCAGGTACTTCCTGTTCTCCATAGGTGTGGACAGAGTGGTTCTGGCAGCTCAGCGTCACTCTTCAATAGAGAGAGCCGGCTGTTGTGAGTGAAGGCACAGGGGTGGGTAAAGATAGTTGACTGGAGGAGACATGAGGATGGAAAGCATTTGGGGGCGGGGGTGGTGCTGGGTGTAGGTCTGGAGAGCAAGAGAGGGGCAGGTTGGGGAGGTCTTGCCTTTGGGGGGCCCACCCCAAGCACACCTGAGTCTGAGCTTCCCTTGAAAAAAAAGCCTCCCTAAAGCAGCAAGTAGCCCACTGCACTCAAGCCCTGCGCACACAGTCTCCAGGCCAAAGCTATTTTTGTTTTACTCTAATAACAATGAGCACATTGTGCACACTTCCTGACTAATCTGCTCAGTGTGGTTGAGAGGAGGGACGAGGAAGTCCTAGGACTGAGGGCCCATCTTAGGCTGAGAACTAAGCCTGAACTGCCCAGCTAAGTCAGGTGTAGGAAAGACCCCAACTCCCAGGTCTAGCCACTGCCCCTTCCTGTCTACTCAGCACCTACTTGTCTCGGATGGCTGCTGGGGTTCTGCTCTCAGTGCAGAAAGCTAAGGACCTGCCAACTCTCTGTGTTGCTTCTTGCAGGTAATAGGTGCTTCCTGAGCACCCACTGTGCACCGGATCCCATGCGAGGCCGTTTGCATGTCGGAGTTCATTTTCCCTCATGCTCACCTCTACGACGTAGCGAGTGTGAGCCCATTCATTCAGACAAGGATGCTGAGTCTTGGAAAGACTAAGTGACTGATCCAAGTGTACACGCTGGTCAGTGGTGGGGGCCTTTTCAAATCCAGGCCGCTGAACCTCACCCCTGGGGTGAGGGTCTTTCTGCACCTCTGAGACCTTGTGCCCAGGAATCCACACTGAAGTCCATAAGAGGTGGTGGCACCAAGCCAGGGCTGGATGGGTCACTTAGCAGGCCACATATATGCTTTGGCACCAGTAAAGCAGGGCACGCCCCAAATGTGAAGTTTTGGAGAAATTATCCATTTTTAAAAATCATTGCAGACTCAATGGGAAACCCCAGAATACTGTAGGACTTCCTGACTCTTATTCTGTGGTTTAGGACTAGCTTTATTTTGATTTGCACATGGTAAGTGGGGGATACTTGATCCTTTTCCAGGCTTAAGACCCCAAAATGAAGGTCTTCATCTGGCCCTGCCCAGCCCTGCAGGGAGAAGCTGCTTCCCGTGGCCTCTTTGCCCCTTTTGTTAACTCAGCAAAGATGGATTGTGAACTTATCTGCCAGGACCTGTGTAAGAGGTAGGGACACAGAAGTTTCAGCTTCCCTGCCTGCTCTTGGAGATGACCACATCTATGGACATGCTTTGTAAACTGTCAAATGCCATAATGTGATGAACTTCTGCTGGATGCTACTGTCATGAAGCTTGATGCTACTCTCCTTGCCAGGACAGCTGGGAGTCAAGGGATGACAGTCCAGCTGAGCAGTCTCCTTCATTTTCTTTCTTTCTTTCTTTCTCTTTCTTTCTTTCTTTCTTTCTTTCTTTTTTCTTTCTTTCTTTCTTTCTTTTTCTTCCTTCCTTCCTTCCTTCCCTTCCTTCCTTTCTTTCCTTCCTTCATTCCTTCTTTCCTTCCTTCTTCCCTTCCCTTCCCTTCCTTCCTTTCTTCCTTCCTTTCCTTCCTTTCCTTCCCTCCCTCCCTCCCGCCCTCCCTTCCTTCCTTCCTTCCTTCCTTCCTTCCTTCCTTCTTCCCTTCCCTTCCCTTCCCTTCCCTTTCTTTCTTTCTCTTTCTCTTCCTTCTTTCCGTCTTTGTTTCTCTTTTTTGAGACAGAGTCTTGCTCTGTCATTCAGGCCGGAGAGCAGTGGTCACGGCTCACTGCAGCCTTGATCTCGCTGGGCTCAAGCAATCTTCCCATCTCGGTTTCTCAAGTAGCTAAGACTATAGGTGCACACCACCATGCCCACCTAAATTTTTTGTATTTTGTAGGGATGGGGTTACACCATGTTGCTCAGGCTGGTCTTGAAATCCTGACCTCAGGGGATCCACCTGACCTCGGCCTCTCAAAGTGCTGGGACTACAGGCATGAGCCGCTGTGCCCAGCCTTTTCTGTGTGTGTGTCTTAAAGAACTATCCAGGCTGGACGCAGTGGCTCACACCTGTAATCCTAGCACTTTGGGAGGCCAAGATGGGTGGATCACCTGAGGTCAGGAGTTTGAGATCAGCCTGGCCAACATGGTGAAACCCCATCTCTACTAAAAATACAAAAAATTAGCCAGGCATGGCGGTGCGTACCTCTAATCCCAGCTACCTGGGAGGCTGAGTCAGGAGAGTTGCTGGAACCTGGGAAGCAGAGGCCGCAGTGAGTAGAGATTGCACCACTGCACTCCAGGCTGGGCAACAGAGCAAGACTCTGTCTCAAAAAAAAAAAAAAAAAAGCTACCCAAATTATATATGTTTCAGGCCCCTAAAACCTGAATGCATCCAAGATCATGTTGGAAAGGCTGGCCTGTCTTTCTGGAAGGTTTCTACCATGGTTTCCCATCATCCTTATCTTTCCTGTTTCCATCACTCACAGCGTGGCTGTTCTGTCATTCCTAGCCCCCCACAGGGGCATCTGCGGGTGTAGGGGCTGCTGCTCCTGCTCTTGGTGGGGCTTGTGACCCTAGACAGGTTTTGAGCTCCCTGAGGGTGGGTTCTTCCAAACACTCTCTGGAAGGTTCTGCACATAGCATGCCTCAGTGAGCTCTCTTGCCCACACCCCCAACCCTCGGGAGGTAGGCTGGGTACAGGGGTGATCTGGCTGCCCATGGGGGCCTGAACCAAGGCTTCTTTAGGACAGAGACACTCCTCCCGCTTCCAGGTGTCTCTGTGGTGGTGGAAGCCACAGTAGCAAGCAAAACCTTTCATATTCCAGGGGCCAGGATGAAAAGGAAACCTCTAAGCCATTTGGATTTGTAAAGCGCAGCTTAAATGCACTGGTGGAAGGAAGCTGTACTCAGCTAAGAGCTTCTGCATGAGTTATGAGTCTCTTCCAATTTCCAGCCTGACCTCCTGGAATAGGCCTTGCCAGGTCTCCCTGAGGCCCAAGGCCCCAGTCTCCTGCCTGACCCTGCCAGGTTCAGGGTTCTGGTCAGGTTCAAGTGCTGGGTGGGCCCAGGGCAACATCGTGGCCTCCAGCAGCTGCCAGCAGCTCCAGCTGTAGTCTATCCTTGGGAGTGTGGAGCCTGAGCAGACCGGCTCATTATGGTCTGGTGGGCATCCCTCAGCCAGGGGCTGGCCCAGGAACTTCCCAGAAACACTGGAGTAGATGGGGCTGTTAAAAGGCACGTCCCTAAGCTTTCAGCCCAATTACATGGGGCGGAAACACGCTGAGGCTGTCTGCAAACTTCTTCAAGATCCACCCCTGTACTTGCTTGCTTCCTTCCTTCCTGAATAATTGAATAATTCCCTTAAAATTCTGTAGGACCTCCTTCCCTTCCCCCAACACTTTGTGAAAGCAGCAGGGGGGGTTAGTGTGGAGCAGAAAGGTGGCCAAGTGAGGGCAGCAGCCCATGGATTCAGGAGGCTGGCTACATGCAGGGGCATTGGGCAATACATAAATATAATGGGGAGAGTGGGAGCCAGGTTTCTTGTTGTCAGAGAAGGAAGTTGAAAATGTGGAAAGGGGAGAAGTTTGAGTGAATCCTATGATGATGGCCTGGAAATAGAGGTATTGATGTGAACTTATAATTTTTAATATATAGATCTGGAAATAAATATAAATATATGTGTATACACACACATTCCTTGGCTCTGGCCACTGAGAGGGTCTGGGAGCAACAAGCCCCCAAAAGAAATGAGCAAATCTACAGCCCAGATCTGCCTCTAAATCATTCGCCACTGAAAGGAATCAGGGCTCCTTGGAGAAATGACTGATTCCAGGGCTGGGGCAGGGGAAATAGAGCACTTGAAACATCTTGTTGTTTAAGACAGAAAGTGCTCAAAGAATGATGGGGACATGTCGAAAGCACATAAGATAATATCCAGAATATATAAAGAACTCCGATGTCCAACAACAGAAGAAACAGCCCAATTAAAAAGGACTTCAGTAGACATTTCTCCAAAGAAGATATACAAATGACTGATAAGAACATGAAAAATGATCAACATCGCTGATCACTAGAGAAATGTAAAGCAAACCCATAATGAGATGCCACCTCACACCCATTAGGATGGCTACTATCAAAGAAAGAAAATAAGCATGGGTGATGATGTGAGAAATTGGAAGCCTTGGGCACTGGGTTGGTAGGAATATAAAATAGTGCAGTTGCTATGGAAAATCGTATGGCAGATCCTCAAAAAATTAAAAGTAGAATTACCATATGATCCAGCAAGTCCACTTCTGGGCATACATCCAAAAGCATTGAAAGCAGGGACTTGAAGAAATATCTGTACACTCATGTTTATAGCAGCATTAAAGAGCCAAAATGTGGAAGCAACCCAAGCGTCCCATCAACAGATGAATGGATAAACAAAATGTGGTATATCCGTGCAGTGGAATACTATTCAGTCTTCAACAGGAAGGAAGTTCTGAAAATAAAAAAAAAGTAGAATGGTGGTTGCCAGGGGCTGGGGGGAGGAGTCATTGTTTAATGGGTACAGAGTTTCAAGTTTGTCAGATGAAGAGCCCTGGAGATGAATGGTGGTGGTGGTTGCACAACAATGAGAATGTCCTTAATGCCATTGAATGGTACACTAAAGCGGTTAAGATGGTACATTTTATGTGTATTTTACCACAATTTAAAAAATAAAAATGTAAAATTAAAGAAAAAAGGACATGAGAGCCAACTCGAAGAGGCTCTCAATGGCCACATCAGGGACAAGTTGAGCATCAAAATAAATAATGATCTGTGAGTCAATATTAATACAAGTAAATAAATGAATAAAAATAGTGAGAAGAGAAACTCTTACTTAGAGTAGAATGCAAATTTAAAAATGTAGAAGGGATAATGGAATTAGGAAATCACATTTTGCAAGCACTGTAGAAATATTTGATTCAGTCAAGAATCATTAATGGCTACTAAAACTATTGGGTAAAATTTTGATGAGAAACAGGATATTTACATAATTTTAAACTTACTCTATATAAAATATTAATTAATTAATTACAAGTTAATTAATAAGTACAATATACTCATTAATTAATTTAACACTGGTGAAACCTGACAGACACCATCTTAACCAAAGAATAAAAGTTAGTATCTCCAGTAATGGGGCAAATTGACCACAAATAACCTGACAGGACGCAATGCAAAGAACACCACATCACGTTTGTACATTCCTGCCCAAAACACATTAACATCAGAGCTACTCAAATTGTGAGCCATTCTACAAAATGACCAGCCTGTAACTTTTCTAGGTGTCAAGGTCATAAAAGTAAAGATGAAGGAACTGTCTAGGACCAAAGGAGAGTAAAGGTATTTGACAATTAAATCAACATGGATCATGGATAGGACCCTTTTGATATAACAGATATTATTGGGATAATAATGAAATTGGGATGGAGTCTAAAGATTAGACGGGAGTAAGAGAGCATCCTACCTTCACTGGCTGCAATGAGGTTTGGGAGAGTGTATCTGCTTAAACTTCTCAAATGGTTCAGAAAAGAATAATTCCTGTCTCTTTCTCTTTCTCTCTGTCCTTCTATCAATGCCTCTACCCTATGACCCACTCCTGGGGACAGAGCCAATAGAAAGAAGTGCTTATGTTCACCAAAAGTCATGTAGAAGAATATTTATAGCAGCTGTGTCACAGCCCTCAATTAGAAACTACCTGCATCAGTCAGCCTGGGCCGCCTTAACAGAATGCCACAGGCTGGGTGGCCTAAACAACAGACATTTATTTCTCATAGTTCCAGAGGCTGGAAGTCCAAGATCAAGGTGCTGACCGGGTTCCGGCTTGGCTTCTGGTGAGGTCTCTCTCTCTGGCTTGCAGATGGCTGCTTTCTCACTGTGTCCTCAAACGGTCCTCTTGGTGTCTCTTTCTCTTCTTATAAGGACATCAGTTCTATCAGATCAGGGTCCCCACCCGTATGACCTCATTTAACCTTCACTACCTCCTTTTTTTTTTTTTTTTTTTTTAATGGAGTCTTGCTCTGTCACCAGGCTGGAGTGCAGTGGTGCAATCTAGACTCACACAACCTCCACCTCCCGGGTTCAAGCGATTCTCCTGCCTCAGTCTCCCAAATAGCTGGGACCACAGGCATGTACCACCATGCCCAGCTAATTTTTGTATTTTTAGTAGAGATGGGGTTTCACCATATTGGCCAGGATGGTCTTGATCTCTTGACCTTGCGATCCACCCACCTCAGCCTCCCAAAGTGCTGTGATTACAAGCGTGAGCCACCGTACCTGGCCTTTTTTCCAACTGTCTACATAATTGCAAAATTTAATTACTTCCTTAATGGTCCTGTCTCCAAATACAGACATATTAGGGGTTAGGATTTTATTCCATAAAATTTGGGGGGACACAATTTAGTCCGTAACACTACTTAAATGCCCATCACCAGTAGAATGCATAAACAGTGGTGTATCTATACAACGGAAGACTCCACAGCAAAGAGCGTGAATGAATTATTATTATTATTAATTTTTTTTTTTTTTTTTGAGACAGAGTCTCACTCTGTCACCCAGGCTGGAGTGCAGTGGCACAATCTCCGCTCACTGCAAGCTCTGCCTCCTGGGTTTACGCCATTCTCCTGCCTCAGCCTCCCGAGTAGCTGGGACTACAGGCGCCCGCCGCCACACCCAGCTAATTTTTTTGTATTTTTAGTAGAGACGGGGTTTCACCGTGTTAGCCAGGATGGTCTCGATCTCCTGACCTTGTGATCCACCCACCTCAGCCTCCCAAAGTGCTGGGATTACAGGCGTGAGCCACTGCGCCCGGCCATGAATGAATTATTAATACATGCAATAATGTGGGTGAATTTCACTGACTTAATATTAAGCAAAAGAATCCAAGCACAAAAGAACACATACTATACAATTTCGTTTCTATGAAGGTCAAGAACAGGCAAAACTAACCTGTACCAAAGTCGATTTAATGATGGGTGGGTACTGCCAGAAAGGCACATAAAGAAGATCTCTGGGGTACTGAAATGGATAGTGGTTACACGAGTGTTTACATATATAAAAATCATTCAAGCTATACATGTAAGATGTGGATGGTTTACTCTATAAAAGTTACACGTCTTGTTTCAAAAAGTGAAGTGTAGAATGAAGTGTTGAAGGGAATGGCATAAACTGAAATAAGGTTAATGTGTATGCCATGGAGAAGGATGCGCTGTGGGAAGAGGCTAGGGAGGGAGGCAGGCCCTGATATTAGAGCTTTGTGGAGTTTGGATTTTGGGTGAAAATGGGAAGCCTTGGAAGCTATAGAAGGGGTCCAAGAGGGAAGCAACATAATCACATTGCATTTTACAAAGGCCTCTCTGGCTGCGGAGGGTGCAGCAGCTTAGAGGGGCCGGAGTTGGGGCAGGCAGAGCAGTCATGAGGCTGCTGTGGTCCCAGCTGGGGGTGACAGTGGCTTGGCTCTGCATGTGCTGTGGGGTTGCAGAGCAGCAGGCAGCTTTGCAGAATCATCAGGTTGATGACAAATCGTAGGTGGGACAAGGGGTAGACAAGGAGTCCCAGAAATGTCCAGGTTGTTTCCTTGGGTGACTGGGCAGATTGTGATGTATTTCCTGAGACGGGGAATATTGGAGGGGAGGAGGTTTTGGGGACAGTGGAGGAGGATGTGGCTTCAGTCACGGTCGGGTTGAGTTTGAGATACCCATGGAACCTCCAGGAGGCAGTAGGAAATAAATCAGGAGAACCCAAAGACAACTGGCTTGAATGCCTGTCCTAGGGCAGGACAGGTACACAAATGAGGGGAGTGGCCGGAGGTTACAACAGACAACGGTGGAGACTGTGGAAAAGGGGTAGTGTATGTCTTTTGTGAAGCAGGCAGCCGCCAGCTAAAGCTGATTTAGGATAAATGCTCAGTAGTACTGGCCTTCCAGGTGTTCGAGATAGGGTGGAAGTCTGGATTTCAATGTGGAATCTGCTGGGTTTTTTTTTTTTTTTTAAGTATCTTATTTTTAAATATTTATTTATTTATTTATTTATTTGAGGCTGGATTATGAGACTGGCTAATTTTTGTATTTTTGATAGAGATAGGGTTTCGCCATGTTGCCCAGGTTGGTCTCAAGATCCTGGGCTCAAGCAATCCTCCCACCTGCTGCCTCCCAAAGTGCTTGGATTACAGGCGTCAGCTACCATGCCTCACCTGAAATCTGCTGATGTAAAAAAAAATTTTTTTCAATGGAAGGATACATGCAGAAAAGCATAAATGTTAAGCATACAGCTTGAAAGGTGATCACAAAGTGAATTCACTTATGCTGATTTTCAAAACACTCTAAACATTGTAGGCCAAACGGAACATACCTGCATGAATGTGGGGCCACCATTTGGGAAACCTGAAACAGAGGTTTGAGAAGCAATGCGGCTGGCCTTGGGGTCAGGGTTGTGGGTGAGACAGAAGGAGCACGTGGATAGTGAGGGGGAAAGAGTGGTGGTGGAGCTGTGAGCAAGGCCAGATCTGATTCAAAGGTGTGGGGAGGACAGGAGCCTGCAAAGGTCCCATGAGACCCTCCAAGGGCCCTTGGTCTCTAGTGGGCTGATGCTGCAAGTTGCAGATGTGGGGTTGGGCCACCCAGGTTGGCATCAAGGAGGAGGTGGTCTCAGACACTGAGGGGAAAAACCTAAAGTTCCCTTAGGACCCCCTAGACACTGGGGCAAGGTATAAATACTGCTCGAGGGGAATTGGATTAGAGAAATTGATGGTGCTCTGATTTTATTTTCTCTTGATGAAAAATGTATGACTTTTACACTGTGGCGGAACAAGAAGAAGCACACGGCTGGCCATGGTGGATGGCCAGCACAGTCATTGCTGGCATTGATGGCATGCATAGTCAAGGTTGTGAACTTATGCCAGTTCACCATTTCTCACAGTTAAGATAGTTATTTGAGCCGGGTGTAGTGACTACCACCTGTAAGTCTCGGCTACTCGGGAAACTGAGGTGGGAGGATAGCTTGAGTCCAGGAGTTCAAGGCCGCAATGAGCCATGATAGAGCTACTGCACTTCAGCTTGGGCAACAGAGCAAGACCTTGCATCTAAAAAAGAAACAAAGATATTTTTCTTCTTTAGGATGCAATGAGGTCACACACCCTCCACTGTACTACCCCTCCATGTGTGTCTCACTTGTGGCTCCAAGACCCAGCCCCTCCCCAAAAGACAAACAAACCAACCAGCTCACCATGGCCATCCCCTCAGGAGTCCCCAGGGAGATGTCTGAGTGGTGAGGAGGGCACTGAACTCAACCCCAAGGCTTTGTGAGGAGGGAGGGGAGGGCTAAGCTGAGCCTTAAACAGAGCTTCCCAGGGGAAGAAGGGGAGCGGGGTGCGGGCATTCTGGGAAAAGGCAACAGCAAGAGCATAGGCTGGAAGTGAGACACAGGCCTGGTTGTGTGGGACACCATGGGCAGCTGAGCTAAGGGTGTGTGACACTAAATAAGGTGACGAAGGCCAGGTGCCAGGCAGGGGCACTGCTGCAGGACCAGCAGGGTGGAGGCTACTGCGATAGGCCAGGCAACATAAGCCCAGAGCCGATCACCTGTCCCCCTCGCCTACCCGCAGCATGGCAGCCTCACCATCCCACACATGCCAGTCCCTTGTCCAGACCCCTGCTCAAGCCACTCTTGGCACCTGGAGTTCCCTTCCCCTCCACCAATGCTCACCTTTGTCCTAGAAGACCTAGGCTCCTTGAGGCCCTGGCCAGGGCCACTTGCCTGTCTGAATCCCTACGGAAATCCACGGGCATTCCTATCACTTAGCCCACTTCCACCCCTGCAGAGACCATCAGGGGTTACCCCAAGCATCTTTCAGCTCTTTCACATTGCAGAGGTCCTAATCCTCTACAATGTCTGCTTGTCTTTGTAGCCACTGGGGATCTCATGGTCTACATGGGTTTCATCCGCATCTGTGTTCCCAGTGTCCAGCACAGAGCAAGTCCCATAGCAGGTATTTACAGAATGCTTGTTGAATGAATGGTGAACAAATCGACCCTTTGCATGATATGGCATCCAGTGTCTGTGACCTGGAGATAGTGATGAGAATATTGCTTCACAAAAGGCAGTTCAAGGGATTGTATGGGAGCCTTTTATTTAAAAGCATAAATGCTGCAGAATGGATGCCATGCTTCTGCTTATTAGGGGGAGGAAAACAGAGGATTCCAGAAAATTGTGTCTAATTTGAGCACAATTTCACTCTTTTTGTTGGCATCTCCTGGTGTACTTTGAAAAGACTGCAATTCTGCAGCTTTAGCCAGGAACATCTGGTCAGGGAGATCACCAGAGCAGCTCTGTGGGTGGTGGCATTTGAAGGCCCAGGTCTCAGAGCTGTCTGTCATGGGACAAACGGGTACTGGGCCTAGATGACCCTTCCCCTCCCACCCAGCTTTCTAGAGACACTTTGCATACACTCTGCTTGGGGCAGCAGAAAAGGCTCAGGTCTTGCAAACAGACTCACTTACTATGTGGATAATTTAGTCTGTTCAAGCCTCAGTTTCTTCTTCTGTAAAATGGGGAGAATGCCTTCCTAATAGGGTTGCTACAACAGTAAATGAAATATTGAATGTTGGATACTTAATATAATGCCTGTCATTAGCAGATGTTAAAAAAAAAATTCCCTTCCCACCTATCCCAATGTTCACTCTCATCAATGCTAGCCTGGCCCCTGCCTCTGGAAACAAACCTCTCTAAGGGTCTTGGACTGAGCAGCTGATCCCATCAAGGATGGAACTGGCACCCAGAGTTTTCACTTTGTGAGGATCTCTTGGAGCAGGAAAAGTCTTTGGTTCAATAAGGAAGGGAGTTCAAATAGTGGAAGCCAGTGGGGGAGCCGGTGGGGGAAGCTCTGTGAGCTGGGGACCTTCCGAAGGTGAGCATCTGTGATCAGCTGTGATTCTATCACGCCTGAACCAACCCCTTTCATAAACACCAGTGGTCATTATGCACTGGATAAAATCCTTGCCTTTCAGTCATTTTCAAGCCTTGGTGATCTAGCCCACCTGCCTTCATTCATTCACTCCACGAACGTGCCCCAGGTCCCCATCTCCACATCTGTACGCGGGCTGGTCCCTGGACCTGTGACACCTTCCCTCACTCTTACCTACATTACTCACCAGCCCTTCATGTTAGAAACCATCTGTGCCCCTCCAGAACTTGGTCCACAGTTGTTTATGCTTGTGCCTTAGCTTCCCCATGGGCTCTGGGCATCTGTAGAAAGGGTCCACAACTGAGTCATCCTGAGGACACTCAGGCAGAGCCTTGCCTCTCACTTTGCACAGCACCATGGCTCAGCGTCTTCTGGTAATGAATAAGGGACTGGGCTTCTCTACACTCCAGTCATTCCCAGCTCAGAACAGTCCAAGTGCACTGAAGGATGGAAAGCTGGGAGCACACTTCTCCCACAGGCTCTCCAAAGGGATTTGAGAGTTCCTTTGGGGATGCCGTACTTTCTTCATTGCCACACAGGCATGGGGCAGCTGTTTGCATGTCTATTTGGCATCTTAAGTACACAAAGATGGTTTGTCTATTTCCCATCTGCTAACCTGCTTGGATGACCTCCTCCTCAGCACAGCACACAAGAGCACTAAAGTGCCCCAGGGATGCTGCAGGCAATGTCTATACCCCATTTCCTTCTAGAAACCAGCCCAGGTCATGCAGCAATAGAGCAAGCCAAATGCAAATGGCCACCTCCTGGGTCCATCCATTGTCCTTTCTGGCCTAGATCCTGCCTCAGTGATATAGAAAAAAAGATGAAGGCCGGGCGCCGTGGCTCAAGCCTGTAATCCCAGCACTTTGGGAGGCCGAGGCGGGTGGATCACGAGGTCAGGAGATCGAGACCACACTGGCTAACATGGTGAAACCCCGTCTCTACTAAAAATACAAAAAACTAGCCGGGCGTGGTGGCGGGCGCCTGTAGTCCCAGCTACTCGGAGGCTGAGGCAGGAGAATGGCGTGAACCTGGGAGGCGGAGCTTGCAGTGAGCCGAGATCGCACCACTGCACTCCAGCCTGGGTGACACAGCGCGAGACTCCGTCTCAAAAAAAAAAA
Source organism: Papio anubis (assembly GCF_008728515.1). NCBI lineage: Eukaryota > Metazoa > Chordata > Mammalia > Primates > Cercopithecidae > Papio > Papio anubis. The sequence continues at coordinate 111,515,609 of NC_044982.1, read as the reverse complement.
AGAAAAAAAAGAAAAAAAGATGAAGGTGATCTGGAAGAGGAAGCCTTGAGGTGCTGTCAAAGGAAAAAGATCCAGGGTAGAAGTAGGGGAGAAGACTGGCATGTGGGCAACAAACCCCGTCTTCTAAAAAGACCTGTGCCCTTGAAGAAGGGAGAGAGGCCTGGAAGAAAGTCCTGGAGCTCCACCAACTCCAACACCAGTGTGCGCCTACTGCAAATGCAGGCCAAGGGTTATTATTCCCACTTACAGATGAGAAAACTTAGATCATGCTACGGTCTGAATGCTGGTGTCCCTCCAATATTCACATGTTGGAACTTGATCCCCAATGTGATAGTATTAAGAGGTGGGGCCTTTTGGAAGTAATCAAGTCCTGAAGGCTCTGCCCTTATGAACAGGATTATGCCCTTATAAAAGAGGCTCAAGTGAGCTCCCTGACCTCTTCTGCCACATGAGAACACAGCAACAAGACGCCACCTATGGAGCAGAGGGCAAACCCTTACCGGACACCACATCTGCTGGGGCCTTGATCTTGGACTTCCCAGCTTTCAGAACTGCAAGCAAAAAAATTCTGTTGTTTATAAATTACCCAATCTAAATTATTTTGTTGTCCTGGCAGGAAAGGGATGACAGGTCAGTGCCACATAACTCACCCAATCAGAGTGGGCAGGGTGAGGTCTTCTGATTCCAAGGCCAGAGCCAAGGGGACTAGTTTGTGGGTGATCCTGGGAAAAAGTGCTATTTGCTCATCCAGGAAATACAGATTAAAACCTCAGTACAACACACACCCTCAGCATGGCTATAATGAGTAAGAGAGATTTTTAAAATTTGGTGTAGGTGAGGATGTGCAGCAACTGTAACTGCTTTACATGGCTGGTAAGTATTCAAACTGATATATCAACACTTTGCGAAAGCATCTAATGACGCCTACCAAAGCTAACCATATGCAGACCCTATAACCCAGCAATTACATTCCTAGGCATTCTGGGTACTAGGATTTTCATAGCATTAACTATAAAGCCAGAAGGCTGGAAATACCCAAATACCCATCAAAAACATAGGGTTATTTTTGTTTTGTTTTATTTTGTTTTTGTTTGTTTGTTTTGTTTTGTTTTGTTTGAGACAGAGTCTCGTTCTGTCGCCAGGCTGGAGTGCGGTGGTGCCATCTTGGCTCACTGCAACCTCTGACTCCCTGGTTCAAGTGATTCTCCTGCCTCAGCCTCCCGAGTAGCTGGGACTACAGGCACGCACCACCATGCCCAGTTAATTTTTGTATTTTTAGTAGAGACAGGGTTTCACCATGTCGGCCAGGATGGTCTTGATCTCCTGACCTCGTGATCTACCTGCCTCAGCCTCTCAAAGTGCTGGGATTACAGGTGTGAGCCACTGACCCTGGCCAGAAAAACATAGTTAATAAAAATATTGTGGTATAAGGCCAGGCGGGGTGGCTCATGCCTATAATCCCAGCACTTTGGGAGGCTGAGGCAGGTGGATCATGAGGTCAAGAGATAGAGACCATCCTGGCTGACATGGTGAAACCTCGTCTCTACTAAAATTACAAAATAACTGGGCGTGGTAGTGTGTGCCTGTAGTCCCAGCTACTCGGGAGGCTGAGGCAGAAGAATCACTTGAACCCGGGAGACGGAGGTTGCAGTGAGTCGAGATCGTGCCACTGCACTCCAGCCTGGAGGACAAAATGAGACTGTCTCAAAAAAATAAATATATATATAGTGGTATAATTATAGAATATGAATGAGCAAGCTACAATTACACATAGCCATGGTTAAATGTCACAAACATAATGCTGAGCAAAATGAGTCAGACACCAAAGAGCAAATATTATATGAACCCATTTATACAGCTTTCAAACCAGACATTAATCAATGGTGTTACAAGTCAGGATAGCAGGGTCCCTTAGTGTGGGTAGTGACTGCAAGGGACAAGAAAGGACTTTGGTGGTCCTGGTTGCATGAGGGTGCTACAGTTACATGGTGGTGGTTAACATTCTTTTTTTTTTTTTTTTTTTTTTTTTTGAGACGGTGGTTTCGCCCTGTTATCCCAGGATGGTCTCGATCTCCCGACCTCGTGATCCACCCGTCTCGGCCTCCCAAAGTGCTGGGATTACAGGCTTGAGCCACCGCGCCCGGCCCAACATTCTTCACGAAGTGAAAAATCATCAAGCCATATACTTATGACTTGTGCATTGTGATTTCGATATGTAAGCTATTCTTCAATAAAAATGTAAGCTTACAAAAATTAAGGACAATCTCTACTAACTGAGATAGAGTGATTCCAGGATATATTGGTAAGTTTAAAAAATTAAAGTGCAAAACTATAACTCTAGAATGTTACTTTGTGTGTAAGAAATAAGAAATTATTACCCTTTATATATTATGGAAGGGGGAATATATAAATTTATATATGTAAATATATATTATAGAAGATTGTTTTTGCAAAAAGAAACACCAGAAGGATAAACTAATCAGATCAGTCACCTACATAGGTAGGGTGGGAATGGAGTGGAAGCGATATGAGCAGAGAGCTATTTTTTCTGAGTATAAATGTTTTGTATAGTATTGACTTTCAGAACCACATCAGTGCTTTACCTATTCAAACAAGAACAATAATAAAGGATGGGAGAAGTCTCTAAAATGTAATACAATCAGAAACAAACAAACCTAATACATTTCAAATGAATAAAAACCACACTAAAAGGAGGGAAAAGCTTGACCCAAGGGCATTTTGAATACAGTATTTTACTATATACGCCCAGACAAAAGATAAAAAAGATCTGCAAAAATGTCAAACTCTAGTTAGCAGATTTGTTTTTTGCAGCGATATGGTTTAGCTATTCTGAAACTTCTAGGCTTTGGTACATGAGTAAATATAATGACAATCATGGGGTCCAAGTTTCTCACTGTTGGAGAAGTGAGTTACAGGTATTGGAAGGGAGAAGACAAGAACGTACCCTTAGGGCCGGGCGCGGTGGCTCAAGCCTGTAATCCCAGCACTTTGGGAGGCCGAGACGGGCGGATCACGAGGTCAGGAGATCGAGACCATCCTGGCTAACACGGTGAAACCCCATCTCTACTAAAAATACAAGAAAATTAGCCAGGCGAGGTGGCGGGCGCCTGTAGTCCCAGCTACTCGGGAGGCTGAGGCAGGAGAATGGCGTGAACCCGGGGGAGCGGAGCTTGCAGTGAGCCGAGATCACGCCACTGCACTCCAGCCTGGGCGACAGAGTGAGACTCCGTCTCAAAAAAAAAAAAAAAAAGAATGTACCCTTAGGTATTAAATTGAAATTGCAGGTAACCGTACAAGCGCATGGCTTTATATAGAGATGCTAATATAGACATGGTCATGGATATTCTACCTCCCAGATCATTCTCTGCTAAAATAAACAAGGGATCCTTGGAGAAATAGCTGATTTCCAGGACAAGTACGTGATGAACCTGAAATGCTCAAAGAATTACGGTGAAATGTCAAAAAGACACAGGGGCCAGCTTGAAGGAGCTCCCACTGGCCAAACCTGGAAAAATTTGAGCACCAAAATGAATAATGATAAGAATGAATTACAACCCATTGAATAAAATAAGAATCCCTGAGTCCATACAAATATAATATAATAAGTATAAATAAATACATGAGGAAAAGAAAAAGCTCTTCTGTATAGTAAAATTCAAACTAATAAAGAGGAAATTCTGAGTTTAGAAAATTACATTTGACCAGCATCATAGTAATAATTGATTCAGGCAAGAATCATCAGTAGATCCTGAAATTAGTGGGTGAAAACTCTGACAAAGAACTGGATATGTATATAGTCTAAAGGTAACTCTCCACAAAGTATTTTTTGTTTTCTTTGAGAGAGAGAGACAAGGTGTCACTCCTGTTGGCCAGGCTGGCATGCAATGTGGCACAATCACGGCTCATTATAGCCTCAAACTCATGGTGGGCTCCAATGATCCTCCCACCTCAGCCTCCAGAGTAGCTGGGACTACAAGTGCATGCTACCACGCCTGGCTAATATATACATACACATATATATCATATATATGTATATATGAGACATACACATATATATGATATATACATCATATATATCTCATATATGTATCTCACATATATGTATATATGAGACTGGGTCTCACTATGCTGCCCAGGCTGCCCACAAAATATTTATTAAATAGAAATGGAAAAATAGTAACTTTACAGTGGTAGACCACACCTTAACTCGTGATCCAAATTAGTATAACTAGTAATAGGACAAATAGACTTCATGTACCTCCTGAGATGATGCACCAAGGACACAACTTTACTTCTGTGATAATCCTGCAAAAATCAATAATCTGCATTTAATCATGAGGACACATCAGACAAACCCAAACTAAAGAACATTTATTTATTTATTTATTTATTTATTTATTTATTTATTTAAGACGCAGTCTTGCTCTGTGGCCCAGGCTGGAGTGCAGTGGCGCGATCTCGGCTCACTGCAAGCTCCGCCTCCTGGGTTCACGCCATTCTCCTGCCTCAGCCTCCCGAGTAGCTGGGACTAAAGGTGCCTGCCACCATGTGCGGCTTTTTTTTTTTTTTTTAGTAGAGATGGGGTTTCACCATGTTAGCCAGGATGACAGGATGATCTTGATCTCCTGACCTCGGGATCCACCCACCTCGGCCTCCCAAATTGCTGGGATTATAGGTGTGAACCACCACCAGACCAAAAACATTAAAATAACTGGCCCACACTCTTTAAAAATGCCAAGCACATGAAAGACAAAGAAAGGCTGAGGAACAATTCCAAATTAAATATGACTAACAAGGCATGACAAGTAAATGCAACCTGGGATCCTGGATCAAATTCTGGACCACATATAAAATTAATAAGGGATATTCTTTGAACAATTGGCAAAATTTGAATAAGAAAGCATATAGATCAGAAAATATTATTAATGTTAATATCCCAATTTTGATAACAAGGATAAGAAAATAACCTTATTCTTAGGAAATACACACAACTATTTTGAGCAAAAGGGCTATGATATCTACAACTTACTTTTGAAAGGCTCAGAAAACAATGATATGTATGATATATACATAATGTATGTATAATTATATATATATCAAGAGACAGACAGGGAGACAGACAGAGAGAAAGGACGATAAACCCACTGTAGTAAAAGCTAACTGTTGGGGAATTTGGGTGAAGGGTAAATGTGAATTCTTTGTGCTGGTCTTGCAACTTTCTGTAAGTGTGCAATGATTCCAAAATAAAGATTTAACTAACTGACTAAAAAAATTCCATGCTTATTTTTATTATTTACATACTAGGTAAAATTGACGTGCAACCTTAAGTGTACAGTTAAATGGGTTTTGACAATTGTCTATGTATCTATCGCCCAAATCAAGATATAGAACATGTCTTTCATATCATTTCAGAAAGTTCTCTCACATCTTCTTCCTCTCACCCCCTCCTTTCTCCCCATCTGACCTCTATCACCAAGATCCGTTTTGCCTCTTCTGGATTTTCACATGGTTGGAATTGTGTAGAATGTATTCTTTTGTGCCTGGCTCCATTCCCTTAGGATAGTGATTTTGAGATTTATCCAGGTAGTTGTGTGTATCAATAGTTCACGCCTTTGTATGGCTGAGTAGTATTTCATTGCACCAATGTACCACAGTAATCCAGGCACCTGCTGATGGACATCGAGCTGTTTCCAGTTCTGGGTCATTACGATCCAGCCTGCTGTGGGTGTTCTGACGAGTCTGTGTGTGAACTGGTTTTCGTGGCACCCTCCCTCTGGAAACATCACCTTCCCCTTGACCTCACTACGCACACACGCAGGTGGCACAGGGCCATGGACTTTCATGGATACCAAAAAAGCTTCCTGACCCAAATGGTCTCTTCTGTGAATGCCTGAAGCTCCACCACTGACTGTCCCTTCTTTTGAGGCTACCCTCACTCTGGATGGTCTGCAATTTTATCAGAAGGAAGCTTACAAAATATCTTTCTTCTGGCCAGGTTGGGCCCTGGATAGGGCTATGGAAAGTGAGTGAAAGGAATGGAGAGAAACTTCTCCCATTCTACTATTTTCTGGATGGCGCATCCTCTCTCGCCTTCTCGTGTCCTCCCTAGCAGTTCGTACCTGGGGTCAGATAACCCAAATTTAGTCAGTGTAGGAGCTTGGCAGCCCAGGCCTGTCTATCTCCAATACTCAGCAGTTCTCCTGGAAGGAGGGAGGGAGGACCATGGGGAGTCTCCGAGTCTCTGAATCTACAAGGATTCCTGGAGGCTTGGGGGTGAGGGTAGTGAGGGGTGTGTGTGCTGCAGAGAGTTGAGCGACAGCCACGCACAGGGATGGATCTGCCGGCCTCATAGGAGAAGCCTCTCTCTGGATCACTGGAATAAGCCAATTTGTGCCCCCAGCACTTTCCCCCCGAGGAAAGAATCAGCAGGCTTTGTGTAAAGGGATTAAGGCATTAGCCTGCTCAGCAGGGAGAAGGGCTCTTGACTCTGTGGCAGCGTGGCCACGTTTCCATGTGTCCATGTGGGCATGTGGGCTGCTATAGGCCCTGGCTTACTGGTCTCAGGGCCTGTGGCTAAAAGGAGGCGCTGCTGGCAGCCTCTCTCGGGAGGTGGGTATGTGGACCATGCTGCCTGTGCCCTCCTCAGGTCCCAAGAATGAGTGCTTCCAAGGGGTGGTGAGTGGGGGGAGGTGGGCAGGAAAAGATGCCAGGGAAAGATCTGGGCCCAGGTAGGAGTGACAGTGATGTGTGGTGGAGATCCAACAGCCAAAGGAGGAGCAGTTAACAATGCCACTTCACAAACAGCGCCCGAGGCTCAGAGAGAAGATGTATCTGCCAACCATCACACAGCAAGTCACCGGCAGAGCTGAGACTAGAACCCAGGTTCCTGGTCCAGGACTCAGTCACTGATTGTTCCAGCCACACCTGGCTGGTGCCAGAGGCCTGTCCCGTCCACTCCCTCCTGCCTCCCAACTCTAGAAGAGGATCCTGCTGGGGAGCTTGGGGTGAGATCCCAAGAGCCTTTCCATGTGGACGTGGACATAGTGGGGTAGGTCTAGAGACCAAAGCAGGATTCTAACAGGCCTGGACATATGTCATGGGCCATCAAGACTGTCTGCATGAAGGTCTTTTGCTACAGAAGTGGGGTGGCTTTTTGCAGCTGCTCAGGAGAACAATCTGGCATAGAAGTGGGAAGGTAAGTCTGGGTCTTTCTGGAGTATGATTGACCCTTGACCAGTCTCAGGGACGTGTGTCCAGGCCCTGTGAGGAGAGGGGCCACAGGAAGAAGGGGCAGGAGTGTTGGAGTCAGTCAATGGGGCTTTGAGTCCCCGGTGGGATGTGGTTCCCAGTGGAGGCCTTCCTCCATCTTCTCAGAACCCAGCATGGTTTTAGCACTGTGTGGATGACAGGGAGCCAACTTTGTAACTTTGGAGGAGATTGGGAAACAAGGCCCTTTGGGCAGAGGACATCACAAGGGGGCCAGAGATGGAGAGGAACAAGTCCGGTAGGTCTGCCTGCTCCCTGTCCCCCTCCCCGCTTCACTTCCCCTCACCTGCCTGAAGACAGGTTCAAGCTAGAGGCCTGGTCAGGCCCTGGAGAAAAACTGGGGGGTTCGGGAGGAGAGGGTGGGGTAAGATTGGCCCACATTACACTGCCTTCCCCCCAGCCTGGCTTGCACCTGCCAGGGCCTGCATGAGCCTCCTCAAGGGCCTGGGCTCAGGACCCCAGAGCCAGCAAGGAGCCCTGCGCTCCATCTGTGTGTGGCTGGCCTGGGAAAGGCCTTGGTCTCCTCTGCTGTAAAATGGCGTGTGGAGGGGGAGAGGGAGGCCAGGACTAGATGCCCATGTGGGTCCCTCCTAATAGACCCGGCTTGCCTTCCCAGCTCGAGCCCCTGAGACAGCCTCCATTCTTCTCCCCTTTTCAGCTGACCACCTTGTACCACATTCTAGGATCAAACTCTCGGTACTTGGTAAGGACCTTAGAAAGTAGCCGATGTGCCGTGTCTGTTGTTCAGATGGGGACAGTGAGGCACAGGGAGGGTTGGCCTTGTCCCTCCAGGGAGTCTGCAGCAGCGCTAAGACCAGGGCTCTGTCCCCTGGTGCCCGGCCTGCTCTCTCTGCCGGTTAGCACTTCTGAGCAGGAGGCAGACAGCATTTCCTCTGATCTGAGCAGGGGGCGTGGGGGCGCTGGCGGCTGGCTCCTCCCTCAGGGGCCCCACGCTTGTCCAGGCAGGAATCTGCTCTGGTTGGAGCCGCCTCCCTGAGGGCTGCCCCAGGCTGGGTCTGGGGCCTCAAGGTCCTGGGGCCATTGCTTTCTGTTTACTTTCTGCGGGGCTTCTACAGCATTGTGGTTTCCACTTGGAAGGGCTGCAGTGGGAACTGCGGGCCTGCTCTGGGGGCTGGGCTGCGTCTGTGGGAAGCCGGGTCTGCGGCCGCTCTGCCAGTGAAAGTCTGGAATTCAGCAGACCCCGTCCCTGAATTCCCATGCTGTGGGCTCAGCCCTGACTCTTCCAGCTACTGGCTCTACCCAGGCCGGTTTAGAGTGAGTGCGTGGCCAGATCCTCCTGGGGGTGAGTCAGAGAGATCTTCCCATTCAAAGAGGATCATCACCTATTTCACAAATAGGGAAACTGAGGGCAGAGGGGGACAGGGGACAAGAACTTGTCCAAGGCCACTCCTCATCCATGACAGAGCTGGGACTGGAACGAGGCCACCCAGTGCCCAGCCCAACTTGAAATCTCCTCATCCCTTTGGGCTTCCCTGGGGTAGGGTGGACGCTCCGGGATTCCCGAAGCCCTGTGTTTCCCATGACTTCACTCTGGGCTGGGGCACGGCGTGTGTCCTGGAAGGGGCCTGGCCTTCCCCACTGTGCCCTGGCCATGGTCCAGGCCCTGGGCAGAAGGGAAGCTGGGAAGAGGCTGCCCTCTGCTCTTGTTCTCCCTGGGGTCTCCTTGACCTGGCTGCTGGGGGAGCCCCGCCAGTCCCTGAGAATGTGACCCGTTGCTGAGAGGCCTACAAGGCTCCTCCCCATGCCGGCTCTGTGGTGCCCAGGTCTGGGAACCCGAACTCGGATTTGAATTCTAGTTCCCCTACCTATTGGCTGAGGGCCCTTAGTTTCCTCGTCTTTAAAACAGACGTATACCACTCCCTGCCTTACAGAGGATAATGGGGGTGAAATGCCGGGTAAGCTGTGAGGGGCTCAGCCTACACACCAGACTTGAGGCCATTGGCCACCAGCCTGCTCACAGCAGCAGCTAGGAAGGGGCTGAAGTCCCATCTTGCCTAGACAGGCCTGACACCACTGGGGCTGTGGCAGAGGCCCCCAGAAGGTGGGGAGGAGGGCGGTGACAGTACCAAGCCCTCCCTGCAGAGTTCTTGCCTTCTCTGGGGAGCGCCAAGGCAGTGTGCTGGGGTGCAGGTGGCTTGGTGGGTGGCCCCACTTTGTAAGGCCCATCTTATTCTGTGCTCTCTGTGAAGGGAGCTGATAATTGAGCCATTTCTCGGGGAGATGACCCTGATTTTTATGAATCTACAGGACAAAGGAAGCAGCGCTGTCCTGCTGGGGAGACTGTGAGAAGGAGGAGATGAAGGGGAAGTCGCTTATCTTCCCAGCCTTTCCACTTGGGAGACTGTTTGGCGTGTGACAAGGGAGGAGAAGCCTATTTGAAGCCTCTTGGAGGAGGAGGTCTCTGCTGTTGCTGTCCCTGGCACAGCCTTGCCCCTCATCCCCTCTGGCCACCTGCCTCTTTAATCCATTTAACGCCTCTTCATCGCTGGTTTTTTTTGTTTTTTTTTTTTTTTTTAACTTTTCCTGAGCTCGGGCCCCCAGGGCCTCCTTGATGGCGAATGGTCTCGGCAGCCCCTGGGCTGTTCCTGGGAAGGGACAGGCTTCAAGGTCAGGCTGCTGCTGGCTGACCTTGAAAGCTTCCCCAGGCAAGCCCCTGACGTGCCTCCACTCTCCAAGCTCAGCGAGCTCCATCACATTAAAAAGTTGTTAAAAGCGCCCGTCTGGTTGGCTGCCTCCGAGGCTCTGCGGCCAGTGGTAGGGAGGGCAGCCTCAGTTCAGGGATGAGCTCCGCTAGAGGCGCGGGTCTGCCCTGGGGACCCAGGCCTGGGGACCGCCTGGCAGTTGCCCGCCCCTCCATTCTTGAGGGATGGCAGTGGGAGGATGACACTTATCCTGAGCCACCCAGCAGCCTAAGCGCTTTAGACGGGTGAGCCCACTTCATCTTTACAGCAACCCTGGAAATTAGAGCTATGAGGAACCCCATGTTGCCGTTGGGCTCAGGAAGGTTAAGACACTTCTCTAGGATCACGCAGCAAGTAAACGGATGAGGAGACCCTCAACCCCTGAACTCACTGGCTCGGGCCTCACCCGAGGGGTTCTCAATGTTGACCTACCCACTCTGCACATGGTGCCCAGCCTGGTCCTCACCTGTGGTGGCCTTCTCTAGGCCGTGGCTTGCCCTGCACTCATGAGTCATGGGCACAGAAAGCTTCTCCCCTCTAGAGACGACCTACCAGGGCTTTGGTCTCGAGTTGCTGTGTGGCCACGGACAAGCCCTTGGGCCTACCTTTCCTCAGGTCAGGAGTCTGGGAGGGGTGTGGAGAGTAAGGGGGTGGTTATGGCTGGGCTTCAGGGCTCTTTATTCAATTTGAAATAAATCTAGCTTCATAGGCCTCCCCAGGCCTTTTGTTTGCCTGCTAATGGTTTCTAGTGCCCCTGCAGGGCCGGGAAGCTTCAAAGCTCACTTAGACTGGCAGCCAGCAGACTCCTAGGCTGGGGAAGGCTATGGGGAAGACATGGACCTTCCTCCTTCACCCGGCCTAGCCCAGTCTCCCTGGGGACACACCACAAGCATGAGGTGGGGTAGGGGCAGCATGGGGTGGGGCAGGGTGAGGGTAGGAGAGGTGGGGGAAGAAGACTCCTCCAGGGGAGGTGAGAGAGCTGGATGCCCCCACTCCCACTCTGCTTCTGGTTGTGAAGGATTTGCCCAGGAAGGCCCATCTGCCCATGGGCAATTTTAGTGCCAAGGCATGATCTGTTCCTCTCTCCCCACCATTCCCCCATCATCACCTCCCACTCTTCTCCCATTCTTCTGCTCCAGCCACACCAGGCTCCCTGCTGTCTGCAAGCACCCCAGACCCACTGCCACTTCAGGGCCTTTGCACAGGCAACTCCTCTGCTGACGGATTCCTCCCCTTGGGTCCACATGGTTGGCTCATTTCTCCAGCCCCTTCAAGTCTCTGCTTGATGTTTATCAATTTTTGTTGTTGTTGTTGTTCTGAGATGGAGTCTCATTCTGTCGCCCAGGCTGGAGTGCAGTGGTGCGATCTCGGCTCACTGCAACCTCTGCCTCCCGGGTTCAAGCGATTCTCCTGCCTCAGCCTCCCTAGTAGCTGAGATTACAGGCACATGCCACTACGCCTGGCTAATGTTTGTATTTTTAGCAGGGATGGGGTTTCACCATGTTGGCCAGGCTGGTCTCAAACTCCTGACCACGTGATCCACCCGACTCGGCCCCCCAAAGCGCTGGGATTACAGGCATGTGCTGCTGCACCCAGCCTGATGTTCATCTTCTCATAAGGTCTGCCCTGAACACTCGACTTCAACTGCCTCCACTTGGCCCTCCGGGTGTCCTGACCCTGCTCTGTTGCATTCCACAGATGTAGTGCCTTCTGGCACTTTGTAATTAACTTACTTATGTTGTTTCTCTTTCTCCTGCATTAGAATATAAACTCCAGGAGGGCAAGCATTGTTGTCTGCTTTGATGACACTGACCCCTCCCCAGTACTTAGCACAGTGCCCAAACATAGCATAGGTCCCTAAGAAACACCTGCGGAATGAGTGAGCCTATGAGTGGACGGGTTTCAGTACATCTTAAAGCAAAGTATCTGTAACATTTGTCTCTTTAGGGACCAGAGAATGGGGCATTGGTTGGACGTAGTTTGGAGCCTCACCTCTGCCCTGTCTTCGCTGTGTGACCTTGAGCAGGTCACTCTAACTCTTGCAGCCTCAGCTTCCTCACAGCACCCCTGCCCGGCCTCCCTTGCAGGCCCACAGCATGAAAAGACATGAGTTCCAGGAAAGGATTCGGCAGATGGCATCCCCACAGGGCTGCCTCGCCATGCTCTGCCCCATCCAGCCCCGACATACTGGCCATGTGACCTCAATGCTTGATGGACTCACTTGGCCTCTCTGAGGCTCGCTTTCTCCATCTCTAAAATGGAGGATGAAGCAGGTTCAGCCCCACGGGCAGGCGGCACTATGCCGGGGACACGGCGAGCCCTCTGGAAAAGTTCACCTGATCCAGACGTTGCTGGGTCAACATGAAGGAACGACTTTCACTCTTCTGCTTCAAACCACCAGACCATCCTTGGCCTTCCGAGAACAGCAGAGCGGGTAGGGACCTTGAAGGTCAGTAGGGTGGCTGCTGAGCCCGGAGGCAGTCAGGAGCTTGTCCCAGGGTGTGACAATTCAGAGTCAACCCTTTACTGAACACTCGACTTTAAACCGCCTCACGCCTGGCGTGAGGAAGGCACTGTGCTGGAAGGTTTCACCATGATTCTCTATGTGTCTCGGGGAGCTCACTGTCCTGTCTGAGGCCCGTCCGGGGTCTGGACAGAGGAGCTTTCACGTGTGTGCACACCCTCTGCCTGCCTCTTCTCCCTGTTAGGTAAGGACGTGGGTGTGGCTGGGAGGCCGACCTTGGGTGGAGAACTGAGCTCCTGGTTCTGAACAGTTTGAGGGGCTGGAAGTCCTTTAAGAAGATGATGAAAACTATGGACCTTCTCCCCAAAGAGAAGCACACGTCCACATCCAGAGGCAAAAACCTCATCACTCAGAACTTTGTGGATGAGGCAGTCATTATCTGGCGGTGCTGTCACTATGGCTGGGGCTGGCCTTGATCTCTGTTGCTTGATCCCATATGTTCATTCTCTCCAGTCACATTATCAGATCTCTAGCTCCAACATCCTGTGTGATACCAGGATGGCCATTGCCATGATCTTGTCCACGGGTCCACTTTCAGCAGCTGAGCCCTGGAGGGCAGCACACAGCTCATGACTGGGCTGGAGATGGGGGAGTCAGGGGCAGATAGTGGGAGCTATCCCCAGCCCTGCCTCTCTCAGGACCCTCCTGGGGCTCAGGTACATGGGGTCCTTGAGAAAGACCCAGTTTGATGAGACAGGCAGGAGGAAGCAGAAAGAGTGCAGTTTACGAAAGTTTTCTCCAGCTCTGGTTCATGCATCAGTCCTGAAAGAAGGCAGGACTTCTTTCACTTCACCCATTTCACAGATGAAGAAATTGAGGCTTGGGGAGGTCACGGAGCACACAGAGCAAAGAAGCCAAAACCAGGATTTGAATCTACTCTGATTACCTCCAGAGCCCATGTCTTGTCCCAATGGATGGAAAATTCTTAACTATTTAACTCAATATTGAGCAGCTACTGTCTACAGAATTCTGTGCCAGACAACTTGGGAGGCACAGACCAACAGGGAGATACAGTTCCCACTGGAAGTAACCAGGACAGTAATAATTATTATCATAACAAAGGAATAATAATAGCTAACATTTTGGAGCGCCTGACTAGGGACCAGCATTATGCTGCACAGTTTTAATGGATTATCTCATTTAAGCTCTCATATATTTTGGGGTGTAAATAGCAGTATGCCCACTATTTTTGTTTGCAGTTTGAGAATGGAGGCTCAGCGAGATTAGGAGCCTTGCTCTCAGTGAAGGAGGAATTCTGGCTGTGACTGTGTCCCTTACTACCTGGGCATCACCTCTGTCAAACCTGGGCAAGTTTCACTTAGACCTGGCTGAGGTTGGCTGAGGCGGGGAGGGCGGAGAGGTTGTGGGTAGGCAGCACCTATTCATACCCATAGTCCAGGGGCTGTTCTAGAAGAATCATATTCCCTGTGTCCTTGCCGCTCTGAGCCTTGGTGTCCCAGCCTTTTGATCCTCTCAATTCTGGAGTCCTTGAGCCCATAATCTGAGCCATTCTCCAGGATAAGGAGATGCTTGAGGTCGAGTGAAAGGTTGAAATTTCTGCAGGAGCAAATAATGACTAGATGCAGGAGAGAAGGGCTGCGGGGGAAAGCGAGTGAGGCAAATCCCCAGGGCAGAGCAGAGCCTTCCAAAGGGTGCAGGGGAGAGTCTTGGGGGAGGGGGCCAGCCTTGCTCAGCAGCCCCAGCCTCAACAAGGACCCCTACCCAAGAAGACCTGCAAAATAGCAAATCAATGAAGACAGCAATGAAAGCAATGAGCAGGGAAGAGGGATCAGAATCCCAGCCATATCACCCCTCACGCCTTTTTCTGGCCTCAATTTTTCTTTTGTGAACAGAGGGAGTTGGCCCTTCTGTCATTTGCAGGATTTTCATCTCAGGCTGGCAGCAGGAGCTGGAAAGGTGAGGGAGGTCCCTCCCTTCCCCGGCCCAAGGTCTGTGATTGGCAGCACCTCCTCCTCTCTTCCTCTCCTGTCCCTCCCTTCCCCTTCCCTCCCCTGCTTTCCTTTCCCTTCCCCTCTTCCTCCCTTCCCCTTCCCTTCCCCGGTCTTCCCCTCCCACTCTTTCACAGCCCCCAGCGTGCTGTGCAGTTATTAGTTTAGGTTCATTTAGAATCGGCTTAGCAACCCCACACCCCTGGAACCTGGAAGCTTAAAGCACAAGATGTCTGGCAAATGGAAATTCAATTGCTTTAATACAGAGACTATTTTGCTGCAGTCGAACTGGAGCCTCTTATTAAGAATCTGATGGAATTTCTAAACAGGGAGAGAGGCCCCAAGGAGGGGGCATCGCCCATCACACACCAACATTGCTCTTGACATATTTATGGCTCCAATAAAATCTCCCATCTGGTATATTTTAAAATAAAATTGAAAATTTATCACTTTCCCTGAGTCGGTTTGTCGTTCTCCCAAGGAGGAGATAGCCAGCCTGAGATTACAGGCGAAGCGGCAGCGGGCGGCAGGCGGGCAGAGAGGTTAGGCTGGGCTCTGATTTAAATTTCAATACCTTCCCCATTACAGCTGTCTGGGCTGAGAAAATTACTAGGGGAAGCAGGCCATGTGCTTCTCCTATTTCTCTGGACGTCTACTTGATTGTCTCTGCCAGGGTCCACAGACTCGGTCTGCTCTCCCCACTACTTAGCAAGGTTTGGATGAACCACGAAATGGGAGGAAGCCCTGTCCTCCAGGCCTAGGAATCAGCATCTTCCATTTGTGCCTCTCTGAAGCCCAGTGGACCCTTTGGGAATTGCTAGATGGTTCGAGAGGGCCCCTCTTCATCAGGACTCAGAGATCAAGATCAGGGCTTAGGCTCAGGTAGGGAGCGGGGTTCAGTCTGTAACGAGCATTGGGCTTCCATCTAAAACTAAGATCAGAACTTCAACTCAGGCCAGGATCAAGGCTCAGTCTGTAACCAAGGTCAGGGCTCAGGCTCAGGATGGAATCAAGGTTCATTCCATTAACAAAAACAGGGCTCAGATTTCATCATCATAGAAGTCAATTCATATCTCAGAGCCTCAGTTTCTTCTCCATTCAAATGTGGAGCTAGGTATTGCCCTGCTTGCTTCACAAGGCTTTTTAGAGGAAATGAAAACAAGAGTATTGGGCTGGGCACAGTGGCTCACGCCTGTAATCCTAGCACTTTGGGAGGCCGAGGCAGGTGGATTGCCTGAGCTCAGGAGTTCGAGACCAGCCTGGGCAATATGGTGAAACCCCGTCTCTACTAAAAATATAAACATTAGTCAGGCTTGATGGCACACACCTGTAATCCCAGCTACTAGGGAGGCTGAGACAGGAGAATCGCTTGAACCTGGGAGGTGGAGGTTGCAGTGAGCCGAGATCGTGCCATTGCATTCCAGCCTGGGCGACAGAGTGAGACTCCGTCTCAAAAAAAAAAAAAAAAAAAAGAGTATCTTTATTTTCTATAACAACTTACACTTTATAAATTGCTTGCACATACTTTATCTCATTTGGTCCTCAAGATAACCACCATTTTAAAGACAATAATACAGGCTCAGAGAGGTTAGGAAGCGTATTCAGGCCACACAGCCTGTAGACACAGGCAGGAAGTAAGGGCTGGGCCCAGCTGGTCCTGACTCCAAGCAGTTCCTAGAATACTGTAACGCAAAGAAGCAGTGACTGAGACTGCACTTGTCCACCCAGGACTCATGTTCCCATGTTCCCCTTTTTCTTTTCTTTTCCTTTTTTTCCCTCCTTTCTTTTCTTTTCTTTTCTTTCTTTCTCTTCTTCTTCTTTTTTTTTTTTTGGACAGAGTCTCACCCTGTTGCCCAGGCTGGAGTGCAGTGGCACGATCTTGGCTGACTGTAACCTCTGTCTCCCAGGTTCAAGCTATTCTCCTGCCTCAGCCTCCCGAGTAGCTGGGATTACAGGCACGTGCCACCATGCCCTGCTAATTTTTTGTATTTTTAGTAGAGATGGGGTTTCACTGTGTTAGCCAGGATGGTCTCGATCTCTTGACCCCGTGATCCATCCGCCTTGGCCTCCCAAAGTGCTGGGATTACAGGTGTGACCCACCGTGCCCAGCCATGTTCCCATTTTTCTATGGTAATAGAACCCTTATTCTATTCTAGGGAGCAAGGTGTCTACCTAAAAGACTACATCTCCCAGCGACCCTTGCAGCGAGGGGTGGCCAATGAGATATGAGTAAGAGAATTGTTGGGTGAGGTTCCAGGGAAAGTTCTGGAAAAGGGAGACAGGTAGAGAGCATGGATTTTCCCTCCTTTCTCTTTCTTCTTGCCTGGAATACAGATAGGATGGAGCCCAGCTGCCACTATGGACCATGAGGTGACACTGCGGATAGACAGCAGTGCTGAGGGTGACGAGCCTGGAGAGAGAAGGTATTTCAGACATTGAAGGCACGGTGAAGCCACCATCCCAACCCTGGGCTGCTGACCTCTGTATAGGGGAGAGTAAAAGACACTGCTAGTTTGTTTAGGCCACTATGGCTGGATCTCTGTTACCAGGAGGCAAAAGTAACTTCTGATTCAAAGGTGCTACCCTGAGAAAAAGTATGCTCGCATAAGCTTGGGAAATAGCAAGTTAAACAGAGTCTTTCTTGCAGGACTTCCCAAAGCCTTTAAATGCTAAACAGTTTTGGGAACCACCAAGTGGGGGATGTACTACACCACATTTCCAGAGCTCACTTGTCATGGCACAGTGTGTGTGTGTGTGTGTGTGTGTGTGTGTGTGTGTGTGTGGAAAGACAGAGAGAGGGAGCAGGAGAGACTAGGGTCTAGTGCTGGGAGACCACTTCCTGATGTCTAACGGGGGCTAGAAAGTGCTTTGCTCAATGCCCTCATTATTAAAACAAAGAAAGACACTGACTCCTTTTCTGACTTCCTTAAGCTTCAACTAGCATTCATGATCTCAGTTCCTAAGTGTCTACGGGATGTAGGGCCAAGCAGGGGAGGGCTAATTTGGGGATAAAGCTAGGAAAGCTGTTTGGGGTAAGAGAGTCTCCTTGTAGCTGCTAGAGCCTTTGTGGATTGGGGCTTGGCTCACAGGTGTGGGGGCTGCTACAGGGAGAAGAGGACCCTGGCCACCCTTCACATCATATATAGGGCATTAGCAGCCCTGTTCCTCCCCTCTCCCCACCCTCAAGAACAGAGGGAAATAGAGGCATGGAGAATGAAAGGGGCTAGGCCAGCCAGGTCCACAGAAAGAGTGGGTGGCAGAATGGGGTCTGGAGCCAGCTGCCCCTACTCCCTGCCCTTCCCCAACCTACCCCCTGCCCTCAGCTTTCTGGAAGACTCTGGCTGAGTCATATGCCTGACGCCCAGTTTCTGCCTCTGCTGCAGTGGCCGCATTTCAGTCCTCTGTGGGAGTCCCATTGCAGGCTGTAAGATCTTGACGTGCCCTTTCAAGGCCATTTTAAGAGACTCAGAACACAATAGCAGTAATAGAGGCACCTGCTGCCTGGTTTGGTAATTATTGCATCCCTGTTGGGGGAACTGTTGACCGCCTGGCAAAGGGGTGAAGTCTCCCCTCACTTCTTAAATAGGAGTCCTCCTTGGAGACCCTGGCCACAGCTGAGGGTGGTTAGTCACCAGTCTGTGCCCAGGAAGAAGTCAGGGAGCACCAGTGTGGCAGCCAGGTAGAGGAAATGGGGGTAGAGGGAGTAGGGGTAAGCAGTGGGGGGATGTGGTGTCCAGAATCCCAGATTGAGGATGGCGGGCTTGAGGCTGTTTTCCCCTGTTCTGTGTGGCTAAGTCCAGTCCATTCCCCAGACCTCAGTCTCTCTCTCTGTGCCATGGGAAGTTGGATCGGGCCTCTAAGAATTTGTCCAGTGCATAATTCTAAGGTTCTGCTTTTTAAGGAGATCGTAGGGAACTGAGAGCACAACAGAAAGGCGGGAACTCCTTGAGGGCAGGAAACCTGCTTGTTTCCTCTCTCCGACTCTGGCACGGTTGGGTGGAAGACCCCATCCCAGTCAGAGCAGGAGGTGTGGTGGTGTCCTAAGAGGGAGGGAGGAGCCAGGAGAGGAGGAGAAAAGGAGGGGAGAGGAGTGGGGGAAATAGAAGCGTGCGGCCCCATGTAAAGAAAACTCAATGTCAAAACTTTAACAAGAGCTTCATAACCAAGAAATGGGCCTTTGACTTAGAAGGTGAAGGCTCATTTAAATGGCAAATTCCCCTTGTGCCTGCAAGGGCTTGTTTATAGAATGTGGAGCTGAGAGTGCAGGTGGTCCCACACAGAAAACTGGAAGCTTTTCTTTTGAAACTCCCTGAAGATTCATCTGCAATGCAGATGAACCATCTTAGAAACAAGAATGAAAACAGGGTTTGATTTTTACAAAAGCCAATTCAGAGGCTCACTTCCTGTCCAGCCCAGCGCGCCAGCATCTGTGTGTGAGACCACTGTCCCCAGCTGGGTAGAGGCCTGCATGGGTCTTGCCAAGGTCAAATGTGTGCACCTACGACTACACGTGAATTCACTGCACATGTGTGCACACACACATTTACTCGGGTCCTCAGCAGAGTTATTTTGGATTTGGTCTTCGTGGAAGGTCCAGTCTGTGCCTAGATGTGGGTTCAGAAAATTCATTGACTCTGCACAGCTACTGGTCACTAATAAGAACCTGGAGCTGGGGATATCATGTTGATCAAGAGAAAACCTCTAAAGGAACTCACAGACCAGCTGGGGAGATAGGTGAATAAACACCTGCAGAACAGAGCATTATGGGAGCATCTGGCCCAGGCTTGGGAAGTCAAGGAAAGCTTCCTGGAAGAGGTGTTATCTTGGAGCTGCACACTATCCAATATGGTAGCCGCTAGCCACAGGTGGCCATTTACATTTAAATCAAAAACAAATAAACAATTCAGTTCCTCGGTCATACTGGCCACATTTCAATTGGCTAGTGGACA
This sequence comes from Papio anubis, assembly GCF_008728515.1. NCBI lineage: Eukaryota > Metazoa > Chordata > Mammalia > Primates > Cercopithecidae > Papio > Papio anubis. The sequence goes on along the minus strand of NC_044982.1, from coordinate 111,496,198 downwards.
CCACATCGCATAGTGCAGAGGCGGAACATTTCTATTGTCCAGAAAAGTCTACTGGATGGCGTTGTGAGGAGGAACAGACCCTCTCCAGGTGAGGGCCACCGAGGCGTGTTCCAATTCCAGGCGGCAGCTTGTGCAAACGCCTGGAAGCGGATAGCAGCATGCCCAGGGGACTGGAGCCCTGAGCACAGGTGTGAGGAGGAGGGAAACAGTGACAAGTGAAGCTAGAGAGAGTGGAGGAGTTCAAATGGCAGTTAAAGGCTCTGCTTGTGTCAGCAAGGAGCTGGGATTTTGTCCTGAACGTTTGGGGAGCCTTTGGAAGGGTTTCCGCTGGGAGTGGCAAGGTCAAGGTCGAGTTTTCATGTTAGAAGAGCTTGCTTGGAGAAGGGACTCCGCAGGGAGGGGGCGATTGCCAGCAGCCAGGTGAGAGAAGGGCCTGACCTGGGAGTTTCGCTGGGGGGCCTGGAGATGAAGTGCCTGTGTAGGGCGCACTAGAGAGAGGGGTTTCTGGCTTGAGTGCCAGGGTGGCTGGGGCTGCCCTTTGGGCTCGGGCTGTGCTGAGTGCAAGTGAAGAGGGAGACCTCTGCACCTGGCAGGTAGGTGAGGGCACCTGATCCTTTAGGAAAAGTTTAGGCAGAAACCACTGAGTGGGTGATTATCAGTGAATAGATAGGGGTGCAGGTCCTGCAAGGGACTGAGGTCTCAGGAGAGTCCTCAGTAAGACAGTATTGGAGACCTGGGAAGCACAGCTGAGTCAGTGGCCAAGAAAGCAGAAGGAGCTGGGTAGGCCAGATAGATGGAGAAGAGTTAGGGAGACCAGATGTCCCTTGGAGGCATCATGGCTGTGGTCGTGGTTCCGTCACTTGAGGTGTGGGAGCTATAGCTTTCAATCCAGGCAAGTTTCCCGCAGGAGATAGGGCAGTGTCTCAGTACTGAAGGGCAGGGCTGGGGAAGGAAGGGAATGGGGGCGGCTTTCATCACAGCCGTGGTAAGGGGAGCCACAGGGCAGCTTGCACTTTGAAGATGGCTCCAACAATCTCCCCTATCCTGCAGGCCCTTCTACAGTGAATTGACTGTAGGGGGCGATAGAGAGTGGGGCTTCTGGCCCTTCTGGCCCCTCATCTCCTGAAGATGTAGGCCTGTGCTCCCCCTCTTAAAACGTGGGCAGGCTTGTGACTGCTTTAGTGAACAAGCCGCTGGATGTTCCAAACCCCAAACATCGAGCCCCCACCAGCCACTGGTGCCTACTGTGTGAGGTCCCAGATATCACACAACAGATACAAACCGCCTCTTCTGTGCCCCGTCTGATGCCTGACCTGCAGACTCCATGAACAGAATAAAACGGTCAGTGTTTTGTGCCACTATATTTTGGGGTGGTTTCTTGCACAACAATAGTAGTTGCAGGCAGAAAGGGAACTGGCTAGGCTGTGGCTATGTGGCAGGGATGGGGAGCCAACTGGCTGGTGGGATGCAGCCTCAGTTGCTCGGGGAAGGGGTGAGTTTTACCCCTGCTGTCAGGTTAGGGGCAGAGGAGGTTGAGGAGGTTGAATGGAGGTTGATGCTAGGAAACCAGGGAGGGATTGTGGGGGCATTTGGGGAGGAGGCTTGAAAGTGAGACCTAGTTCTGGCCTGGGGGTAGGTCCTGGTGGGAGCAATGAGAGGTGGGGAGGGCTTTGGAGTCTTACAGCGTATGCTTAGTTCTGAGCACTTTCAATACCCAGTTCTCTCTGAGCCTTGGTTTGCTGATCTGGAAAACAGGAATACAAATTCCGCTGCTAAATGCAAGGCGAATGTGACTTCCTTTGATCCTGTTTTTCTCCTTTATTTCTCATTGTTTTAACAAGCACCCCTGCCCCGCCCCGCCCACCCCAGCATTGCATGTGGACAACTGCCGATAAACATGTCCAAGGGCAAGGTTTTTTGCGCCATTTTATAGACACAGAAAATGAAGCCGAGGGGCTGGGAGTGCCCACGGCCTCAGAGGACTCAAGCCTTCAATGTGTACTTTTCCTGTTCCTCCCCTGGACTGAGGCAGCAGGAGGGGAGGGCAGGCCAGTGCCCCAGCGGGCCCGGGTGTGGCCTCCAGCGCTGGCTGGATTAAGCATTCCTCCCCAGCCCTGCCCCAGTCCCAGCCTCGCTACTGCTTTTTCTCTGGAGTCCCAGACAAATTGTAGCCCGGAGAGCGCAGAGCGGCTGTGTGGAGCTTACAAATGTGGCTGGCCCAGCCCTCTCCGCCTTCCTCCCACTCCACATGCCTACCTCTGGGCCCTGGGGTCAGAACAGCCACTGAGGAGCTCTCACCAGGGCTCCACACACACTTGGGACTCCTGGGGTTCTTGCCAAATGGGCACCTCCGCCCCCAAACCCTTGGAGGCTTGGATCTGCTGCCTGGACCCCAGCTCCCCTCCTCCTGCCACCCTCCTCAGCATCTGGTTCCTCCTCAGAATGCAATGCTGTTGCCCCTGGCAACCGAGCTCCAGGCCAGATCCTGGTCCTCCTTCCTCCTCCTTCCCTTCTTTTCTTCCTCCTCCTTCTGCTTCCATATTCCCATCCTTCCTGTCCTCCCCCAACCTGCGGAGACAGTGCCTGGGGCTGGAAGACTGCCCCCCAAATCTGATGCCAGCTGGGCCACCCAGCCAAGCCCCCTGGCCTTTCTGGGTTGCTTGTCGGCTGATGATGACAGTCAGTACTCCCCGCCTGCCCATGGGACTGACTACTGCAGTCTTGGGCACCCCAGGGATGTCCCGGAAGACTCTGAGGCAGGGCTCTCAGGGTATCCCAGGCAAAGAGCCAGGGACTGTAGAGAGACAAGAGACTTAGCAGCCAAAGAAAATTTCTCCCCATTAGAGCCGTTTGAGGTGGTGAGCTCCCCAGAGCTGAAGGCATGCAAGGAGAGGCCTTTCCAGTGATGATGGTGCTGGCACTGGCATGGCACAGGGCAGTGAGGGGCTGTCTTGGAAGGAAGGTCAATGAGGGCTTGGCCTATGTCTCTCCTGGCTGTCTCCTTTCCCCAACCCCTGAATTCCCAGAACCTTTAGGAGCACTTGCTCCCCAACCCCTGCCCTCCCAAGGACTCCTCATTTTTCATCTGGGCTCTAGAAAGGAGGACAGCACTAAGGGGGGTCCCGGGTCCAGCAACATCATGCACCATAGGGCAGGTCCGACGCCTAGCACGGCTGTTTAGAGTGGACAGAAACGGGCTCAGCAGGGCAGGCCACATGCACCCTGGCTGCTCTCATGCGTCCCTTCCAGAGTCTCCGCTCACACTCCTGGACCCCCCTCCAGATCCTAGGCTCCTGTCACCTTCCTGCTCTCCTGCAGGACCTGTGGGCCAGCCATGCCCAATTCACGACTCATTCAACCCACTCCCACTCCTTCGTGCCCTGCACCAGTCTCTCCCTGTCAGGAATACACTTCTCCACCTTTCACTCGGAGTCAGTTCAGAGGCCCCCGCCTTCAGGAGGCTCCCCGGGACTGCCTGGGCTGTGCCCACTGCCCCATGGGGCTTCCCGCCCCAGGCTTGCCTCCTAGAGCTCTCTCACCCATGGCCTGGTCACCATCTGCACACGGTTTTCCCCTGAGTGCATCATAAGGACCTTGAGGCAGTGGCTCTGTGCCCCCCATTTGCTAACAAATACTAATGAGAACATTAGCACAGCCCTGCCTATCTCTGGGCCTCAGTTTCCCCCATCTGAGGCCCCATGTCTGGGCCTTGGCATCCCCCAGGGGTCTTTGAGGATCTTTTTGGCTGGGAAGCGTGGCCTGGGCTGTCAGAACAAGACAGAGGCCTGTCCGGGCAGCTCTGCCCTCCTCATCTCCCGGGGGCGTCCCCTCCAGGTTTCAGGAATGAGCCTCAGGAACTGGGGTGTGGGGGTCCGCACGGGGAGGTCCTGGCACTCCCCGAGGCTTTGGTTCTCGTCTGCCAAATGGGGAGACTCACTGGGGCTACCCGCCCCTCCGGTTGCCGGTTGCCGTGAGGCCTTGGAGACGGCAGCCAGACCGGACTTTCCCATCGGACTCGCCAGAACCCAGGCTTCCCAAGGCAGCAGCTCCCGCGCAGCCGCTGTCCGCTTCTGGCAAGCCTAGCCCACGGGCTGAGGGGTCCCTGGGGCTCTGCTGCCCTCCAGTGGCCGGAGGCCCCTGGGCACTTAGAACCCGTGAGCTCCGGGTTAATTCTATGGGCTTCCGTCCCCACCTAGGACGAACAGAAATGGTAGCAGGGATTTGTTGAGGTCAATCAGCAAGCCAGGCACAGTACCTGGACCAGGCCCTGGGGCTGTAGGGCTCCAGCACTTCTGTGCCCAGGGTAGGCTTGTCCTCTCACAGAAGACCAGCCAGGAGAGGGAGCTGTTCACCACCTGCCCACCTGCCTCATCTGGGACACCCTCTGTGCGGTAGCCCCTCCCTGCTGGCCACTCTCAACACTGGCCTAGACTGCCCCCTGCCCCGAGAAGTGTTTCTGGTGTCTGCCCAGGGGTCATCCCCAATATGTGGGCCAGTGTTGGGGGCTTGGAGGGGTGGCTTAACCCCCTTCCTCCTTGATTAATCAAATGCTTAAAATAATGGCTGAGGTCATGATTGATGGACAGAGCATAGCTAATTACCCTGGAGATTAAAATGACTGTTTCTGTTTAAAAAGGCTGCAAATGAGTTAATTATTTCCTTTGCTCACCTCTCTAACCTCGTTACACTTCTAAATGAATAGCAATATTGATCTTGGAACTGATTTTGGTGTTACACCGCCCGAGCGGGTTTAATTAGGGTTTGAAAACGCTGCAGTGCCTCCTCCTTCTGACCAAGGAAATTAGCCTTGGGTTTTACTTACATTTCACAGCCGTGTCCTCCACACAGATAGAAGGGCTGGAACATGGCGCAGTGGTGCCTGTCATCCCCTGCCCTGCCCTGGCTCCCAGCTTCGCTCCCATCCAGACTAGCACAGACTGACCCTTGCCTCTGACCTCTCAGGAAGTCATGGCAGGAAGGCCATCGGGGTCAGCTTGTTAGCCTCGTCTGGTCACAGATGGGGCTCGGAGGCTCGGATATGATAGGACAGAGCCTAGCATCACTTGACGAGGTGGGGGCAGGCCTAGGACCTGAACTATCACAGATTCCCAACTCTGGACCTTGACGGCTCCCTGACTGAGTAAATATTTCCTCTCTGTCCCTCCTCACTTCTCCAGATGCCTACAGAGCCTCCTGGTGCTCCACCCCACTCCAGCTCCCTCCTGCCTCTTCTCTCCTTCTTAGAGCTCCATGAAGCAAAGGCCCCAGCTGGATGAAGGTGGGGAATGAGAGGGGGAACAGGGCGCAGGAGACCAGCACCCTTGCCCTGGATCTCAGGCTGACATCCAGGTGACCATGGCCTGTCTCTGGGCCTCCCTCCTCTGAACTTGACAATCTGTCTATATCACTCCCTCCCACCTCCCCCAGCCAGGTTTTCAAGGGCAAGCAGTGTCTCTGGGAGCCAGAGCTGGAAGGGTAGGGTAGGGAGAGTGACCAGGACAGGCATGGGCCAAGGATGTAGGACTGGCAGTGGGTCTGCTCCTTCTTATTCCAAACAAAACCTTCCCTTGACCCTGGCTCCCCTCTGCCATGGCCAGACCTGTCCCAGTTTCACTTCTTTTTTTAATTTTTCCAGAGACAGAGTCTCCCTTTGTCATCCAGGCTGGAGTGCAGTGACAGGATCACAGCTCACTGCAGCCTTGAACTCCTGGGCTTAAGTGATCCTCCCACCTCAGCCTCCCGAGTAGCTAGGACCACAGACGTGCACCACCACGCCCGGTTATTTTTAAAAAATTTTTGGAGCGATCGGGTCTTGCTGTGTTGCCCAGGCTGATCACAAACTCCTGGCCTCAAGTGATCCTCCCACCTTGGCCCCAGTCCCAATTATTGAGAGTTGTGTACATTCACTGCCCCTCTCTCTGACTTCCTCCTCACTCCTCTGCCCTCTGTTTTTTATGTCTGACAGATAAAATGATTCTCACTGAGGTCACCAGCAACCTCTGAGTTGCCGAACAAAGTGAGCGCTCTGTTCAGGGGGTCTGGGCATGGATCTACCTGATAGCTCTTCTGCTTCCTGCAGTGGCACTGGCTCCTGGCTTTCCTCCTCTCTGCTCCCTCTTGGGACAGGGTACTCCCCTCCCATCCTTGAAGAATCTCGTGGTTTGGCTTAAGCCCTCCTCTCTTTCTTCTCACTTGACATGCCCTCCCCTGGTGAGCCCACCTCTCTCGTGGTTGTAAAGTGATCTATCCCAAATTACTATCTTAGCTCAGCCCTCTCCCTTGAGTGCATGTAGGTCCAGCCAGGGAGTGACACGGTTAGACTTACACTTTAGAAAGGCTACTCTTACTGTAGTGTGGCAGGAGAGGATGATGGTGGAGGCAGAGGAACCCCTGAGGTGACTGTTCTAAGCCTCAGCAGAAAAATATTCAGGCCTGTGGCTGAAGAAATGGGGAGCAGGGGGTGATCCGCTGGATGGGGAGGCTTTGGGGATTGATATCCTAGGGACAGATTCCAGGACAATGTCCCATTTTCAAGTTGGACCACTGAGTGCCTTTGGCGGAAACTGGTGACATCAGGGAGAAGCAGGCTTCCAGGGAGTGTTCAGACGGTTGGGTTGAGTTCAAGGTGCCTACAGGGACATTCAGAAGGAGAAGGAAGGTAGGTGACCCCCCCAAATTGCTACAGCCAGCTTGTAGCCCTGCCACTCAGGGTAGAGGTCATCAGCGTGCAAGGAGCTGGGCGGTGACTGCCCAAAAGCACTGCTACAGGTAAGACAGCCAGGAGGATGTGGGGGAGCAGAAGGCACTGCATTCAACTCCAGTGATTCATGCTTAATTTGGCCAGTGAAATCCGGGAGCCAGGCCACATGCCCTGCCTTGTCAAACAAGGAAAGGAGTGTGGAGATTGAGGGTCAGAGACTCCACACTGAATCCCAACCTTGCTAATAGACTGAGCCCTGATCCTGCTCACAGTCTGAGCCCTCGTCCTTGTCAAAGTTCAAGGGAACAGGACTACCCAGCTGGAGGCTCTTACGTAACACCTTCTTGTTTCCATTCCCCCTTTTCTCCCCTGAGGTGAGGGTGAAGGAGAGGGAGCTTATTAGTGCCAAGGAGGCAAGCTGGGAGTACTGAAGGCAAGATAGAGAAACCACTTCCAATGTGCACGCCCAGGAATCCTCAGCTTTTGGGGGGTTCCTGGCATACCTGTGAACACTGGAACTTTCAGTGGAACCATTGAGAAAAGACTCACTGGACACAGTGGCTCACGCCTATGTGAGGGCAAGGAGGGCGGATGGCTTGAGCCCAGGATTTCAAGACCAGCCTGGGCAACATGGTGAAACCCTGTCTCTACAAAAATTAGCCAGGCCTGGTGGTGCACGCCTATAGTCCCAGTTACTCAGGAGGTTGAGGTGAGAGGTTGCTTGAGCCCAGGAGGTGGAGGTTGCAGTGAGCCATGATTGCACCACTGAACTCCAGCCTGGGCAACAGAGTGAGACCCTGTCTAAAAATAAAATACAATAAAATAAAAATTAAAAAAGAAAGAAAAGAAAAAAGATTCAAAACCACCCTAAAGGAGCCAGCGGCAGTGTCCTGGTGGTCATCACTGTGGCGTCAGATGCTTCACATGCTTGCAAAAGCTCATCAGTTACTACCGAGCTGTCTGGGTCCTCAGGATAGAATTGCCTTTACATGGAGCTATTTACTGTCCTCTGCTTCTTGTGATGGCACTGGCTCCTGGGTTTCCTCCTCCTTGCTCCCTTTTGGGACAGGGTACTCCCCTCCCATCCCTGAAGAATCTTGGGGTTTGGCTTAAGCCCTCTTCTCTTTCTTCTCACTTGACACGCCCTCCCCTGGTGAGCCCAGCAGTATACTCCTGTCCCTGTATCACTGCATCCTGTGACATGCTCAGCTCAACTTGGTCTACTGGACATAGACAGAAGAGTTCCCTTAATGAGTTCTGGGGTGGTGGTTAGGAGCTCCCAGCTCTGAGTTCCAGACGGCCTGGAATTCAAATCCTGACTCTGCCCATCCCAGCTGTGTGATCATGGGCAAGCTGCTTCACGTCTCTCTGCCTTAGTTTCCTCATCTGAAAGTGGGGGTGATAATAGCACTTACCCCTTAGGGAGTTCACTTATATTAAGTGCTTAGTGCCTGGCATGTGGTGAGTGCTCTGTTAGGGTTGGGCGTTGCTATAACTTTGCTTATTGATGCATGCTTGGCTGACACTGTAAAGGTCACAACACCCCAGTGAGGCCAGTATTCAGGCTCTGGGAGACCAGTGCAGTTCAAGGGCAATTAATTGCTGTCTACTCTGTGCTGGGCGCTGGTGACACAGAGAGAAAACCCCGCATACCTGCTCTCAGGGGGTATACTGTCTGTGAAGAGATCATCCTAACACACACTGCGTGTGCTGTATTGGGGAGAATGTGAGTGAGATGGATTCCGTTGTGGGGATGTTGGGTGTTCATAACAGATACGTTTGTTGAGTGCCTACTGTGTACCAGGCCCTGCTCTGGGGACTTTACACATATTATAGAATCCTCACAAGAGGGTAATATATAACAATATAACAATTATCATCCTCATCTTATAGATATCTTTGAGGCTCAGAAAGGGTGGGACTGGAGAGGCTTGAGGTTTTTCTGTGCCAGGCAATGTTGTGAGCAGAGGTGTGACTGAGGCTCGGGGGCCCAGGGGGCTCCCTGGCTGAGGGGGCCTGTGCCAGGCATGGGTGTGGGCAAGAGCCTTGATAGAGGTCTTCAAGGTCAGGCCGAGGCACTGTGCTCAGTGGTCACTTGCGCTTGAACCAGGCAGGGCTCCAGTGTGGAAGAGCAGGGCAGGGACCACCATTCCCCCAGGCCTAGCCCTGAACAGCAGGACTAATCCTGAGTGCGTCCTGCACCCCAGAGCTCTGAGATGAGTGTGAATCCAGGTGTGTACATAGATAGATGTGCCAGTGGGGGCAAGGTGTGCCAGTGGGGGCAAGGAGGGCACCTTCTTCCTGAGGGTGGGAGGGGTGGGCAGGGCCAGAAGAAGGGGTGGAGGGAGGATGCCACTGCTATGGGAGGGCCTAGAGGCGGAGCGGACAGCCTGTGGGGTTGGGGGACTTCCCACTCAGCTCTCTGCTTGGCCCCAGGAGCTTCCTCCCAGCACTGCAGCCCCAGGAGCCTGACGGCCTCCACCCTCAGACCGGGGAGGAGAGACTGAGTGCCGGCTGCCAGGCGGGCGGTGGGGACGCTGGACGCCTGTACCTCACGGCACCTCCTGCCCCCCATTCACCTCCCCTGCACAATTAGCAGGCTCTTGTCTCTAATTGATTCCTCTGATACTCACAGGACAATTAGAATTTAAATTGCCTTTTACAAAGGTCACAAAAACATGATCAAAGAGGAACCTATTAGAGGGGCGGGGGCCGCTTCTCCTTCCCAGCCTCCCAGAGCGGTGGAGGCGGAGACCAGGCCTTGAGGAGCCATCACCACGTGTGCGGGGCCCTTCTATCACCCCACAGTCTTCCCCAAGCCTTCCTGGTCTGGGCTGTGTGAAGGGTGGGGGAAGAGTAAGTCCAACCCCACACTCTTTCCCCACCGCAGGGGGTTCGAGGCCTTGTCTCTGCTCCTCCCACAGCTGTCTCCTTGTTCCTTCCTCAGCCTGCACCCTGCTGGCCCCATGACCTTGCTCCAACTATGCTTCAGATGGCCTGATCCTGTCCCTCACCAGCCCTGTGACCTTCCCTACACTACCTGCCCCTTCTAAGCCCCCGTGGCGGCATCCGTGAAACGGAGCCAATGCGTTCTGCTTCCTAAGGGTGGGAGGTACCAGAGGAAGAACGCCTCCGTCTCGGAGCATTGCTTCTCTCACTGCACCTTTGCCTCCTCCAGGAAGCTAGTTCTGGGGCTCACACTCCGGCTGCTGCCTAACGACTGTGGCCTGCACCCGCTCAGGGATGAGGAGGCCGCCCCCACACCAGGGTACAGGACAGGCACTGCCCACTCCTTCCGCGGTATCCCATAGCAGCCGGCACAGGGCTAGGCACATGGGGAGAAGTGGTTCAGGGCATGGATCCAAGGGACAGATGGGGAGGTTGGCTGAGAGAGCCAGGTCCCCATGCTAGGAGCTCCCCCTCTGGCAGGATAGATAGCAGCATCACCAGCTCACATGGGGTCAGGTCTGGGGGCCATTGCTCTGTGTCCTGGCCTCCTGGGGGCACCACAGGGGCTCGGCTGGGTCTCTGGCAGCCCCACTGACTCAGATTCTCAATCTTGGGTACTCTTGGGATTGCTGGGGTGGGGTTTGGGGCTGGAGGAGGCTGGATGGGGTGGCGTTGGTGTGTCAGGAGGCCTCTTTTGGAGCAGCCTAGTTGTTGAGGCCAGCTTGGCCTGCTCAGCTGCAGGGGTTGGGAGTAGGGTGGACAGCAAGAGGCCAGGAGGAGCTTGGCTTCCTGGAGGCCTCCAGACTCTGAGTCCACCCAGCTGGGTCGGAGAGGAGGCCCTGGCAGCAGCCTCAGTTCCACCCAGTTTCTACCATCCAAGCCAGGAGGGCTGCCTCTGGAGAGCAAGTGACAGTGCCCATCCTGCCCGTCTGGCTAGAGGAGGGAAGTGGGGACAAGGCACAGCTGCTTTCTAGACCCTATGAGACTTCAGAAAGGGAGTGGGGTCTGCAGGGTACCTGCAATGTGCCCGTCCCTGGCTGCAGGCTTTAGGAGTCTTGCCTCACAGAATCTTTCCAGCAATCTTATAGGTCACCATTTCACAATGAGAAAACAGGCTCAGAGAGGCTGAGCATCTTACCCAAGGTTGCACAGTGAGGGAACAGAGCTGGAATTTAAACCCTGGCTTGCCCAGTTCCACGGAGAAACCCTGCATGGCCCAGCTCCGTGGCTGGTACTGGTGGTAAGGAATCCCATTATTCTGGGACACGAAACCAGCATCAGGAGCAACACAGGTAGTAGGACCTCTTGAGGCTCCACTTGGGAGGGTGGGGTGTGGCACGGAGCCCAGCACGGAGTCTGTGTGGCTTTGGGGAGGGATGGGCAAGGCATCAGTATTCCTGCTCACTCTACTGTGGCCCCCAAGGTCAGGAGACATCATCATTCCTCATTTAGAAGCTGGCAGGGAGCCTCAGGACGGGGAGGATTACCCAGGTAATCCAGCCTGATTACCAGACCTAGCAGAACTTCATTTGGATGCTGGAGGAGGCAGCCGTGGGGCCGAGGCCGGCAGCACAGTCAGTGAACGCCCAGCCCCTGACCTGGTGTGAGGGGGTCCACTGCCCGCCTCTGAGGAGGTCCCTATTAAAGCAGACAGGCAGGAGGGGTGGGGGAGGACAGGCCCACTCGGGATCCTCAGAGGAGGCAAGGGAGGCCCCCCTCCCTGCCACTGCATCTCAGGGTAGAAACCTGGCAGAGCCATCTGTCCACACCCCTGCCTTAGCTCTCAGTCCTGCCCTGTTAGCAAAAGCCATGTGTTTCAGAGTCAGGTGAGATGATGGAGCTGCCCAGGGAGAGGACAGAGGGGCTGCTCTTGTCCGTGGCACCCTCACTGGTGGGGCTTCTTGCTCTAACCCTGGGTCTGTCTGGGGCTGGGTGGGATCGGGCATTCTGCCAGTACTTGAGGCATGAGAAGCTCTTTCCAGGGCCATAAATCCCATAGGCCCAGGCGAGCAGGCCCACAAAGCTGTTGTGACACCAGTGGTTAAATTAAGTGGCCGTCTCGGAGCCAGGCGGGGCAGGTTTCCTGAGCCAGGATTTATGGCCTCCCTGCCCCATTGACTGCCCATGTGGCCTGCCAGAGGGAGGCCCATTCACAGGTACCGGGAGCTCCTACCATGGGGGAGAACCAACTGGGGCTGCTGTGCCTGGGCCATGGGAACTGGGGGCCTCTGAGCACTGGCATCCCAAAGCCATACCACTGCCTGCTCTTGTCCTCAAAAGAGGATCCCAAGGCCCAGGGAGGGCATGAGGTCACGTGGGGCCTGGCTCAGTCTTAGATTCCCAAACGATGCATCTGTACTGCTCAGTTCACGATGTTGCTCAGGCCTGCGGCCTCTGAGGCCCTGGCTGACCTGGCCCAGCCCCTGGCACTGCCGGTGCGAGGAACCCTAGGCGTAGGGTTCCTTTACCTTCTCAAAAGCTGCTTGGGACAGGTGGGGTCCTTCTGGCCCCGGCCCTTAGGCGTTCCTTCTCTCCTGGAGTCTAGCCAGAGGTGACAGAGCAGGAGGCAGGGGCTGCCCCTACCTGGCCTCATCCTCATATACGCATTCCTGTGCCCAAGCACGTGTGTTGGGAAGCAACATAAATGTGCCAGCATCTCAGGTCATGTTAGGGTGAGACACTGTGCTTGGGGCATTTCATCTATAGAACCCACTGACCTGGACATTGTCAGATATTTACTTGGAACAAACAGAATATCAACAATAACAATAAAGAATCGATACACAAAACATAAAATGTGTGGGATTGGAGTCCTCCAAAGCAGCCTTGGACCAGTCTGTTCCAAGCAATGGTGTGGACTTGGCCCCCTAAGTCCACAAGACATTTCAGCTAATGAGTCCAGAAGGGTGACACCCTCACTCCACCTCCGACCCTGAACCCTCAACAGATTTATGCCCAAGCTGGAGAGCAGGACCTACCCCTTCCCTGCTGCTCATTGCTGGGACCCTCCGAAGTCACATTAACCAGGGGAAAAGTGCATTGCAGGTGACCAGTGACCACTACTCAAATAATTAAGTCATATATGCTTGAAGATATCCTTGAGCAGGAGCATTGGTGGCACTGGGGAGTGCCACCTATCTCAGGAGGGCTGTCTGTGTGGGCCTCACCTGCAGGGCAGCCTCTGGGGCCCAGACCGTGCCTGGGCTGTGCCCCTCAGGTGTGACCCAAGCCCGAGTCACACCCTCCTCTGGACAGCTCTTACCTGTCCAGGTCACAGCCTGCTCTGGACAGCTCTTACCTGTCTTGGCTCTCCAAGGTCTTGAGGCTGCAGGTCTCAGTCAGATTCCCTGCTGGAGGTCAAGACTGTCAGGAAGGCCAGGAGGGGCTCCCTGAAACCAGAACAAGGGCTCAACCTGCCTCCATGTCACTTCAGGCTCAAGCCCCAGCCAGCCTTTCCATACCCTTCTCCCTCTGTGCCTCAGTGTGCACAAGCTCAAGGACTTGCTGGTGTCATTTGGACCTTGTACTTTCCCACTTCCTAGCCTTGACTGAAGTTGTTACTTCTTCCTGGAAGGACTGCTTCCCCCAACCCCTCCACCACAATCTCCACCTTTTCTGGCCCTCTCCATCCACAAGGCCCAGGGCTACAGCCTGCTGTTCCTCCCTGGAGAGGATCTGGCCCTCACACTGTGGGGTGTGGGGTGATGGGCTTTCCCTGCAGTTGAAAGAAGTCTGACCTGGGTTGAGTATAGACAAAAGGCCCATTTCACCAAGTGGGATCCTCGGGGGCCTCGTTTATAAAAATACAAGAACAACCTTGCTCCTCGCCTTGCTGTCTGCAGCCCTCCATGCTCTGCCCTGTCCACTGTAGTCCTCAGGCTTAAAAAAAAGAGAAGCCAGTAGGGGAGGACAGGGTAGCCTGGGGCAAAGCAGCGCCTGGTGTGTAAGGATGGAATTCAGAGGGGAAGGGAGGGAACCTGGCTGAGGCAGGATGGTCTGTGAGCAAACTGAAGCGGTTAGAGGGGAGAAGAGAGGGTTCTGTCTGCTTTAGGGCCCGTGAATGGTGAGGATTTGGTAGGCAAAGGCAAGGAGGTGAGAGCTTTTGCTGCCAGAGCCTAGGGAGCAGGTAGGGGCTGTGTGTACTTCTGGTATGTCTGTGTGTACATGTGCGTATGCATAGTGTGTTGTATGGCTGTTAAATGTACAGCATGCAAATATGACCATGCATATGTACCCATGTGTATCTGTGTGCATGTATGAGCAAATGTGTATATGTCTATGGCTATGGCTATGGTGTGTACGTGTAACATGTCTGAGTTTGCATGTATATATGATGTGTGTATATGTATATGTGTGTAATTTGTGTGGTATTGTGTAGGGTGTGTGTAGGGAGTGGGCATATGTGTGTGCATTTGTGTGTGCACGTGTGTGCACATGTGTGTATATGTATGCATGTGTGTCTATTTGTGTGTGTGCATGTGTGTATTTGTGTGTGTGTGCGTGTGTGTGTGTGTGTGTGTGAGACAGAGAGAGAGAGAGACGCATGCCCTCGTTCCCGTGATCATCAAGGCTCCTTACTCAGCACCCTTGACCCTGGATCTGTCCTGTGGTCCTTCACAGCCCACAGTTGCCCTAGACATGTGCAGAGACCACCCACTGCCCCCCCGGCAGCCTGTCCCCTCCCACCGCCCCTCCTAGACTGTCCTGGATGAATCCAGAACATGGGACCCATTGCTTGCCTCCCTCTGGTGCCCTACTTCTCTTAACAAAGCCTGGCATCTCCAGAGCATAGGTCATTAGGGTAGCCCTTCCTCCTCCGGCCTCTGTCCCCCATCCCAGACCCTGCACAACTCTCTCACTCCAATCCCCTTGCTGGAAGGAGCCGGGTCCTATTGCCTAGAAAGGGAAACAGAGAGACAGGGGACAGAGGTTCAGGGAAAGATTTGCATCTGGTGACTGAGAAGGAAGGGTCTCCAGGGAGGTTGCCCATCCTTGACTCAGAGTGAAACTAGTTTCAGGTCCATCTCAGGGAGCCTGGGCCTGTCCTCCTGAGGCCCACTGCCCTTCAAGTGACTGCCTGCTTCTCCAGACTCTCTGTTAGCTCTGCTCAAGGCCTGCTGCCTCCTGCTGCCTCATGGGAGAGATGATGAAGAAACGACAGACAGGTCAGCCCACTCCTCCTATCCCCGCTGCCTTGATCTCATGCTCCTGATGGGCCAGCCGCCTCCACTTGGGGGGGGGTCCTGGGGCCTGGACTGAGGCTCTCTTGTGGTTTTCTCTCTCCCTAAGTCCCATTTCCAGCTTCCAGGAGGTCCTCTCAGCTATAACACGCACTTTTCTCCACCTGCTTCTCCAGGTCCCAATTATTCATTCACTGGTGCCTAGCCCTGGCCCACCCTGCTGGGGCACAGCAAGAAAGCAAAGCAGGCTTTCCCCTGCGGGGACTGGCCTGAGGGCAGAGAAGAGGGACCCAGGCTCTGACTTCCGGGCGTCTCCCTGTCCTGGAGGTCAGAGGCCAGCAGATAACACACATGTGCGCACACTCACCCCTCCACACACACACACACACGTGCATAAAGCACAGTGAGATGATGGGGAAATGAGCCTGGTGGAGGACTTAGGTTGGGGTAGAGCCGGCCCTTGGGCAGTGAGCGCACAAGGACAAACCCCCCTGGAGCCCCCTATCCAGATCAAGGGCTGGTGGAGGTGGAACTTCCTGGCCAGGGCTGATCCTGGGGGCTAGGAGTGAGGAGGGAGCAGAGAGGGGCAGATGTGGAGATGAGAGCGGAAGGGGGCTCAGAGGAGGGATCTAGATGGACAGTGTGTGAGGGAGCATGTTGGGAGGGGCCCGCAGCCTGGGGCAGTGGGGAGGGAGGAAGGGCTGCTGCTGGCCTGGCCAAGTCAGCTGAGCCGGACATCAAAGCTGAGTGTTCCCAGGATGCTGGTCTCCCTCCCACAGAGAGACAGATGTCCCTTTGATGGTGAGAAGAAAGGATATTGTACAGCAAGGGTGGGGAGGGGGCAGGGGAGACCGAGTCTCCTCTTTGTGGCCATCCAGGCAATAGAGAGCCCATCACGAATGTCACGTCTTCCACTTCCAATGGACAGTGAAGCCAGACCCATCACTGGGGCTCCAACTGCCAAGGGAATGGCAGCTGTCTTTGGATCAGGAGTTGCCTACTGGCCACTTCCTGGCAGCTGAAGTCCAGTGGGGCCACTGTCCTGCTGGCTAAATGGAGGTTGGCCAGTCCTGCAATGATCGGACAGCCTCGCGCGTTGGGAGCTAGAGCAGAGTAGGTATAGTAACCACTTCACCTCCCTGTGGCCACCTCGGCTATGATGTGTCTCGCTGCGCCCATGTGTGTGCACACATGTGTGGGCCTCGAGAGCGTGCGTGCAAGGCCTCCAAACCAGCTGGGCCTTCACTCCAGCAGGACCGAGACACTCTGCCCTTTCAGGCCCTGGGCTCCTCTGAGTCCTATCTCTACTCTGGGCTCACACAGTGGCCCTGCGTGGAGCGCCTGCAGCACTGGTGCTAGGCCATAGGATAGCCCTTGTAAGAATCAGCAAAGGCCCTCCTTCCTCCAGACACTTTTCTGCCGGTCTGCTGAAAAATGTCATGCTAAACGTACACATCTAGGATGACCACAGAATGGGCACCGCATTCTGGGGTAGTGAAGTGAGGGCCGTAACCTCTCCCTGCCCCTCCTCTCTGCAGCCCAAATCCACTAGGCTTCTCCATGAAGCCCTTTGACCTCCAGCCTGGGGCCTGCACAGCACCTGATGTGAAGCCTGCATCCCACCTTTGGTGAGAGCAGTTTTGGCCTTTGGTGTCCCACCTAGGAGCCCTGGTTAGACGGTGGGGGACACTTCCTCCAGTGGGAAGGTCAGCGTCCTCTCCTCCACTGTCACACCCCAGAGAGGGCACACTCGGGGAGACCCAGCCAGGTCTCCATCAGTGCTTGAGGGGCCCTGGGGTGCAGGCAGCAGCCAGGTCATGGGCAGGTCCTGATGGATTTCAGTCCCTCGGCAGGGCGGGAAGAGCAGGCTCCTGCCAGCCATCTAGGGAAGAAGAGGGCTTGCTTCATGCTGCAGCTCAAGAAGAAAATGCCTTAGAAAGGTCCCTGAGCAGGCTCTGAAAGCCACAGGGCCTCTGTGGACTTATGAATCCAGGTTCTTCGGAAAGGCCCCTTTTGTATAGAGGGGAGCCTCACCACACCCTTCTGTCCGCACCCACTGGGAAGGCAGATCCCATGTCCCTTTTACCCCTAGTTCCCCCCTTCCTACCCACCATACTAAGGTTCTGCCAGGCAGGTCTATGGAGATCCACAGACAGGCCCCTCACCCCCACTCTGCTGTGTTTTGGCACCTGCTCCTGGGATTCCAGCCTGTGTGCCATCAGCACACAACACCTCCACCATGTACCACGTACCAGAGCCTCCAGGCTCTGCACACAGTACCCCCAGCATGTACCATGATGCCAAGCTGTTCCAGAGCCCCCTGGTTGCGCTTGCATCTCCCCATATAAACAGAGGCTTGCACACTGCAGCGTCCACACCTGCTCCCAGACATGCCCAGACCCCGCGGGGCAGAAACTCAGCAGAGCTCCTCTTCATGTCCGGATAAATTCCTCACCACCTTCCACTTGGGCCCAGGTTCCCTCTGCAACCTGGCAGAAAAACCCAACCAGCCCCCCCATCCCCCACCTCCAATCCCGTGGACTCGGCTCCCACCTCTTGGGAAAGAAAGTAGGAAATAAAAAGGAGGCGGGGGAGGGGGAGATATTGGAAAAGACATTTCCCGACCCTGTATGTGCTGGTGACATCCCAACAGCCGCTGCTGACATGGTGAAATAGAAGTTGCTGCCTTATTTTTTCACCCTCTCTTTCTAAATGATTTGATGTTTTATTCCCCCCTATCAAACGCTCTATTCTCTGCTAATGGCAGAATAATAAAAAATTATCCCTCATAGCTTGTGAGTGAGAGGCCAAGTTGGGAGCCCAGGAGAGGGAGGAAGGAGAGAAAGAAAAAGGTTATTATAAATGTGTCAGCCTTGTTTATGGTCCTTTATCAGCGAGAGAGAGATGGGGAGGGAGAGACACAGTCAATGTGCACTTGCAAGCGACCTGCCAGTTGGGTTGGGGAGTGTAAATAATTTTTATTTTCAGCTGCATTTAGATATTTTAAAATATACACCCGCCAGCCATCGTGCCGAGCCAGTTGAGCCTGCTGGGCCATGAGGGATGGGGGTGGCCTGGCTTTCGGCTGCTTTGATGGGACCATGCTTGACAATTAGGGCTTTCAAATGCGGCATTTGCTGATAAAGGCTTCCTTCCCAAGGAGCACAGAGAGATAGTGAGGCCAGCCTTGGTGGCTGCCAAACTTCCCGGGTGGCAGGCTGGGGGAGGATTTGGGAAGGTGGCACAGGGGCCCAGTGTCCTTCCTGATAAGACCAGCAAGGGCACAACTGCCCTGGGCCAGCATTCCACCCTCCCTACACTGCCGGTGCCACATCTTCGTCCCGGGCTTGCAACAGACCGTGTAGCCTCAGACCCTCAGGTTCCATTCATGCCATCACTCACTGGTTAACATTTACTGAGCACCTACTGTGTGCCAGGATCATAGGGGTTCAAGGGCGGGGAAACCGAGAGAGATCGTGCTGCTTAACTGACCCTTTAAGCCATCCTCCTTGAGTACCTCCTGAGACCGGTCCTTCATGATGGTCAGCGTTAGTCCATTGCACTCTGGGCTTGAAACAGCCACCCAAAGGCAGTGTGACACTACGGTTAAGAGAGGCACTCCACATGTGAGTCGTGGCTGTGAGACTTTAGGCACATGACTTCCAAGGGCTGAGCCGCCATCTCTTCTTCTGTAAAATGAGATAATAGCAGTATTAGCCACATATGGGAATGGGGGTAAAATGAGATTATGAGTACAGTATAAAACCTTTACTATCTGACACACTAAACAATGTCTCTTGTCATTTGCTGTGTACAGTGATGGGACTATCAAATCCCACCAGGAACCCTTAAATGTTCCAGTGTGCCCAGCGGAGAGGCCAGGCTCAAGATTAGGCTGCAGGAAGGCAAACTCTGTCTTCTGGGAGCTTGCAAGCCAGGGTGGACAGAGGGGCTGTGAATGGCACAGGCTCAGCTCATCTGGGCAGGCTCCAGGAGAAGGGTCCTTGAAGGACGGAGATGGGGTAGGGAGGGGCCTGGCCTGGCTGGAATGGAGGGTGTGGTCAGTGGCCTGACTTCACCCCGCTGGCTCCCAAAGCAACCCAGAGAGGGTTGGCACTCATACACCATGAAGTTGTGTAGGAGGTGTGTGGCCAGCACATTACTTGCCCCCTGCGTCTTAGGCCCATTGAATGCCATCTCTGATAGATGCAGGGGTCAACTTGTCATGTCCTACATGTTCCTCTGGACTCTCGGAGCTGGGCCAGGTTGACACTGGCAGACAGTGGGCATGAACAGGCTCAGAGAAGCAAACGAGAATAGAATCAAATTCCTAGGTCATCTACTTTGCTGGTCATGGGAGAGCAAACCCTTTAAGCACACCCACCGCCACACCCCACAGTAAGTTCCTTCCTCTGACTGGAGCAGGGCTGACTGGAAGGACAGGCGACATCAAGCTAAAGGGTGACTGGATGTTTAGTCCTGAGTATAAATTTAAACAAATATGCTGAGCTGAGCAGGACCAGACCCAGGACTGTACTAGGCCCTGCAAGGAGTCTGTGGACCAAGAGCAAGCCAGGAAGGCAAAGCAGGCGGGAGAGAAGAAGAGGCAGAGGAAAGATGGAGAGGGAGCAGACGGGGGCTCTCTACCTGCCTCCCTCCTCTTGTCATTCCCTCAATCACTTACACCACAGACACGTTGCTGCCTGCTCTCAGCCTGGTCCTCAAGGTGCTCACAGCCCCAAGAGGGAGGCAGATATGTAAACAGACAAGGATGAGCCAGCATATGAAGTGGCGTTTTATGGTGGTTCAAGAGTAGGGCGGGAGGTGGGCATCAGGGAAGGAGGCACAGAGCAGGAGAGACTTGACTGGGCGTCAGAAGTAGATGTAGGAGTTTCCAAGTAGACTAGGTGAGGAGGACATTCCTTGTAGAGGGTCAACATGAACAAAGGCCTGAAAACCAGAGGCCACATAGACTACTAGGGGAAGTACAAGGCAATTGTGTAGGACTGGATTAGCATTCACTAACAGTTTCCCGAGGAACGTTAGTTCTGGGAAATGTTAATCAATGTTACTTAAAACAAGGGTTCTCCTGGTCACATATATTTGGGAAACATTGGACTAGACAATCAAGAGCATGGGGTTCAAGATCAACATATACAAATCAACGGATACAAAGCAACTGTCTTTCTATACACTAGCAAGGAACAAAACAATCTAAAAAACAATTCCATTTACTGCTTCAAAAAGAATAAAAGAGGAATAAACTTAATCAAGGATGCATAAAACTTATACACTACAAACTACAAAACATTCTCAAAGAAATGTAGAGAAGACTGAAATAAATGGAAAGACATCCTACGTTCATGGACTGGAAGACAATATTGTCAGGAGTGCAGAACTCCTTAAACTGATGTACAGATTCAATGCAATCTCTTTCAAAATCTCAGATGGCTTTTTTGCAGACACTGACAAGATGATCCTAAAATTTATATAAAAATGAAAGGGAAAACTGGGAAGGCAAAATGGTACAGCCGTTCTGGAAGACAGTTTGGCAGTTTCTTACAAAACTATACATGCAATTCAGCAATCCTGCTCTTTGATATTTACCCCTAATAAATTGAAAGTCTATGTCCACATGAAAACCTACACATGAATGTTTATAGCAGCTTTCTTTATCATTGACATAACTTGGAAGCAACTAAGATGTCCTTCAGTAGGTGCATGATACATCCAGACATTGATATTTTTCAATAAGTGAGTGATAAAGCCATGAAAAGACATGAAGGAGTGTTAAATGCATATTACTAAGTGAAAGAAGCCAATCTGAGGAATAACATACTATATGACATTCTTGTAAAGGCAAAACTGTAGAAACAGTAATATCTGGGGCGAGGGGGAGGGTGATATTACTCCCCATATGTCAGGAAGTGTACACCCCCCTGTGATATGGTCCATAATATCCAGCAGGGGAGGAGGGTGATATTACTCTCCATACAGCGGGAGATGTATACCCACTTGTGATATGGTGCGTAATATACAGAAGGGGATGGTGATATTACTCCTTATGTGGCGGGGGTGTACACCCCCCTGTGATATTGTCTGTAGTATCGGGGGGAAGATGGTAATATAACTCCCCATATGGCAGAAGGTGTACACCCCCCTGTGATATGGTCCATAATATCTGGGGGGAGCGTGATATTACTACTCATATGGTGGGGGTGTACACCAACTGGGATATGGTCCATAATATCCGGGGGGGAGAGTGATATTACTCCCCATATGGCGTGGGTTATACACCCCCCCATGATATGGTCCACAATATCCAGACAGTGGGAAGGTGATATTACTCTCCATATGGTGGGGAATGTACACCCCCCCCGTGATATGGTTTGTAATATCCAAGAGGGAGGTGGGTGATATTACTCCCCACATGGCAGGGGTGTACAAACCCCTGTGATATGGTCAATATATCCCAGCGTGGGGGGAGGGTGATATAACTCCCCATATGGAGGGGAGTGTACACCCCCCTGTGATATGGTATGTAATATCCAGGGGGAGGGAGGGTGATATTACTCCCCATATAGTGCGGGGTGTACATCCCCCTCTGAGATGGTTTGTAATATCCTTGGGGGAGAAGTGATATTATTTCCCATATGGCGGGGGGTGTACACCCCCCTGTGATATGGTCCATAATATCCAGTGGGGGAGAGGGTGATATCACTCCCCATAGGGCAGGGGGTGTACATTCTCCTGTGATATGGTCCGTAATATTTCGTAATATCCAGCGGGGGAGAGAGTGACATTACTTCCCATATCGCAGGGGGTTTGTAATGTCCAGGGGAAGAGAGGGTGATATTACTCTCCATATCGAGGGAGGTGTACACCCCCTTGTGATATGGTTCGTAATATCCAGGAGAGGAGAGGGTGATATAACTCCCGAAATTGCAGGGGGTCTACATCTCCGAGTGATATGGTTGATAATATCCAGGGGGGCAGAGAGTGATATTACTCCCCATCTGGTGGGGAGTGTACACCCCCTATGATATTGTTCATAATATCCAGGGAGGGAGAGGATGTTATTACTCCTCATATTGCAGGGGGTGTACACTTTCCAATGATATTGTTTGTAATATCCAAGGGAGGGGGACCGGAGGATATTAATCCTTATATTGCAGGGGATGTACACCCCCCTGTGCTGTTGTCCGCAATATGCAGCGGGGAGAGGATGATGTTACTCCCCATATCCCAGGGGATGTAAACCCCCTTGTGACATTGTCCGTAATATCCAGGGTGGGGGGATGATAATACTACTTTCCACCTCGAAGGAGGTGTAAAACTTCCTGTGATATTGTCCATAATATCCAGCGGGGGGAGAGGATGATATTGTTCCCCATATCGCAGGGGGTGTACACTTTTCTGCAATATTGTCCATAATATCCCTGTCACCCCTGGGTATTACGGACAATATCACAGGGAAGCGTATATCCTTTTCGTAACTGGGAGTAATATCATACTCTTCCTCCCTGGATATTAGGAACAATATCACGGGGGTGTGTTTATCCCCCGCGATATTGGGAGTAATATCACCCTCTCCCCCCGCTGAATTCTACGAACAATGTCATAAGCGGGTGTACAGCCCCTGCGATATTGTCCGTAATATCAAGGGGGGAGAGAATATTACTCCTTACATTGCAGGAGGTGTACACCACGCTGTGATATTGTCCCTAATATCCTGGGAGGAAGAGGATGATATTACTTCTTATATCAAAGGGAATGTACACTTCCCTGTGATATTGTCCGTAATAGGGGAGAAAAGATGATATTACTCCCCATATCCAAGGGGGTTTATACCCCCCCATGATACTGTCCGTAATATCCAGAAGGGGAGAGAATGACATTACTCCCTATATCGCAAGGGGTGTACAACTCCCTCTGATATTGTCCCTAATATCCGGGGTGGGGAAGTAAGATATTACTCCCCATATCGCAGAAGGTGTACACCCCCCTGTGATATAGTCTGTAATATCCAGAGAAAGAGAGGATGATGTTAATCCCCTTATCGCAGAAAAAGTACACCCCCTTGTGATACTGTTCGTAATATCCAGCGGGAAACAGAATGATGTTACTCCCCATATCGCAGGATGTGTACACTTTTTTGCAATATTGTCCATAACATCAAGGGGAGAAGAAGAGGATGATTCTCCCCATATTGCAGGGTGTGTACACCCTGCTGCGATATTGTCCGTAATATCAAGGGGGGAGAGGACGATGTTACTCCCCATGTCTCAGGGAGTGTACACCCCTTTGTGATATTGTCTGTAACATCCATGGGGAGAGGATATTACTCCCCATATCGCAGGGGGTGTACACTCCCCTATGATATTCTCCGTAACATCCAGGAGGTGAAAGGATGATATTACTTCCCATATCGGAGGGGGTGTACACTCCCCTGTGATATTGTCCATAACATCCAGGTGGGAAGAGGACGCTATTACTCCTCATATCGCAGGGGGTGTACAACCCCCTGTGATATTGTCTGTAACATTTAGGGGGGAAGAAGATGATATTACTTCCCATCTAAAAGGGGGTGTACACCTGAGATACCCCTTGCGTTACTGTTCTTAGCATTTAGAAGGGGAGAGGATAATGTTACTCCCCATACCGCAGGAAGTGTACACACCCCCCTGTGATATGGTCCGTAATATTCAGGGGGAGAGAAAATGATGCTACTCTCCATAATACACAGAGGAGTGTACACCTCCTGCGATATTGGGAATAATATCACCCTCTCCCCCCGCTGAATACTACGAACAATATCATAAGCGGGTGTACACCCCCTGCCATATTGTTTGTAATATCCAGGCCGGGAGAGGATGATGTTGCTCCTTATATCACAGGGGGTGTACACCATGCTGTGATAGTTTTTGTAATATCCAGGGAGGGAGAGGATGATATTACTCCCCGTATTGCTGCTGTTCATAATATCCAGGAGAACAAATGATATTACTCCTAATATCGTAAATACCCTGAGTGTACACCCTCTGTGATACTGTTCATAATACCCGGGGGGGAGAGGATGATATTACATCCAATATCGCAGAGGGTGTACACCCTCCATGTGATATTGTTTGTAATATTCAGCGAGGGAGAGGATGATATTACTCCTCATATTGTAGGGGGAGTACACCTTTCCGTGATACTGTTGGTAACATCCAAGTGGGGAGAGAATGATATTACTCCCAATATCGCAGGGGGGCAAACCCTCCTGTGATATTGTTTGTAATATCCAGGGGTGTGAGATGATATTATTCTTAATATCATAAACACCCTCTGTGTACACCCTTTTAAATATTTTTGATAATATCAAGGTGGGGAGAGGATGATATTACTCCCAATATCGCAGGGGGTGTACACCCTCCTGTAGTATTGTTCATGATATTCAGGGGGAAAGAGGATATTCCTCCAAATATCGCAGGGGATGGGCACACCCCTGTGATATAGTTCATAATATCCAAGGGGGAATAAGATGATATTACCCTCAATATCGCAGGCAGTGTACACACCCCTGTGATATTGTTCATTATATCCAGGGGGGGAGAGGTTAATATTACTTTCAATATCGCAGGGGGTGTTCGCCCACCTGTAATATTGTTCATAATATTCAGGGAAGGGAGAAGATGATATTACTCCCATTATCGAAGGGGGTGTACACCCTCCTATGATATTGTTCTTAACATCTAGGGAGACAGAGGATGATATTACTCCAAATATTGTAGTGGGTGTACAACGCCCTGTGATATTATTCATAGTATCAAGGGAGAATGATATTACTCCCAATATCGCAGGGTGCGTACACCCTTCTGTGATATTGTTTGTAATATCCAGGGAGTGAGAAGATGATATTACCCTCAATATCGCAGGGAGTGCCCACTTCCCTGTGATATTGTTTGCATATCCAGTGGGAAAGAGGATGATATTACTCCCAATATCGCAGGGGGTGTACACCCCCCTGTAATATTGTTCGTAACATCCAGCGGGAGAGAAAATATTACTTTCAATATCGCAGGGAGTGTACACCCCTTTGTGATATGGTTAGTAATATCCAGCGGGGGAGAGGATGATATTACTCCCAGCATCAGAAGGGTGTACATACCTTTATGATACTTTTCTTAATATCCGGGGAGGAGATGATGATATTACTTTCAACATCGCAGAAGGTGTACAACCCCCTGTGATATTGTTCATACTATTCGGTGGGGGGGGAAGATAATATTGCTCCCAATATTGCAGGGGGTGTACATCCTTTTGTGAAATTGTTCGTAATATCCAGGAAAAAATAGGATGATATTACTCCCAATATCGCAAGGGGTGTACACCCCCTTGTGATATTGTTCCTAATATCCCGGGGGGAGAAGACAATAGTATTCCCAATATCGCAGGGGGTGTACACTTTTCTGTGATATTGTTTATAATATCCAGGGGGGGAGAGGATGATACTACTTCCAATATCGCAGGGTATGTACATTCCACTGTTATATTGTTTGTAATATCCAGGGGGAGAGAGAGGATGATATTACTCTCAATATCACAAGGGGTGTACACCCCCACTGTGATCCTTTTTGTAATATTCAGCGGGGGAGATGATACTACTTTCAATATCATAAACACCCTGTGTGTACATCCTTGGTGATATTGTTCATAACATCCAGGGTGGGAGAGAATGATATTACTCCCAATACACCCCTTGTGATATTGTTCGTAATATTTAGGGGGGGTGATAATATTTCTCTCAATATCGCAAAGGGTGTACACCCCTTTGTTATATTGTTCATAATATCCATGGGGAGAGAGCCCTAAATTTCAGGGCTGAGGCTGGGGAAGGCCAGTGTGTTGGGGCCACAGGCGGGAGAGAGTTGGGTTAGCCCCTGTTCAGGCCCCCTGGGTCTTCTACAGTGATTGTCATGATTATTTTTTCCTTGACTTTTGAGGTTGGCAAGTGTTCATAGCAGATCCTGACCAGGCTTCCAAGAGAGCCAGTGGCAGTATACAGAAACTCTTCAGGAGTATGCTTGGGACTGGCTCAGAGTCACTGCCACCACATTCAGTGGCCAAAGCCAGTCCAGATTCAAGGGATGGAGAAACTGACTCCACCTCTTAATGGACTGAGCTGCAAAGTGACATTGGAAAGAGGTAGATACAGGGAGCTGTGGAGCCACTTTCGTGATTGATCTACAAAGAGGGGGTTACACGCAATTCTGTGAGGGACACCATTCTATTCCATGAGGCTGGTATTTCTGTAGATGGCAAAGAAGAGATGAGGGGGTGCTAAGGCTCTTGCATTCTTGAGGGATGGTGCGATTAACTGCAAAATTGTCCCCCAAAGTTTGTACCAATTCCCACTACCACCAACCCCAAAGCAGACAAACTGGGAGAGGGAGGAAAAATTTTTACAGAGCCTTCTTGTGTCAACTGATTCACCCCGGGATCTGTTACTGACCTCCTCAGTAGGGGGAGTACTGCCAACCTCAAAAGTCCAAGGAGAAAGTAATCATGGCAATCATGGTAGAAGACCCAGAGGGCCTTTTTAGGGGCTAATCCAACTCTTTCCCACCTCTGGCCCCAGCAACCTGGCCTTCCCTAGCCTCAGCCCTGATATTTAGGTCTCTGACTCATGTTGAGATCATTTTTGTGTATGTCACGAGGAAGGGGGTCCAGCTTCATTCTTTTGCATGTTGTCCCAGCATCATTTGTCAAAAAGACTATTATTTCTCCCATTGAATGGTCTTGGCTCTCTTGTTGAAAATCAATTGATCATAATGTGAGGGTTTCTTTCTGAACTCTCATTTCTACTCCATGGACTTATGAGGACAAGCTCAAGCTGGCCCGCTGTAGGATGAGAGACCATGAGGAAAAGAAGTGGGTTATCCCAGGTGAGGCCATCCTAGACCAGCAGCCTCGGTCAATCCTCCTGCTGACCACAAACTTGTGAGGAAGCCCACCTGGGAGTCAGCCCAGCCCAGCCCAGCCTGCGGCTGCCCAGATGACTTGGAGACTTGCGAACATAATAAACGTTTGCTTTAAGACGCTAAGCTTTGAATTGTCAGGTAACCATTATTTATACTGCCAGAAAACAGATACAGCCCCAAACTGAAGATAGCCCAGATATCCCTCCGTGTGGGGCTGGTGGTCCTGCAGTATGATGGAACACCCTGTGGCCATTTAAAAATGAGATTGATCCAGCCGGTTGTGGTGGCTCACACCTGTAATCCCAGCACTTTGGGAGGCCGAGGCAGGTGGATCACGAGGTCAGGAGATCAAGACCATCATAGCTAACACAGTGAAAACCCCGCTAAAATAACACAAAAAATTAGCTGGGTGTGGTGACCAGCACCTGTAGTCCCAGCTACTTGGGAGGCTGAGGCAGGAGAATGGCATGATCCTGGGAGGCAGAGCTTGCAGTGAGCCGAGATCATGCCACTGCACTCTAGCCTGGGCAACAGAGCAAGACTCGGTCTCAAAAAAAAAAAAAAAAATTAGATTGATCCTTGAGTACCCACCTCAAAGATGTCCATGATATACTGGTGAGGGAATAAAGCAAGTGTCCAATCAATATGCATGCTATGACACAATTTTTTTTTTTGAACAGTCTTTGTATAAGAATATATAGAACAGGGACAGGGACATCTTGGAAAAAGCTGGCAATGATACACAGCAAAGCATTCATAGGGGTTGCTTCTAGGGGAGACAAGAGGGAGTTTGATGTTTTTTGCTTTCTTTCTTGTAACTTTTTTAAAAAATGAAGATTATTTGGAAGAAAAACAAAGTTAGCATTTTCAAAGACTGTGTGTGTTGAAATGGAGGCCAACTACCCACACAGGGATCTCCAGCTTTTTCTCCTCTGCCCCGGCTCTCTGGCTTTGCCTCGACTCCTGGCCCAAGCCCACCCCTCTTGCTGCAAATCCCACAGCCTAGGCTCCCCACAGCCTCATAAAACCCCTCAATGGCTTTGCCATCACTACACATCCCTCAAGCCTTTAGGGGTTCACTTTCAATACTAGAGCAGGAAGAGCCTTTGGGATCAAGTCTCATCTCTTCATGGCACAGATAGAGGGAAACTGAGGCACAGAGGAGGGAGGGATACACCAGAGGCTTCTGTGAAGCTGCATTGGAGCCAAGGTGAGATGTGGGGTCCTGAGGACCTGCCCCCATCTTGGGTGCCCAAGGCCACCCCCTCCCATTACAGACCTCTGCTGGGCCCCATTTCCCTCAGAGGGGGCCTGGAGGATGAGGGACAAGCTTCGTCCCTTTTGGGAGGAGACGACAGAGTTACTGTGAGGGAGAGTAAAAGGGACAGAGGCAAAGAGGAGGAGGGATAGGGTGGGGCGGGTGCCAGTGCCAGCCTCAGCCCAAAGCCTCCGGCAGCAGCCAGATAATAAGCAGGAATAATAGAGGAGAGAGAGCGAAATGTCACACACGCTCTGGTGCCATTAGCCACCAGAGAAGGGAAATATCACAGAATTAGGCCAGCCTTTGTTTGCCTTTGTGGAGGAGGAGCGTGAGGGGGTCTTGGCTGTGGGTAGGAGGGACTGTGCCTCTGGGGATGGGCCTGTTTTCCCAGGGGAGGGGCAAGGAGAGGAGGATTTCACGGCTGGGGCTCTGGGACCCTTGGGCCTTCCAATCTCCAGTTACTGGGCCTGATGTGACTCAGAGGGGGGTGGTGGGAATGGGGACAGGGGAGAGATGGGACTTGTTCCACTTGAAAACAGAGACACCGAGCTCAGAGGCCTCCTTGCTAAACTGCCTTTGCTGTTGTTTGTTTATATTTCCCTAGTTATTACCCAAGTCACAGAAACACCCGGGTAATAGCTGTAAAATTACACACTCGTAGCTAATTCGGGTACGACTCTTGGCATAGCAGCCGCGTTTTAAGGAGAAATAAACAAGGCCTGAAATAAAAGTCGGCAGGAATACAAATCTGCAGCAATGAGGCTGGCTCCCCCTTCTCCACGCGGCAGCCAGCGCGTGTCACTCCTTCCACACATGCGCGCTCACACGCACCGGTATGTGAGCCCACCGCAGCCCTTCACATCCATTCCCTCTGCACCCTGACCCCGCTACCCGCAGAGCAGTGGAGGGAGTTCGTTCCACTGTCAGCCTCCTCCAACCAGAGCCATGTCCTGGGCTGGGCCAGGGTCCTTGTCTTTGCAGATCCAGGCTGCCCTCTCCGTACCTACTCCCGTCCTCTGTGGGTGCCCACGTTCCACTGTCTTCTAGCCAAGGAGACTCACCATTCATTCATACACTCATTCATTCATTCATTCATTCATTCAAGTGTTTCTTGAGCAATGACTTTGTGCCAGGGACAGTGCTCTAGTGATCAGTAAAATATAGACATTGGTTTCTTCTCAGGGCTAACATCTGTTGAAAGAGATGAATATTAGACCAAAAAAATGAATAAATATGTAATAAGTTAGGATAAGTGCTCTAAAGGAAGAGCGTAGAATGAGAAAGAGAAAGGGACGAGCTTTTGGGGGTTCAGGAAAGCCCTCTTTTAGGGGAAAGGAAAGGCCTGGGTTGAGGCCTGAAGTGGGAGCTTGCTGAGAGCAGAGATATTTCAGGTGGAAGGAACAGCCCATGCTGTTCAGAGGCCTTGAGGCAGCATGGCCAGTGTGGCTGGCAGGCAGGGAGCTGCGGGGGTATGTGGTGAACCGGCCCAGAGATGCCTGACAGGTGCTATCAGCCACCTTAGGAGCTGGGAAGGATGATAAGGTTTTAAGGGAGGGGTGGTGGTGAAATGAGATTTGATTGATGGCTTTGAAAGATCTTCCTGCTTGGCTGGGAGAAGTTTGCAGAGGAGTGAGAGCGGGTGAGGAGCTGGGGGAGGCTGTTGCACTCATTCTGGGGAGAGATGACAGCAGCCTGGGACAGGATGGTGATAATATGGACACGGAGAAAAGGAGGGGTTGAGAGAGATCCTAAGGGCAGACAGGACTTGGAATTTGGGGTGACGAAGAAAAAGGCGTCAGTGGAGAGCCAGTGGATATAGGCACATTTCCTGAGATGGGAGAGAATGCAGGAGGGGCAGGTTTGGGATTGTGTCTGAGGCACATAGAGAGGGTGTTTGAGGCCCCGCAATGTACAAGGCTGCCTGGAAAGACAGAGAGAAGAGAAGGTATTTGGACATGCGTGACTCCCAGCTCAGACCCTCTGTGACCACACCTCCCTCCCCACTGTCACTAATAAAATAAGAATAAAAGTTGTGACCACAGTTTGCTGAGAGGATGAAATCAGCTGTCAGATGTCACCCCGGTTGCGCCCCATTGGACTTTCCCAGGTGCACACTCAGTGGGGCTGCAGTCGGTCCCTGGAGGGAAGCAGAGCTGGAGCAGCCCCACCTGCCCATGTCGATGCTGCCCTTGGGATCTGCTCAAAGCCAAGGGTCTGTGGCCTGGGAGGTTTTGGAAAGGAGTGCTCCACATGGCAGATGGAACCGCAGGGAGACCCCCAGAGTTCACCCCCGAGATGGGAGAGCTGAGGGTTGATGGGGTGGGTGCAGGAGGAGGGCAGAGAGAGAAGATCATGGGCTGGACAGGGGGCACAGCCATGACAGCAGGCAGGCTGGGAGTTGGGACAGGCCACAAGGGGGTCTCCTATCTCTGCCAGACAGACCTGGGCTGCAGAAACTAATTAGCACAGAACAGTGTCCTAACATGGCCCTCTGACTCCAGCTCACGCCCACATCATGTGGTGTAAGGGAGTGTAGGCATGCGAGCATGTGCTAGAGGTGGGGTGCAGGGCTCCCTCCCTTCCCTGCTCCTCCTCTGCCCTTGAGAGACCTGGGGGCAGGTGAAGGACCCGGAGCTGGGAAGCAGGAGGCCCTTGTTTGCCAGAGTCCCTGACTCTGCCCCATCCCAGTCTCCCTGTCTGAGGATTCGAGGACCCACCAAGTTCCACTGCACCCCCTGCTTGTCTACCTGTGTGTGTTGAAGGACATTTTTCTCATGTGCATACATTTTCCATGTTCCTGTGTATTTGAGCACATATGGAAACACACCTTGTCTCCTTGTCTCTTGGTGGAGCTCTGGGGAGGACAGGCTGCTGGCTAAGTGACCTCTTCATCCAAAGACATCTGGATAAAGGAAGGCTTGCCATGCATTGGGGAAAGAAGTTTGGTTTAAACATCATAAATTGATCTAGGTTCCAGGACCAGCCTTGCCACTGACAGGCCCTTCAGTGCTGGATAACTCCCTCGGGACCGGGTGACTATGATCGAGGCTGAGGCAAGCAACCCTGGGCTGTGAAGACCAACCCAGCAGTGTGGGTTGGGGGCATGGGCACAGTGAGAATAAACCGTCCTAGGCCCCTATCTGTCATGAATGTACTTGTATGACCTTGTCATTGCTCCACGTCTGCAGTATGGAGAGGGTCTCCCTACAACACTCAGGATTTTTTAACAACAATGCACTTCTCTGAGCTCTGCGCCTTCCAGAGCTCCCAGGCTTGCAGGGAGAGAGGCACACAAACAATCACAAGCCAAAAGCTGTGATGGAAGTTGGCACGGACAACTGGGTCTCCCCTGCCCGCAGCTGGTTGCCCCCAGGCCAGGCCTGGTTTTTTTTTTTTTTTTTTTTTTTTTTGAGACGGAGTCTTGCTCTGTCGCCCAGGCTGGAGTGCAGTGGCCGGATCTCAGCTCACTGAAAGCTCCGCCTCCTGGGTTTACGCCATTCTCCTGCCTCAGCCTCTAGAGTAGCTGGGACTGCAGGCACCTGCCACCTCACCCGGCTAGTTTTTTTGTTTTTTGGGGTTTTTTTTTTTTGTATTTTTTAGTAGAGATGGGGTTTCACCGGGTTAGCCAGGATGGTCTCAATCTCCTGACCTCGTGATCCGCCCGTCTCGGCCTCCCAAAGTGCTGGGATTACAGGCTTGAGGCACCACACCCGGCTCAGGCCTGGTTTTATACCCTCCTCAGTTCCCTTCGGCACCCGGAGAGGACTAGGGAGACAGTGGCCCCAGAAGTAGTTTAAAATTTTTTTATTATTTTGAAAAGGGATTACATTCACGTGTTTCAAAATCCAAACAAGATAACATGGCATAGAGTAAGAAACCTTTCCCCCTTCCTACCCTGTAATCCTGCTTTTCGTTTCCTGTGTGTCCTTTCAGAGCTCCTTTTGCTTTCAAAAGCAAATACAAATAGGGGCAGCTCCTGAATGGATGGCCAAGTGACTCTGGAGCTTCCGTGCTGTGTGAGGACTGGGCTTTCTGTCCCTGTTCACCCTCAGGCTGCAGCCACCGCACGGTGAGTATCCATTAGACACTTTCAAATATTTATGAAACACTGATGAATTTTCTCAGTCCTGAGTTGTAGCTTCCATGGAATTTGGTTTATTAGCCAGAAAGTCAATATTTTTCCTGGGCCACCACAGAAATGCACACACTTCTGTCTTGCCTCTGGCCCTGTGCACCTGGCTGCCCTGCCTGGTCAGCTTCCTGCTGGTGGATCACGACCTTTCTGCTACTGGGAGCTGGCAGGGAAGGACTCAGTGAAGCCAAAGCTCAGGGCTGGAGCAGGAGCTTCGGGTGAGGCAGAAGTTTTGCGCAGACTCACTGGGGGTCTTGGGCAAACCCGCTTCCCTCCCTGAGCCTCTGTTACTCAACCCAAAAATGAAAGGTCTGGCCGATCACTGAGTTCCATTGCTGCTTGTTGCATAAGGGGAGTCTCCCAGGCTTTCCAGACTGGGGCCTCCTAAGTGCGGGGCTGGGTCTGCTTTTCCTCCTTTCTTACCCCCAACCTCCCACACATAGGGCAGCTTGGCTTCGGGCTTTTTCTTCGTCATAGTACAGCAGATTCTGGCTTTGTTATTCTGGGAAGAAGCTGTTTCCGTGGGATCTAAAGGGGCCATGGCCTGAGAGACTGGACCCCCAGGCCTCATCCCAGATTGTCCCTGGCTTGTGGCTTCTTGCTGGGGCCTGAGGGAGCAGCTGTTACAAAGCTGATGGGATCGGAGTCTGATCAGGGGAGAGGGATGGCCACAGAGCATGGCTGATGGAAGGTTGTGAAAACAGAGCTGACGTTTCCATAACCCTGAGGTCAGAACAAGGGCAGCAGTAAGAACTAATGAGCTTGGCTGTGATGGTGCAGGGAGGGGAACCGGGGGAGGGAGGCAGCCAAGAGCAGCCAGGCAGGGGGTCCACCTGGCACCAGGGGAGCTGTGCCTTCTGAAATGTGTGTGTGTGCATTCAATTTTATGATCTTAGGATCTTAAAAATATTTACACATGTATTCAGGTAATCCACGAATAAATTTTCACCACAAAAACTCAAACAACCAGCATATTACACAGGAGGCTTCCTGTCCTTGCGGAGCAGCCTCCACCATTTCCCATCAATAGCAGTTTGACATACGCCTTGCAGACTTTCCCCCACATAGCGTATTAATATACAGAATACTGGCCGGGTGTGGGGGCTCATGCCTGGAATCCCAGCACTTTGGGAGGCCAAAGTGGGCGGATCACTTGAGGTCAGGAGTTTGGGACATGGCAAAACCCCGTCTCTACTAAAAACACAAAAATTAACCAGGCGTGGTGGCGCCCACCTGTAATCCCAGGCTACTCAGGAGGCTGAGGGAGGAGGATCATTTGAATCCAGGAGCCAAGATCATACCACTGCACTCTAGCCTGGGTGACAGAGCAAGACTCTGTCTCAAAAATAAACAAACAAAACCATACAAAATACCTATATGTGCACAGATATGGTGTTTTTAAAGTAACATAAATAGGATCCTACTGATATATCTTGCTCTGGAATTTGCTTGTTCTCCATATGTTTGGGAAAACGTCCCATGTTAAATGTAGATCTACCTTACTCCTTTTAACTGCTTCGGGGTTTTTTTTTTTTTTTTTTTAGACGAAGTTTTGAGCCCGGGCTGGAGTGCCATGGCAGGATCTTGGCTCACTGTAACATCCACCTCCCAGGTTCAAGCGATTCTCCTGCCTCAGCCTCCCGACTATCTGGGATTACAGGCATGCACCACCACACCCGGCGAATTTTGTATTTTCAGTAGAGACGAGGTTTCTCTATGTTGGTCAAGCTGGTCTCGAACTCCTGACCTCAGGTGATCTGCCCGCCTCAGCCTCCCAAAGCACTGAGATTACAGGGGTGAGCCACCACGCTCGGTTGCTTTGAGGTATTTTTGTGCAAATTTTTTTGGGCCTTCATTCTTTTAACAATTTTCCTATTAATGGACATTTGAGTTGTTTCTGGTTTTTGCTATGACAAACGGTGGCGCTGGGAACATCCTTGATGATCCTGTCTTCCTGGCCCAGCTCAGATGTCCCCTCAGCCCCCAGGTGCACAGCGCCCACCTGGACAAAAACAGTGCCTGATCCACACAGTGCCTGAGTAGGAAGGGACTGAGGCCTGCCCACTGCCCCCTAGGGGAGGAGCAGAATGCTGAGCCCAAGAGCTGATGCATGCGTGGTGGCATTTGGGTGCATGAGATGCCAGTGATGGGCTCATCTTGTTACCCCTCACATCATGCCATGCCTCTAACTGCCCACTGTCTCCGGTTCTTGCCCAGGACAGCCTCAGAGGAGGAATCTTGAGGATCTGTGGGTGGATATGGCACCACTGGCTGCAAACCACATTGATCTGAGGGGAGCTTGGGGCTTGCCTGGGACGTCCACGATGGACACCCTCCAAGGTCACAGCCAGGGTAAGGAGCAGGCAGTTCACCTTCTCTGAGTGCTTGCTGGGTGTTGGGCACTGTGCTGGGGCATTTGGATACTATTTTACTTCAAGCCTGGGCAGTAGCAATGATTCCATTTATAGGCACTGGTAATGCGGCCCAGAGAGGTGAGGTGACTTGCCCCAGGCCACACAGCTGCTTTGCCTGACTGCATAGCCCAAGTCCTCCCATCTTCCTTGGCTGCCTCCCTTTGGCCTTTGGCCCCCTGCCTCCTAAAGCCAGGTTAAAGCCCCACAGGCCTCTTGTCACCCTGGCGGCTGTCAGGGGAAGCAGTTAAGGGTGACGGACCGTCTAGGACCCTTGGTCTGCCCAGGCTCCTCCCATCGTGGTGTCACTTGGCATAACAAGAAACATCCCCCAGGATGTGAACTGGCGTTGGAGTGGTGTGGGGCCCAGACAGAGTTGCACCAGCAGGTCCAAGTCTGGCTTTGGGGTCAAAGGGCAAGGAGAATGGCCAGAGACCCTATTGGTGGGGTGTGAAAAGTCCGGGCCTTTCCTTGACTCTCCGTGTTAGGGTCTAGGGCTTTCTTCAGATTTTCCAAAGTATCTGGGACCCTAAAAGAGGTTTTGACTCTGTGGACTAAGGCTTACTCTCCGGTGCAGGGAGGAGATGGTTCAGATCGCACCTCTACCCTGACTCAGCACACACAGCTGTACCGTCAGGGGCTGCAAACCAACATCTCTCAAGACCTTCCTGGAAGCTGCAGCTGGACTCCCTTTGTACTCCAGAGGAGCATCCCGGGGGGCCCAGGTCGGAGCTCCTGGATGGTCTCTGGGCTCTGGGGGACAGAAGAACAGGCGAGCTGGAAGCTGTTTTGGGGAGCAGGAGGTATGAGGGCAGTTGGAGGGTGGCACAAGGATAAGTCTCTTGTTTCTCTCTTTTCACCAATGGCACTTGGCAGGGAGGAAGAATCTAAATGTGGCTCGCTGGGCTCTGTGGATCTGGCACTGGAACAGCTGTCCAGGCTTTGGGGCCCCCGATACCCCTACCGCTCTCCCTCAGGCCCCGGATCTGTTTGGGCCCCCAGTGGGCGACCGCTCTGTGCTGGTCCACCACAGGGAAATATTCTGGTGGTGGCAAGCTCTGCCCTGTTCTCAGAGAGCTCTGGCCGGGCCTGGTGGACAAATCCCAGGCCAAGCCATAGGATTTGGACTCTGGGGCTATAGAAATTCCAGAAAGAGGACTAAAGAAGCAGCCCTGAGTATCAGTCAGTGAATGTGACCTGATGTTGGCAGATGGCTTTAGCACAGGCTTCCTGGACGGGGAGGAGGGAGACTGCACTGAACGGGTTTCTGAAGCTTGTGCCCTGACGCCAAGCATTCCACCACATCACTTATAGAATGTGCGGCTATGAACAAGGGATTTTGCTGCTCTGCTCCACAGTCTCCTTGTCTATGAAATGGGAGTAATAGTAGATTCGAATCCAGAGGGTTGTTGGGAGGATTCCAAACGTTTGTCGTGGTGCCTGGTGCAAAGCAATTGCTCAACCAAGATGAGCCACTAGGTTGCTATTTCCATCGCTGTGATTAGAGGATGGAACGAATAGGAAACGGTGGAGAAAGGAGGGGCAGGCGGCCCAGGTGGCTGCCGAAGTGGGACTAACAGCACCAAGGCTGGTCCTCCACCTCTCCCAGCACAAGGCGGGAAGCACAGGCTTTGAAGTTGCTGAATTATCTAGGGCCCTGCCCCAGCACCCATACTCTGGGGACCAAATTTTGCCAGCTTTTTGCCCCAGGTTCTCTAATGACTGATGCCATCGGTTCTAGGTACAGTGAATGGATTGGGAAAAATGTCTGGGGCCCAGGGCGGAGTAGGAAGTAAGGGCATGTTTGCCTATTGTGACCGTGCAGAAGACCTCCTCTTCCAGGAGCTGATGGGTGGGTGCATCAGGCTGAGTCAGTCCACTGAGCCTCAGGAGGCAGGACAGGTCCTTTCCAGCTTTGGGCCTCTCTTTCCTCATCTGTGCAATGGGAAGGTGTGGCTGGACCCGGTGACCAGAAAGGCCCAGCTGTGAGTGGCTGTCTCTGGGCTGGCAGTCCAGGGCAGGAGCCAGAAGTGGAGGATTGGGGGGGCGGGACTGCTTTTGAGGAGGGCCCCCCAGAGTGGAAGGGTGGGCAGAAGGCCAGGATAGGGCAGAACCTGTCCCTCCCTTCTTGTTGCCTGGCAGGTGACAGCTCCTCCACTCCCTGAACAAGGCGAGGCTGACTGACGAGAAGGCTGCAGAGCCAGGCTGTCAGCAAGTGCCCCCTGCCACCTTTGTGTGACTAATTTGCATAACATTTGCACAAATCTGCATAATTTAGGAACCAACCAGTGTTCATCTCGGGCAGTACAATTCGCTGTGATTTTATGAGCTTTGAAGTGGCCCTTTCTTCTCCTGCCCACAGCCCCTCCTACCTTCCTTTGCTCTAAGTCTGGCCTGTCATCCTGTTGTCTGCCTACTTCTCTGGGGCTCGTGGATGGGCCTCCCAGGCTTTCTTGGGTCCCCAGAGAGAGTCCTTCTGCAGCTGCCAACCGGAGTTGCCTGTGCACTGTGACACTGGTCTCCGTGCAATCCTCCAAGGGGCCATCACGAAGGAGATTTGAGGACCCTGAGAAAGCTCTACGTGGTTCATCAGGAGTGGGTGAGGCCAGAGTGACCAAAGCCTCTTTTCTGACAGGGCGCAAGGATGCAGGTGTCCGGGCTCCCATGAGGCTTTGCACTTGATGCTGGTGAGGCCGGGATAGTGCCCTGAGGATCAAGGCGCAGGACAGGGCAGAGACTATGATTGCCTACTCAAGCAGCTGCCCCCAAGGGAACAACTCACAGATTACTGTCAGTCCAGGTGGATGTCCCTAGAGCAGTGCCACAGCGATCTGTCTTTGCCCTTTCAACATTTTTATTTTTAGGTTAGTTAAGGCTTTCTTGGGTACAAGTAGCATGAACTCCAAGTGGTTTAGGCAAAAGAAAAAAAAGAGAGGATTTACTCTCTAATGTAACTGAGAAATCCAGGGGTATATGATCTTCAGGCACAGCTGGATCTAGAGGCTCAAACACTAGCATGTCCCTCCTTTCTCCACCGTTTCCTATTCGTCCCATCCTCTAATCACAGTGATGGAAATAGCAACCTAGTGGCTCATCTTGGTTGAGCAATTGCTTTGCACCAGGCACCACGACAAACGTTTGGAATCCTCTCAACAAACTCTGTCTTTTCTACCCTGCTTTCCTCAGTGGTGGCTTAAACTGGCTCCCTCCCTGCCATGGCCCCTGGAAATGCTAGTGTTATGTCTTACTGGCTCCAAGTCCAGGAGAATCAGAACATCCTCCCACCAGCTCCAGCTAAAATCCAGAATGCAGTAGTATTGATTTAGCTTGGGCCGTGTGCCCAAAGCTGAACCAAGTGTTGTAATCAGAAGCATGTGGCCCTTTCAGTGGTCAAGCCTAGGTCACATGCCAACCCTCAGGGGCATGGGAAGAGTCAGCTCCACTACAAGGATTGAGGGAAGGGGGAGGTTCCTTGGGGAATATCAGGGACTCCTCCCAGAAGACAAGGAAGTGGAGAACTGAGCAGGCAAGCCCAGCTGGCCATGCAGGGCCTTCCTCAGATGAATCTGTGGGTACCAACTCCGAGCACGGGGATCTGGAGATTCGGAAGGGAGAGGTTTGTGAGGACTGATGAGTTTATGGATGGGGACACATGGTGGGTGCCTGGCAATGGGAACTTTCTTCCTTCTGTGAACAAAGGCAGGGCTTGGGCGGGATTTGAACCCAGTCCCACAGCTCCTGGGCACTTGGTGGGGCAGGGCGCTGTGACTCCCAGTGATACAGAGCCCTGAGCCACCTGCCTCTAAAAAATGAAGACAATGAGTGGAAGGGATGGCGGTGGCCACTGGGATAAGGAAGGGGAGGCGCTGGAGTTGAACTCTGAAGGAAGGTAGGCAGGGCACCCGGAGTTTCCTTCCAACGAACACTGAGAGAGCCTGGCCCTTTTTTTAGCCAGGGAGGCTGAGAGGAAGGGAGTCATTGCAGACACATGAAACCCCACCTTAGCAGAATCCCTCATCAACTGCCCAGCCCTCCATCCCATCCCATCCCATCCCATCCCATCCCATCCTATTGGAGGCCAGAACTGCTGAGTCTGCATTCCCGCTTCCCACCTCCGACAAGCTCAGCACTTTCCCTGCTCACTCAGGTCCCTGGCTGCCCAGTTCGGGATGGAGGCTGCAGCTCAGGCCCAGAGTTCCCGGCCCTGCCCACACCCTGTGCTGCCCGGCTTCATGTGGGGCCTGCAGAGCCAGGCTCCTCCTCATTGAGATTCTGCCCCAGGGAAGTGCCAACACTTACCAGGCACTCACGATAAGCCAGGTGCTGGGCTAAGTGCTTTCACTCATTAATTAACAACTCCACGAGAAAGATATGATTATCTTCCTCCCTGCTTTACAAATGAGCAGCCTGAGACCCAGAGAGCTTGAGCAACTTGCTTAAGGTGGCACAACTAGCAAATGGCAGCGGGGTGTGAACCCAAGACTGCAGACCCTGGGCTCTTTATGTTGCCACCTGTCCCTTCCTCTCCCTGTGCCTCAGTCCCACCATCTGTTCAATGGGCAGAATATCACCTGTGTGCCATGCTGCCAGAGGTATGGGAGAACTGAATAAGATTTTAGAAGACAGGGATTCCGCAAACGTCCTCTAAGCCAGAGCCCTTGTCCTCACTGCCAGGGAGGAGCAGGGGGAGCCTGGATCCTGCAGTCCCCAAAGACCTGGGCAGACAGAATGTGTGAAGGAAGATGGTCAGCTGTGCCTCATGCTGGAGGAGGAGGAGAAGGGGGAGCAGGGAGGAGGAAGGGGAGGGAAGGAGGACAGGCCTGTAGTGGTTGAGACTGAGGCCTGCTGAGTGGTGGAGGTGAGTGGAAGGCAGCTGTCCAGGCTGCAAAGAGCAGGCTCATGGCAACCACGTGTGGAGGATTTCAGCTGGAAGAGGAGAAAGGAAGGAGGGAGGATGGAATAGAGCGAGGAGAGGGCTTTCTGATGCCAGAGGAAATAAGGCATGCTTGGGTCAGAGCAGGAGCCACCCAGAGAGGGAAAGGGGACACCTCATCTCCCAGTTACATAGCCCCTGCTGGCAGCTCTATGACCATTAACCATTGCCTGCTTGCCATGGGCCCTGCTGTACTCATGTTGTACCCATTTTACAGAGGAGGAAATAGAGGCTCAGAGAAGCAAAGCCCTGCTGGTTCTCCCAGCGTGGGGGTGCTCGGTCTGGAGTTCACAGGTTCTGCTCCCTGCTTGCCTACCTGCTCTCTGTGATTAGAGAGGTGCAGGTAGAGGTCTTACTTTTTGTACATTGTCACACTGTTCTCCCAGAGGCTTGGCCTTTGAGCCCTCCTTTGTGGGCTCTCAGGAAAGCCCACTTGGGTCATCACGGCCTCATACATGACTGGTGTTCCCATAGCCCCTGCCTTCCCACAGGGGAAGAGTCAAGCCCAGGCTCAGAAACATTCTAGCAGTTACTGCTGTCTCCAAGATGACAAAACGCTTCTGCGGGTGGTGCTCTCCCCAGCTCTCAGGATGCGCACGGAGAGGCTGGTGCTGTCTGGGCCTGGGCTAGTGTGGTTGGGATCGCTGCCTTGCATGTAAGGTGTCCTGGCCCCCTCCGATGTCCTTCCCAACTCTTAGGGAATTCCATGCCTAATTTCCGGCAGGCCAGATAATCAGAGTGGGCGTGTGTGTGTGTCGTAGGTATCCTCTAGGAGTCCTCAAACCTCACTGTGTGGTGGGCTGCCTCCTCTCTCTATGTGCCTCTCCCTGCCCCAAGTTCTCCCTGGACATGGGATGGGCAGATCTTCATAGAAACAGCCAATACTCCCTTGTGGGTGACCACAGCAGCTGCCCGGAACAAGAGAGGGAGAGAGAGACCAGGGCCTGGGCATGAAGCAGTGAGCCGGCCTCCCCGCCAGGCCATGCAGCTGGAGCCACGTGATGCTCATTTGTGCAAGTGGGCTCCTGCAGCCACTGGGTGTCCGTAGGAAGCTGCTAATCCCATCTCACGCCTGCTGTCTCCTGGGGGCCAGCTTCCGGAAGATCAGCCTGCCCACTCTCAGGAGACATTTGGGGTGTTTCCTGGCTTTGCAAACTGATTCCAGGCCCCCGGTGGCTGTGTGAATTTCCTTCCAAGTCCTTGTTTCCACAGATGCCAGCTTGTAGTCCGACTGGTGGTTACCCAGCAACATGGCAAATATTTGGGCCAGCCAGACTGGTCCATGCCCCTATCCTCGATTTAGTGAGACCCTAGAAGCATGCAACCTTGCCAGTTTTGCCTGCTTTGAAAATATCTGGGCACTTAGTAAAAATAACTCCACTCAGCAAAAACCTTTCCACTGACCCCTTACTCCAAGGCTTTCTATCTGGGGATCTGGATGGATAAGTAGGGGACTGGCAGAGATAGAGGGAGCAGGGCGAAAAGGCTGCAGGGGCCAGTGGAACGAGGAAGCAAGAGCTGAGGGATGAGAAGGCCTAGGTTTAGACCTGGCTCCCAAACCTCTGGCAGGTGGGAATGGCAGACTGCACACACCGCTCAGGCAGGCGTGCCCCAACTGACCCTTGTTTCCCTGGCCCTCAGATCTGTTCTGCCCCCAGGGCTCTGCCCCACATCTCAATCCTGGGCCTGCAGCATCCCCACTTTATCCATCCCACTAGAATCTGGCTCCTCCCTCTCCACTCAGGAGACATCTGTGTCCCAGTGGTCTTCACACCACACCCCTTAACTCTTGCCCCACTCCGGCACTCCGTATCTCTCCTGGAGGCCTTAGTGGTCCTCTTGGCTCCTCCAACTCAACCTGCACACTGGCCCCAGAGCCTGCTCTAAAATGCAAACCTGCTGCCTTCTGAGATCCCGTTTAGAATCCTCTACGCTTTCCCTTGTCCCCTGTAAGCCCCCCAGCTGAGTACTTGTGCCCTGCCCATTTCCCCAGTGCCCACTCCCCCTCCCCTCCAAAACCCCCATCCAGCCATGCTGCCCAGACCTCTGGGCCCTTGCCAGGGCTGTTCCCCGCGCACCACCCCCTGCTCCCCACCCACCTCCCAACATGGGCCTGGCTACTCCCAGCGCCTTCTTGGGGATGCTCAGGTTGGGCCAGCTCTTCCAGCATTCCTGGCCTGAACCAGTGTTGGTCAGTACCCTCCAACACTGAGCAGTGATTTTACCTTCGCTGATCTGTCTCACACCCATCCAGGCCCCGGCCCTGGTCCCAGTCCGTCCACCACCACTAAGGAGCTCCTCCTGGCAGGGTCCAGGGCTGCCAGCCAGCACAGTGCCTTTGTGAGAATTAGAGACACCCTTCTCCGGGTGGCCACAGCCTCACATTGTGGTGCAAGGCTTGGCAAATGGAGCATGGGCTAGACTTCAGCCCCTTCCCCCTCGGCTGGGCACGGTGATCCTGGAATGCACTTGTCTTGACTGTGTCCCTGGGGCTGGCTGGCACAGAGTGGGCACTCGAGGGAGTGGGCTGAGTTAAGGAGGAGTGAGCGCTGTCCCTCACAGGGGCCTCTCGTCTTGAGCCTTCTGCCCCAGCTGGTTACAGCTCCCACAGCGGGTTTCAGTTTTCTTCTTGGTCTTGGGTGCTTTCAGCTGTGTCTGTGGCAACAGCGCACTCACACGGCTGGGGCTTCCAGCCTGGCACCTGGCTGGGTCCGGCTGGTGCTCTGTCCAGCCTCGAGCATGCTTGTTTCCCCAGGGACTGTACTGATTTCACTCCTGCTCTTGGTGACACTGTACAACAAAAACCACGGTCGGGGGCCGGGCACGGTGGCTCACACCTGTAATCCCAGCACTTTGGGAGGCCACGGTGGGAGGATCTCTTGAGCCCAGGCATTCGAGACCAGCCTGGGCAGCATAGTGAGACTGGGTCTGTAAAAATAAAATTATATTGAATTTAAAAACCACGGTTGGAACTGACAAGCTGGGGTGTCCCAAATAGGGAGGGCCTGGAAACAACAGGCAGGAGAGGTGGCTGGAACCTGGGACAGGGAGGAGCAGATGCCGAGGCGGGGCTGCCATGCGGTCCTGGAGCCTGGGGCCTGCTCAGCTTCACCCCCACCCCAATCCTACCCTACATCAGGCTGCGGCTGCCTCTGGGGATTTTCCTGAGAAGAGTCAAAAACTAGCACGTCCGTCCTGTCTCAGGCGGGAAGAAGGTACCAGGCTCACTGGGGCTGGGAAAGGCACTACAAGCCCCCACGCAGTCCAGCATCTGGCAGGGAGAAGGCTAACCCTGTGAGGCTCTCGTCACACTTGGAGAAAAGCACAAGTCTTCACAGCAGCCTACGTGGTCATGTTGGTTTGGCCTCCTTTCCTTTCTAATCTCAGGGTTCATGCTCCCCCCACCCCCAGCTCACACTGCTTCCCCCATGCTGGCCTCTTCAGTGCTCCTTCTGCATGCCAGGCACATGCCCACCTCAGGGCCTTTGTACTTGGCATTCCTGTGACCTCAGGTCCTCTTAGCTCAGGCTCCCCCAGGACTCACAGCCTCACCCTCTTTGCATCCATACACAAGGACCACCTTCTCAGTGGGGCCTTCCCTGACCACTTCTTTAAATTACAGCCCCTCCCTAGCACCCCCAAGTCCCTGCTTAATTGTTTTCCATAGCGCCTATCACCATCTCAAATACAATTTATGGGTGGGCTTGATGGCTCGTGCTTGTAATCCCAGCACTTTGGGAAGATCTCTTGAGGCCAGGAGGTCCAGCCTGGGAAACAGAGTGAGGCCCTGCCACTTATTTTGTTTGGTGTTGGTTTCCCCTCTAGAATGTAAGCCCCATGAGATCAGGGACTTTTCACTGCTCTATCCCCAGTGCATAGGACAGTAGGTAGAATGAATGAGAGCTTATACAATAAACAAAGGAATGACTAAGTTACAGTAGCATTAATAACAATAGCAGCTGTCATGTTTGGGCACCCATCTGTGCCAGGAACTTTGCATCTACTATTTCTTTGAATCCTCTCACGCTTCCTGTGGTGAGAAAACTCAGGCTTGAGAGGTGAAATGACTTTCCCACAGTCTCCCGGCCAGTGGGGCACTGAGTCAGGCTAGTTGTACCGCATGTCCTGGAATGGACCCACGACATGGCTGCTAACAGCAGGAATGGGCTGCCTTCCAGGTCTGCCCTCAGCTGTCACCATCTGGAGACTGCTGGCTTTGGCCTTGAGACCCCCGTGTACCCTCAGACCCTGACATTCCTGACCAAGCGATGGACCAGAGGCTTGGACTGGGAGAGATATATCAGTATCCACCCTTTGCTCCTAAAGCCGTGGACCCGCCCTGTTCTCTGTCCTCTGCCAGGCCCTCGGGTATTCCAGGGCCATCTAACATCTTCTCATGGCTGGCCCATGTCAGTGTTTCTACTTGCAGCTTCCCAAGAGCATGACTTAAA
This sequence comes from Papio anubis, assembly GCF_008728515.1. Classification (NCBI taxonomy): domain Eukaryota; kingdom Metazoa; phylum Chordata; class Mammalia; order Primates; family Cercopithecidae; genus Papio; species Papio anubis. The sequence continues at coordinate 111,452,215 of NC_044982.1, read as the reverse complement.
AGGCATGGCTTTTAACCTCCCTTCTGCCAGGCCTGTCCCCTACCGACCATTTCAGCAGCACATGAATTATTTTCCAACTCAACTGCTTTCTAAATCTACTTGTCACTAGCTCTTCTCCTATTAGCCCCCCAGCCACTCAGTCCCCACCATTCTCTGCCATCGCCTCCTCCAGCAGGGTCCCCAGGGAATGTTGTGTATGAAATTATTTTGTGAAATCCAATAAAAATTTTAATCAGGTCAACATCATTACAGGAAAAGGAAATGATGGATCTTCTCTGATGCAGAAAAAATGTGGAGAAGAACAAAAGCCCACCAATCTGGCAATCCGTGCCCTCGTGAGCACTCGCATCCACGCATGCACTGCCCCCACTGTCATGCACCGGTGCCCCGCACTCGCACACACCCGTGCATGCCCACGGGGTTTTGCACATCATTGAACAGGCCGCTGACACCCTCTAGGTTCTAGTTTTGTCATCTGTACAATGGAGCCTTGATTGCTGAACAAGTCTCTCCTGCCAGCTAGGGAGACTCCGTGGCCTGGTGCCTGCTGACAGCTGTGCCCGTAGTCACTCTTTGCCACCCACTGCTGAGAGATGTTATCTCAGAGCATAGGGAATTCCCATGTAACACCCTAGTCCCTGCCCCGGCCCACCCCTAACCCTTGTGAGGTGTGGGGCAATGGTACCAGTGGAGGCCCACATACCATGTGTCTAGATATTTAAAGGTTATCAATCAAGCCAATAAATTCTTAAATAAAACATGTTCTGGGCTCCTCCCTTGCCAAGTAGCAACCTGGAAGGCCAGGCTCAGCTATGGAATTGTTGGGGAGAACTGGCCCTCAGACCCCGGCCCCAGGCTCTGACCCAGCCTCTCCCCTATTACACTACCCCTAGCTCTGTGCCACCCTGAAAAGGACCTTGTTCACATATATGGAGACAGACACCCCAGCTGGCAAGGCCAAGCTCTGCCCACTCCCTCCTCACTGCACATGCCCCCAGGACACCCCTCAGGACTTGAGTGTGCACACTGGCGAGCCAAGGGGAGAAGCCTGTTTTGGCAGAGTTCCAGAGTCCTCTAAAGTGCGGGGCTCAGGCAGGGGCCTGTCTCACCTGGGTTGAGGGTGGCTGACCATGTCCCGCCATGGGGATGGGTGGAGGAGAAGCAGCAGAGGTCACTCCCGGGTCCTGACAAGGCCTGGGCCTCCCACCCGACAGCCAGCCTTTAGTCCCCTCTTCACCTGGACCTCTCTCCACAGTCGTCTTCTGTGGTGAGCGTGCAGCCACATTTAAGGGGTGTGTGCCAGGGAGATGTGACAGGAGCACAGACATGCCCCAGAGTGGGCAGGAAGTTTCTCTGCACCTGCCCAGTGCTGTGAGCTTCCTCCTTCAGAGATGTGGGTGGGGATGCAGGTGGACAGGGACACCAGCCAGGACACTCATGTTGGGGAGAGGACCAGGTCAGTGCAGCGGGAGGACCCCTCACCACTCTCCCGGGGGCTCTGTGGGTGCTCTAGGATCTCTGCCTCAAGCATGCCTGAGGCTACCAGAAACCCCAATTAGTATCTTGCAGATCCTGGAAGATAAATCCACTAACCCATTAGTGCCACTATTTCTCTCTCGCAAGGGGAGCCCTGAACGCAACTGAGGGGAGACAGCCTTGCTCTGATTGGTTTTCTTCCCATAAAAGGGGCAGTGACTCTGGCTGTGCTGGGGATCCTAGGCCAGTTGCAGGGGCTGGCATCTCTAATGTGAATAGGTTGGGGGCAGAGATGATAAGCCCCCACCAACCTGGCTCCCCATTCTCCAGCCTGGCCCCCACTCCTCCTGGCTGGAATCCAGGAAGCTACATAAACTCCACTGTCTGGCTCTCACCCTTCTGATATTTACAGAAGCCTCTCCCTCCTCTCCTTCCAGATGACATCTGAGCCTCCATCTGGGCCAGCAGCATAGTCTTGAGGGCAGGGCCAGGAAGCTGCTTGGCCTGACTCCCTCTCAGGGGACCCCCAGGCTGATGTGGAGGGGAAGTAGAATAGAGCCAGAGGGCTTCGGAGGGAGGCTCCCACTCCATGGAGTCTCTCCTGGGCTCCTCCCCAGCCTCCCAGGTAAGGAGGTGCTGACCCCTCAGCAGACCTGCCGTAATCTCCTCGGCTTCTCACCAGGTTTCTTCTGTAGTCGGGGCCCAGGATTGCTCTATGTTTTGCACAGTCTACCTTTCCTCCTCCTTGGCCTTCCTGGCTTTGGTGCTGTGGTCTCTCTGACAATCAGGGTTTGGGATGGGGAGGGGACAGAGCCTGCTCTCTATGGACCCCCAGGCTCCTGGGCAACACCTTGCAGGCCTCTCTGCCTATGTGCTATGGTCTGAATGTTTGTCTCCCCCAAACTCATATTGTTGAGACTTAATCCCCAGTGCAAGAGTATGAAGAGGTAGGACCTTTAGGAGGTGATTAGGTCATGAGGGCAGAGCCCTCGCAAGTGAGATTAGTGCCCTTTAAAGAAAGGCCCAAGGAAACTTGTTTGCTCCTTCCACCGTGTGAGGACACCATGAGAAGGGGCTGTTTATGAGGAACGGGCCCTCACCAGACACTGAATCTGCCAGCACCTCGGTCTTGGACCTCCCAGCCTCCAGAGCTGTGAGCAATAAATGTCTCTTGTTTGTAAGTTGCCCAGTCTAAGGTATTTGGCTACAGCAGCCCTGATGGGCTAAGACACCATGCATAAACAGTGGTACCAGACTAATGGCCTACTGGTGCAGAGAGAGAGGCCCAGGAGGAACTGTACTCCCTAAGAGGACCAGGTAACTATCTTAGTGGCTTCGGAATAAGCACAGAAGAATAATCACTGATGTCTCTGTTTATAGGCCTGGGGCTCTAATATGGACTGTGGCCTGGGCAGTCATCAATGACCCTACCAATGGATTTTCTTTTCCCAAAGCCCCACACTGGCCTTGAATAGTCAACAATCTTGCCAAAGAAGGAAGCAAATCCTTACTGAGCTCTCGCTATGTGCTGTGCACTGTGCTACTGCTATCTCATTTAAAGTTCAAAATAACCCTTTGGAGGAGTTGCTATTGTCTCTATTTTGTAGGTGAGGAGATTAAGGCTCAGAGGTTACGTGACTTTTCAACAATCACTGTGTGGTGGGTGCTGGAGGGCTCCGCCTGTGTCCCCACTAGTCCTGTGATTGCTCACCCCACAGCTTCCCCCTGCAATCACCTGCAGTACTTGCTGAAGGGCTACCTCTGGCCCCTGGAGCTAGCTCAGCCCATGGATGGAGTACCCCAGCAATGCTGGGAGCTGTCACTCCAGGAAGCAACCTCAACTGAGGCCCAGGGAGGTGGTGGACAAATACTCCAGCCTCCTCTCCTGGTGCAGAGGGCAGCTTGGAGGCGTGCTCTTTGCTGCCCCTCAGAGGCCCCCAGTGAGACTAAACTCCTGTGGCCATAGCAGTCACCTTCTTGTGAATGCACCCTGTACTGGCTTCTATCCTTTCTCTGTCTCACTTCCCCCTCCGCTTCCACTGCTTCCTGGAGTCACTTCCCAAATAAATTACCTGCACTCAAACCCCTGACTTGGGGTCTACTTCTGGGGAACCCAGCCTAAGACCGTCATGCATGTGGTAGGTGCCTGCTGGGACTGTGTCTCTTGGGGAGAGGACATTTTCAATCTCACAAAAGCAAAGCCTGGGCTCTGATCTCATGCCTTCCCCAGGGGTCCCCATTTCCCTCAGGACAAAGTCTGGACTCCTGGGTGGGGGTCCCTTCTGGCTCCCACACCCTCTGCACAACATCTGAGAACTTACCAGGCTGCGAGGCCCCAGGAGGCTGTGAGCTCTGGGGAGGTGGGGACAGGGACCCGACTCCAGTGTGGCCCCCGGCAGATGCTCGGGACAAGAACTGACTCCTGGAGTGAATGAGGGTGCTGCTCATGCTCTGGGAGCTCAGAACAAGGGCATGGTCACTCAGCTGGGGTTGAAGGAATGCTTTTTCCATTACCAGCCCAAGGGCACTGCTGCTGAGATGAAAATACGTGAATCGTGGAAACAACAATTTGGCGCTTGCTGTGATTATTGGAGCGGTGGTGCCACTCTCCTTTGCAATTTCAGCGAAAAGCCCTTTCTGCCAGAAGGGAGTCTCCCAGTTCTGTGGCAAGGTGGCCTTGGGCTCTGCCAGGGCCATCCCCCTGCAAGTGGCAGGAGCCTTAGATGTGGCTTCGGGTGTACAGGACTGAAGGGGTAGGCTGGGGGATAGAGCAGCGTGGTGGGGTAGAGATGGGGGCTGGGAGAAAAAGGCAACTGGAGGGAGGGGCAGTGCAGGAGAGGGGCTCCTCCACTCCAGGTCCTTGGGGTATACGTGCCCCCAGGGGAGGGTGGAGTAGTGAGGAGACCCTGGGCCTGTCACCTATGGGGGCAGCTTTGCTGTGAGTTTGTAATGTCTTTCAAATGAAGGACCAGAGTCCTCCCTCCCAGTCTGTCCTATCCTGTAGAGTCTCCATCTCTCTACAACACAAAGGGCCTGAACTCAGTGACATTTTGGAAGGAGCACAAGGTTTGAAGTGTATCTCCAAATCCTCGCTCTGCTACTTACTGGTTTGTGACCTTGGCCTTAATTTTCTCATCGGCAATATAGGGATAGTAATAGCAAATCTGCTTCCCACAGTTGATGAGGGCATACGGTTGGCTCTTTCATTCAACACAAATTTGCTGAGCACTTTCTAGGTACAAAACAGACATAAATCCCTGCCCCCATAAAGTTTGTGAACTAGTGGGGAATAGTCAATAAATCAGATCAATAAGTGAAATCAATGATCTGTTAGATGTTGGTCAGTGTTAAGGAGAAAAGGAGGTCTGCAAGGAGACTCTCAGTAGTGGTGGTTTGGTCGGGGGAGAGGCATTTTAGGGTGATAGGAAGGGCTACACCAAGGAGGTGACGTTTGAGCAGGAACTTGAAGGAGGGGAGGGAAGAGACCCTGGGGAAAACCAACCAGGCAAAGGAGATAGCAGGTGTCCAGGCCCTGGTGGGCTCAGGGCAGCAGTCTGGGGACCGGAGTGGAGGGAGCTGGGAAGGGTCAGGAGGAGCAGTTGAAGAAGAAACAGGGTCTCACGGTCATGGGAGGACTTTGGCTTTTCCTGAGTCAGGTGGGAGCCACTTGCGGTTTTGGGGACAGGAGTGATGGAACCTGATGTGTTCTAATAGATTGCTCAGTACTGTGGGGAAGAGACAGGAGTGGAGGCAGGGAGACCATGAGGAAGCCGCTGTAATAACCTTGGCGAGAGATGATGGCGGTCCAGGTGGGAAGAATGAAAGTGGAAGACCAGGAGATGACTGGTGGTAGTGAGGTGATTCTGGGTCACACGTGGACACGTCATCATGTCATCAAAGTGTCACCTGGTTAGAACATTATGCTGTTTTCAGCTGGTTTCAAGCCTTCTGGAAACATTGAGAACATCTCTAGTTGGTGCTGGTAGGCCTTCAACACCTCCAACTTTTGCAAACCTTCTCACCTTAACCAAAAATGCCCAGACACTCAAAGACTCCTGGCTTCTCTGTCCAGTTAATATTTTAGAATGTGGTTTTGTTTCTATTACTTTTGTTGTCTTTGATTTTACATTGCCTTCTATTTGTGAAAACTGAGACTGGGTTTTGGGTACGAAGAGAAAAGTGCCTTTTAAAATAAACTTTCTAGATAAATAAGTTGATTTAAAGAATAATATAGATTGGCCGGGCAAGATGGCTCACGCCTGTAATCCCAGCACTTTGGGAGGCCGGGGCGGGTGGATCATGAGGTCAGGAGATCGAGACCAGCCTGGCCAATATGGTGAAACCCCGTTTCTACTAAAAATACCAAAATTAGCCGTGTGCGGTGGTACATGCCTACAGTCCCAGCTACTCAGGAGGCTAAGGCAGAAGAATCACTTGAACCTGGGAGGTGGAGGATGCAGTGAGCTGAGATTGCACCACTGCACACTCCAGCCTGGTGACAGAGTGAGACACCGTCTCCAAAAAAAAAAAAAAAAAAAAAAAAAAAGGAATAATATAGATTGTGTGATGGTTTGGCAAAAATCATGAGGTGGGCCTTGAATGACTGCAGTTTGGGAATCTCTGGACTAAAGTGGGGGGCTTGTTTTTAGCTGCACATGACGCCCATGCCTCCCAGACGCTGATGTGCTAAGGCCCTAGGGCTCTCAGCAATGCTGTGTGCTTCCCAGGGTCTCCAGGCACCTACTGCCCCTTGAATCTGAAAATGACCTCCACACACCAACCTTGCTCCATTGACCCCTCCTCTCATCCTACCTACTCTGGTAACTACAGGCGCTATTTCAGAGGCAGCTGAAAGATTAATTAAGAGCTGGGAGATGGGGCTCCAGGTGGGACACGGTTGGCTCCAAAAGCAGGGGCTAGATCCCCTGGTTACGCCTTTGTAACAGGGGCCCAAGTGCCTTTGCCACCTGCTCCAAAGGAGGGTCCTGGCGGATGTGGGAGGGGAGGATGCTGGGGAGCACTGTAATCACCATGGCTGTCACGCCCCTGAGCCAGCCTCCCGCTCTTACCTGCCCCTTGGGAGCTGAACTGTCGTCACATTTTCTCAGCTCTCTCTTCAATTGCAACTTGTCCTTTCTCCACATGCGGCCCATAGATCATCCTTAAAGGTTGGCGTGAGCTAGGAGGGAGGGAGGCCAGGAGGGGAGCAGCCTGCAGGGATGTCCCCAGGAAAGAGATTTCCTTTGGCCCCAGGTACAGTTTGTTTTCTGGTGGTTCCAATCAAGAAAGATGGATTTGGCCAGCCCCCTACCCAGCTTGGGGCTGGCTGGGGCCCTCTGGCCCTGCTCAGTACAAATCTGATCCAGCCGGATCGGCCTAGCCTGGGGCTGGTCATTTTGAGCAAGGTCATTGTCGCAGCTCTCGCCACACTGCCCTACCCACTCGTTCTGCACCATTTGCTCACTGGGGTCCCATTCTGGCCACTCTCCCACTGGGCACTTGCATTGGATCCCGAAGGCCTACAGATCTGGATTCAGGAAGAGTGCACCGAGCTGAGCTCTTATACTCCAAGCAAGGTTCCGGGTGCTTCCCCAGATAGCATCCTTTTAAAAAGACTCTTCCAGGACTCCAGGATTGTGTCAGCATCTCCGCTGGAATCTGACCAGGCCAGAGAAGATCGAAGTGGCCTGCTCAGACTGCTGCTGCCTGCTTCCGGACTAATGTCCCTGGGCCCAGCCCCTGGCCTCCCTCAGGGTCAAAGTTCCAGGGTGATGTGTAGGTTCCAGTCCTAGACCCCCTGGTGGAATCCACCTGGGATGCCCACACCCCAGAAGGACCAAGAGGACAGAGGACATGCGGCTTCTCAGGTGCCCTTACTTGGCACTGAGGCGCCCAGCTGCCCGCCCAGGGGCACCCCCATTGACTCCTCTCTAGCTGTGTGAGTTCCCCCCATGCCTGCCCCTCCAGCTGGAACCCATTTCTAGCCCTGGCTCTGCCATCCACTTACTACATTACCTGGGGATGGGGAGGAGTAGGGATGGACCCTGGACAGATGTGTCCACTCAGAAACCGCAGGCTGGCTGGCCTGGCCTCCTCCATGTAATTCTAGTCTTTGTCTGGGGCCAGCTCGGGCTGGTTACTGAGGTCCTAGATGGCTCCCTGGAATGCATCTTAACCAGATTTTGTAAACTACATGGCAAAGGAGGGGCACTATTCCTTCCTGGCCCCAGAACTTGACCTAGGAGGCTGGGTCCGCAGAGAGCAGGGCTGGTCAGGGAGGCTGTCCTGCCGGTTATGTGCCCTTCACTCTTGGAGAGTGGATGCCTTGCTGCCAGCTTCTTCTGGGAGCTGGCTGAAGGACCTCACTGCTCCTTTGCTGTCTTCTGGGTTAGCTGGGAGACAATCTGTCACATTTCTAGGGTGTTTTGGAGCAGCCCTTCCTAGACATCAGGAATGACAAGGAGAATTCCCAGGACCCCCCCCTCCCCTAAGGAATGGGGGTGCACCAAGGCCAAGAGGCTAGGCAGTGGGGTTGTGACAGGAAACTAAGCCCAGGATGGAGGGCATGTGGGACCCGGGGCGTGAGCAGCCGCGGAGTCCTCACCACAGCACCCCAGGTCCCAGGGCTGAGAAGTCAGACATTCACAAAGGCACGTGTCAAGGGCGTGCAAAGGAAATAAGTCCCAACTACAGCCCATTTGGATGGGAAGTCCCGGCATGGCCCGGGGTCCAGGCAGACCACTTCAGCTACAGTTGAGGCCCCTGCAGGGGCAGTGGGGGAGAGGCGGGCGAGGGCAGCACATTAGTCCAGCTCAGGTAGGAGCTCTTCAAACCAGACGTTTCTAAGGGATTGATGTACTTACACACTTTAGTTCCAGGCATCTTTGCAACACCTAAACTGGAAAGATCTAAGATGTGACAGTAATTCTGTTTGCTTGGTTTTTTTTGAGACTGAGTCTCACTCTTGTCGCCCAGGCTGGAGTGCAGTGGCACGATCTCAGCTCACTGCAACCTCCGCCTCCCAGGCTCAAGCGATTCTCTTGCCTCAGCCTTCCGAGCAGCTGGGACTACAGGCGCCTGCCACCACACCCAGCTAATTTTTGTATGTTTTAGTAGAGACGGGGTTTCACCATGTTGGCCAGGCTGGTCTTGAACTCCTGATCTCAGGTGATCCGCCTACCTCAGCCTGCCAAAGGGCTGGGATCACAGGAGTGAACCACCACACCTGGCCAGATGTGATGATAATTCTAAGGAGTGGAAGATTCCAAGAACAGATTGGAAGAGTACAAGAGTGAGGCTTCCCAACTCTTGAGGCCCCAGCAGCCGCGCCTTACTGGCTTGTGCCCGGGGGTCGGCGGGGGGTGGGGTGGGGGGCAGCGTACTTTCCTGGGCTTGAGTCAGGGCATGGGGGCAGTCACTGTAAGATGTTGATTGTGCTGCCTTTGAGCTTCTGATGTTTCTGAAGATGAAGCACTGATTCGTTTGGAAAGTGTGGCCTCTGCTTGCTGAAGGGACAGAGCCATTTTCCTCCTTTCCCTAGGCTGGGCCAGGCCTGTTGGGAACCCACCTCGGGCTTGTGCCAGACTCTGAGGGGGATTAAGGCAGCAGCACGCTTGTTATGAGGAGTGAGGAGCGACTCAGCCCAGGGCAGCTTTCCCTGCCTGCCAAGGGCGCAGGGGCAGGACGGGTGAGGGGGCCTGGACTGGGGACACCTACTCTGCTTACCTGTGCCTGGGTTCTCCCATGCTCTGGAGAGAGGGCCAGGGCTGCCTCTGGCTTGGCTCCCTCTTCTCCCCTACAGAGACCCCCAAGTCTCGGAGCGGCATCTGCTAGGGACAGGAAGGGACAGGGAGAGAAGAGTGAGCAGGGGATGGGGTTGTGGGGACTCAGCCTCCTCCTGCCTGCTCCCCCATCCCCCTTACCTGCCTAGAGTCAGATTTTCCAGGCTCTCTAACTCCTATGCTCTCCCTTCCCCAGAAACCGCCAAAGGCAGTAGGGAATGCACCTGCCACCTTACATTCCACCCTGAGGATTTTCTACCACAGGTCCCCTGCTTGAGTGAGTTCAGAGTGCCCTGAAAGTAGGAATCCCAACTTCTCCTTTCCCAGAGCATTTTATCAGAACACAGGGTGCTACTCTCTATAGCTACATTGTCTAATAGGGGAGCCACCCGTATTAGACACATGTGGCTATGGAGCACTCAATATATGCCTCATCTGAATCCAGATGGGCAGTGAATGTAGAGTACACAGATACGCCTGTAAACCTACCACTTTGGGAGGCCAAGGCAGGTGGATCACCTGAGGTCAGGAGTTTGAGACCAGTCTGGCCAATGTAGCAAAATCTCGTCTCTACTAAAAATACAGAAATTAGCTGGGTGTGGTGGTGGGTGCCTGTAATCCCACCTACTCCGGAGGCTGAGGCAGGAGAATCACTTGAACCCAGGAGGCGGAGATTGCAGTGAGCCGAGATTGCGCCACTATACTCCAGCCTGGGTGACAGAGTGAGACTCCGTCTCAAAAACAAACAAACAAAAAACCCACAAATACGTCCTGGATCTCAGAAGTGCAGAACAGCCAAACACATAAAAGATCCCATTAATAATGTTTAATGCCTATTGTTGAAAGGTTGATATTTTGGATATACTGGGTTAAGTGAAATATATTTTAGAATTCATTGCACTTCTTTTTTTAATGTGGTTACTAGAAAGTTTAACTTCCATATGTGCCTTTTGTGTGTGGCTTGTGTTATATTTCTCTGGGCCTGTGTTGCTCTAAGGGCAGAATTTCAGACTTCCCTGAACGCAGCACTGCCTGTGGGATCACGGGGACCTTTTGGTGTGGATCATGTGAACCCCGGCAGGAGTTTCTGCCTGTTTCCTGAGAGTAATTCTGGGGTATGTGGAGACCATGTGGCAGGTGTGGCAGAGCTGCTTGAGGAGGGGCTTGAGGGCTTTGCCCGCTCCTGGTGAGGGGGTGTCAAGGAGCCTGTGCCCTCCAAGGCAGCCCTTAGCGAGGTCCCAACATACTAGGGCCCTTGTGCATAATGGCTCTGGAGCAAGCGGGTCCTGGGTTCAAGTCCTAGCTCTGCCATCAACTAGCAGGTGGCCCTGGGTGCTCTGCGCCTCAGTTTCCTCCTGTTAAACTGCAGTTAATAGTAGTGCCTCCCTCATGGGATAGTTGTGAGGATCAGACGGGTTAACGCATGTAGAGAAGTCGGAACGCCTCTGGCACACAGCAAGCGTTCAGCACACATAGCTGGCGGCGTTGGTGAGCTTGTCTGAGTCATTCTAAGGAGGGAGGAGACAGGAGGTGGTGGCTGGGGCAGGCAGGCTTGAGTCTCAGTGTTCCCCATTCACATGAGTGTGACCAGAGCCCCGGTGGCCCAGGGCCGGGGTTGGGGGGGATCCAGTGAGTATGTGCCTTCTCCTGGGAAGCTGAGCGGAAGACTGGAGTCCTGTGCTGGCCTGTCCGGCTGGAGAAGGTGACCTTGAGGCCCGGCAGGCGGAGGCAGGCCAGGCTGGTGAGAGGCTAATAGCTGGAGAACCCAGGAGCCTCAGCTCTGCCAGACCCTCTGAAAGCCTGGTCTTAGCACTGCTGGAAATTCTTAAGCTGGGATTTCAGTTTAATTACATATTGATTAAATGGAACAAAGGCGTGGGGGCTCCAGGGAGCAGGCTCAGTGAGCGCCTGATGGAATTTCAATCCTGCTTTTTCCCTGCCTCCCACTCGCTTAGAGGCTTGGAGCTATCCCTGCTGGGGAGGTCCGGGCTCTGCATGAGCTCCGCGGGCATCATAGGCCCTGCCTTGAACAGAGGCGCAGCAGGTGGCCCTTGGCCACACAGAACTGGGTTTTTCTTCCCTGCCTCAGTGCCCAGCACACCCATCCACCTACCAACCCAAACCCAGATCAGGCCTGGAGAAACGCCCATGACCTGGACAAGGTCACGTCCAAGGTCAGAGGCAGATCTGGGACTTGTGCCCAAGAACAGTCTGATTTAACAAGTATTTATGGAGTGCCTACTCTGCACAGGTTATGCCGTAGGCACTGGGAAGTGAGTCGGCTGTGGTCCCTGTCCTTTTTCATGGAACCCTCCAACTGATTGGGGGACCAGGATGGTCTTCCGGAGGAAATGACATCTGGCTTGAGGCTTAGGGGACAAGAGAAGGTAGCCAGGTAAAGGCAGAGAGGGAGGCAGAGGATGGGAAAAGCATTCCAAGGAGATGGAACAGCATGTGTGAAGACTCAAAGGCAAAGGGGGGCACTCTGGTGGGCCAGAGGAGGCTGGATCAGGGGAACTTAGGCAGGGTGTGGTGGAGTGGAGCTGGATGCATGAGGCCAACCCATCACTCAGAGGGGAGCATACAGTGGACACAGTGGGCATCACAACATCCTCCCCACCCTTCCCCCAACAATGCAGTTTGGAAAACTGACCTTAATCATGGGAGGCCATGTTGCCAAATGGGTGATTCTATTCCCTAACCAGTGATTGGTTCAGGAATAGGCATGTGACCCAATTCTGGCCAATGAAAGGTAAGGAGCTATTACATCTTTGAACTGCTGAATCAACTAGTCCTGAGGCCCACCTACTTAAGCATTCATGTTTTGTGAGCCAATACATTTCTTTATGGTGTAAGCCAGTAGCACCTGGACATTTTGTTACTTGCAGCCCAAAGCATCTTGATTGATGCATCTGTGTAGGCCATGTTGAGGACTTTGGACTTCACCTTAAGAGCAATGGGGAGCCATTGAAGAATTTTAACATGAAAATGTTTTCTTTTAAAAAAATATCAGGCCGGGCACAGTGGCTCAGTGTAACCCCAGCACTTTGGGAGGCCAAGGTGGGTGGATCACCTGAGGTCAGGAGTTCGAGACCAGCGTGACCAATATGGAGAAACCCCATCTCTACTAAAAATACAAAACAAATTATCCAGGTGTGGTGGTGCATGCCTGTAATCCCAGCTACTCGGGAGGCTGAGGCAGGAGAATTGCTTGAACCTGGGAGGCGGAGGTTGTGGTGAGCCGAGATTGCGCCATTGCACTCCAAACAGGGCAACAAGAGCAAAACTCTGTCTCAAAAAATAAAAGAAAAAAAAAATTTTTAAAAAATATCACTCCAGGCCGGATGTGGCGACTCATGCCTGTTATCCCAGCACTTTGGAGGCTAAGGCAGAGAGATCACTTGAGCTCAGGAGTTTAAGACCAGCCTGGTCAACACGGTGAAATGCCATCTCTACAAAAAACACAAAAATTAGTCAGGTGTGGTGGCGTGTGCCTGTAATCCCAGCTACTCAGGAGGCTAAGGCAGGAGAATTGCTTGAGCCCGGGAGGCAGAGGTTGCAGTGAGCCAAGATCACACCACTGCACTCCAGCCTGGGTGACAGGAGTGAAACCCTGTCTCAAAACCAAACCAAACCAAACAAAGACATTGCTCCAATGATATGAGTGTACTCAATACCACCAAACTGTACACTTAAAAATGGTTGAGCTAGTACATTGCATGTTGTGTGTATTTTACTACCATAAAAAAATTGAGAAAAGATATATCACTCCAGGTGCAAAGTCAGGAAGGAGGAAGGGGTGAAATCAGAGACAGCAGCTGCAAGGAAGGGGCTGCCTAGCAGGGCAGTGAGCTCCCCCTGAGGGGTGAATAAGTAGAGGCTGGATGGGCATCTGTCAAGGGGCTGGAAAGACATCCCATGCCCTGGGCGGGGCCTGTGTGGGATGCCATCTGTCAGTTGTCATCCACTATAAGGTTCAACGTGTGCAGGTTTTCTTCCTGTTTCGCTGGGAATTGCAAGCTCCTTGGCCCTGAATGAAATTCCCAGACTTAGGGGGCCGCCCAGGAGTCAAGGGGACTCTTAAGCAGCACTCCCTATCCCCCTTGTTTGTTTTATTTTCCCTCATAGCACTTACCAACTGCAAATATTTGATGTATTTTACTTACTTATCTTGTTTATTATCTATTCCTCCTATGCTACCTGTGTTGTTCGATATTGTAGCCACTGGCCACAAGTTTGATCACTTGAAATGTTGCTAGTCCCAGTGACAATATGCCGTAAGTATAAAATACATACTAGCTTTTGATAAATCTTCAAAATCTGCTTGTGATTTAGTACAAAAAAGTAAAATATCTTATTAATTTAAAAATATTACATACATATTGAGATGATAATATTATAGATATATTGGCTGAAATGAATGATTTTACAAAAATTAATTCTCCTAATTTTGCTTTTTTAATGTGGCTACTCGAAATTTAAAATTAAATATGTGGCTAGCCCAATTTTTCTATTGGACAACATTGCTCTAGACCAGGGGTTGGCAAACTGTGGGCCAGCTTCACACAGCAGCCTGTTTTTGTGCAGCCCACAAACTAAGAAGTTATTACATTCTTCTTTTTTTTTGAAACAGAGTCTTGCTCTTTTGCACAGGCTGGAGTGCAGTGGTGGGATCAGGGCTCGCTGCAGCCTCAGCCTCCTGGGCTCAAACAATCCTCTCACCTCAGCCTCCTGAGTAGCTGGGACTACAGGTGCCCACCATCATGCCTGGTTAATTTTTTTTATTTTTAGTAGAGATGGGGCCTCAGTATGTTGCCTAGTCTGGTCTTGAACTCCTGGGCTCAAGCAATTCCCCTGCCTTGGCCTTTCAAAGTGCTGGGATTACAGGTATAAGCCACCACACCCAGCTAATTACTACATTCTTGAAAGGTTGTAAGAAAAAAAACAAAGATAAATATGCAACTGAGGCCGTATGTAGCCTACAAAGCCTAAAATATTTACTATCTGGCCCTTTACAAAAAAATATATACCACTTCTGTGTGAGATTACAAGATCGACAAAGGCAGGAACTTTTGTCAGTTTTGTTCTTCAAGATGTCCCCAATGCCTACAGCAGTAAGTGCACTGCTGGGCACACAGTAGGTGTTCAATAAACATTCAATGAATGAATGAATGAATGAATGCATTGCCGAACCTTGCATGGCTGCCTTTTGTTCCTGCCTAGCTGCTGGCTCCCCAGCCGGCCTGGCTGCTCCCGAGAGCAGAGATGTGCCTTTTCCTGTGAGCCCCACCACACAGCTGAACATGGGGTAGAGCCCATGGGCCGTGGACAGAGGCAGGAACACACTCAGGGCAGCGTACTGCCTCCTCCCATCTTTCTAGAGACCAAAGTCACCACTGTCCATTCCTGCTGCCAAGAGCCTTGGGGGTAGGGGAATTAGACAGGAATTCATCACTCCTTAAACCAGAGAAGTTCAGATTCCTCTGAGGGACAGGGCTCTTGATGGACAGAGGGAATCAGCCTCGGCCTGGGGAGGCTGGGGTTTGCGCGGTTTATTCTTCAGCGTCCACTTCTTCTCCAGGGGGTCTGTCAGTGGCAGGCAAAGTGACTCAGAACCCCAGAGCCAGGCCCAGCGAACAATAGGTTCTGCCTGTCCCACGAAGGGTGCTGTGGCTTTGACGGATTAGAAGTCAGGACTTGGCCATCATGATTACATGCTTTAAAAAAAATATGAGTTTTCTTTTCTTGTTTTGGGTTTTTTAAGGTGGTGGGGGGCTCCTTTGTGTTTAGCTTTTACATCCCTTGCAATAAAGTTCCACCCGTCCAGCTTGTGCAGTGAAAAACAGGGAAAGGATTTCAGTGGCTTTGTCTCGTCTATATACAGGCCAGAGAGAAAAAAGGAAGAGGGCCGGGCATGGTGGCTCACGCCTGTGGTCCCACCACTTTGGGAGGCTGAGGTGGGAGGATCACCTGATGTCAGGAGTTTGAGACCAGGCTGGCCAACATGGTGAAATCCTGTCTCTACTAAAAATACAAAAATTAGCTGGGCGTGGTGGTGGGCGCCTATAATCCCAGCTACTTGAGAGGGCAGGAGAATTGCTTGAACCCAGGAGGCGGAGGCTGCAGTGAGCCGAGATCATCCCATGGCACTCTAGCCTAGGGAATAGAGTGAGACTCTGTCTCCAAAAAGAAAAAAAAAGAAAGAAAGATAAAATGTGTTTCCCTTGCTGGGCATCAGAAATAATGGTGGGAAAGCCCCAAGAGGTGCTCCAATGATGGGTGAGGTATTGATCCCTCCCACGAGGGAGGCTTGCTCACGTGGACGCTGTGTGATTTAGGGAGGAGTGCAGACTTTGCAATCAGACCCCCTCATAAGGGGAGATTACTAAATCTTTTGGGCCTCAGTTTCCCCCTCTGCGGAATGACTTAGAGTGAGGGTCAGAAGTATTGGGTGAGCGAACTGCCTGGCAGATAAAAGGCCCTCAGAAATGGCCATTGTCATTGATTATCTTTATTTAGGAGATAATTCCCTCCCCAAGAACCAGAGAAGGGAGAGGCCTAGGCAGTTTCTATTCGCTTAGTGTGGTCAAGAAGTTCTATGTGGCCTGGAGAGGCCCCAGTGCATCATGTCTTAGCACTTGGGGGTTGCGGGGTGAGGGTTTAGGGGAGGAGGGTCACAGTACCAGCAAGAAAGACAGCAAGAGATTGAGAGAGCGAGCTGTTCTCTAGCCTGAAAGCCTCTGTTCCTCCCTCCCACCTCGTTTTATCCTGGCTCAGAGCTACTGAAATGTGGCAACAAGAGATTGACAGCTTCCTTGTACTTCTTCCCCTCCCTCCCTCCCTCCCTTCCTTCTTCCCGCCAGTTTATTTATTATTTGTTATATGGGCTGTAATTAAGGAGGAAAAGTCTGTAAAAATTAAGTGATTTTAAAGGTGCCAAGCAGGAACAGGATGGGGAGCGGGGAGGAAGCTAGAGAGGGCCATACCCTTCTCTCTTGCCGAAAACCCTTTGGAGAAAGGGTGCCAGAAGGAGCACCCGGAACTACCCCCTCATTGCCTGTTCTGGAAGCCCAGCTAAAGCAAGCAGCTACTGTGCACCAAGCCCTGGAGTAAGACAGACCTGGGCTCTGGCTTCATGCAGCGATGGGCAGCCTGGTGGGCAAGGCAGATGCTGAAACAGGCAAGAACTCTATTGCAGATGACAGAGGGAAGCAGGATCCCTGCTCCAGACCCCTGCTCTCTTCTTGGCTTGCTGAAGTACAAGCAAGCTCTCCTGGGCAACTGCTCATGGCGAAACTGGAGATTCTTTCAAATTTGTCCAAAACATAACTTCCCTTATGAGTGGTTCTCTTGGGTGGGAAACAGACCCCAGGGTGGAGGCAGACCCCAGCACACAGTAGGCGCTTTCCTCAGCTGGACTTTCAGAGTGGGCAATGGGGAGTAGTTCCAGGTGCTCCTTCTGGCACCCTTTCTCCAAAGGGCTTTTGTCAAGAAGGAAGGGCACAGCCCCCTCCAGCCTCCCTCCCTGAGCAGACCACTTAAGCCAGGCTGGGGTGGGGACGCGTCAGGGAAGCCTTCCTGGAGGAGGTAACCGTCACAGGCGTTTGAGGTCTGCTCAGGAGTTTAGCAGTCTGGGGGCAGGGTGAGGGAGAAACATGAATTTCCTGTCAGAGGGAACAATGTGTGTGAGGGCTGGAGACACGCTGATGCCTGGTGCATCCTGCTGGCTGTGTGAGCACATGAATCTGTATGTGGGGCAGAGGGGCTTCAGGAGATGGAAAGGAGCTGGGTCAGGAGGCCTTGAATGCTGACCTCAGCAGCCTGCTGGTGATGAGAAGCCATTTGAGGGGGACATTTATGCCCTGACTTACAGGGGAGGGCCCTGAGGCTCAGAGAGGTGAAAGCCTTGCCAAAGTTTCCCAGACTGTGGGTTGGGCCTAGAGGACAGGGGCCGACCTCTGCCTGTCTCTGATACCAGTGTTAATGACTCTAATTCACTTTGGTCCATTAACAAGTCTTTATTGAGCAGAAGCAGGCGCCAGGAGTGCGTGGGTGTGAGGTGCCATGCGGGCGTCCCAGAGCCCTGCCCCCAGAAAAGATGGCCATCTGAGCCTCCCTGGACAGCCACTGGGAGGCTGAGATACGGCCCCCTGCCCCCATCTCCACCCTTGGGCTGAAGTGCTCCCAGATGTTGTCCTAGGCTAGTGAAGCCTTCATTCAGGGAGTAAATGGCAGACAAGGAGGTGGGTGGTCACCGCAGTCTCTTGTGATCTAGCTGTAGCTTGGTCCCTCTTCGGGTCCAACTTTGGGGATGTGGTGCAGGGATGTGCAGCAGGACTGGCCCAGCGGACACAAGCATCACTTCCTAACTGGAGGAAGGGTGCAGGGGTGGCCAGGGAAGGAAAAGAGTTAACCTGGTATCTGGCTGTCCCCGTTTTAGCTTCCGCTGGAGGCTGGGATGGGACTTGGGTGGGAGTTGCTGGTGGTATGCTGGTAAGAGGGAAGGAAGCCTAAGGCCCAGGAACAGGGCGGACAGTGGGAGTCCTAGAGCACAGGAGGACCCCTGTGATAAGGAGGTGCTAGCTGGAAAGTGCCACCTAGCTCAGCCTAGAATAGGAATAACCATGCATATGTACGAGACCTCATGACTATACATGCTAGGACGAAGCTCAGAGGCTCCAAAGGGCTGGCTCAACTATGCTTGGGACAAGACAGGGTCCCCAGCCCCACTACCCCTGTGGGCCTAGAAAGCTGGCTTATACAGCTGACAGCTGACAGCTGTTGAAGGAGCAGGAACCCCAGTTCCTGCCTTTGTTTTGCTCCTGTCTCTGCTGTAACACTGAGCAAATCACTGGCCTGCACTAGGCCTCTACTTTCTCATCTGTACAGTGGTGATAAATCTCGGCTTAAACTGCCTCCAATGGTTGTGCTGAAGGTCAAAGCCAGGCAACAATCACTACTCAGATTGGATTCCCCTGGAAAGTTTAAGGGGTTTTAAGAGGCAGGGGTCGCCCAGGTTCCTGAAGAAGCATTCCTACATGAACCCTTTTCACAGATGCAGAAACTATGGCCCAGAAAGGTGGAGATGCGTGACCAAGGTGACACTAGTGGATTGTAAGCCTGTGGCCTGGTCCTTGCCCTAGTTGACGTTAGTACCCTGGACAGGACCGCTTCTCCCCAGCCTGGTACCTATGTCATTCCCATCCCTTTGCCAGGGCTTTTCTGAGCCATTTGTTTTTATGTTTGTACGTCGGGCAGCCTGCGAGCAAGGCTGGCGTCCGCCTGTGAGTATAAAAGTGACAAGAGGCGCTGGTGGAGTGTGGAAACTGTCAGCAGTGCAGCCGCCTGTGAAATTAACATGATATCGAAAGCGTCAATGTTTATTTACTGGAAATATCTGGACAGGATGCAAAGCAGGCCTGCAGCTGCTGCCTAGGGGCTGAGGGTGAGGGTCACCCCTGCCCATCCCTCCTCGCCAGCCACCAGGCACTGCTGGCAGAACCAGCTGACCCCCTAGCTGAGACCCCCACCCTCTTCTTGACTTGCTGAAGAACAAGCTCTCATGGAGAAAGTGGGGCTTTACTGAAATCTGTCCGAAGTAACCTCCCTCATGTCCCAGAGTTCCAGCGATGGTGTCCAGGAGCTAGTGAATAAGGTGGGGCCTTTCCAAGGCCCATAGTCTCTGGCGCCTCCAGGGTAGAAGTCACTACCCCCAGAGCTTACTATGCTGGTCATTGCTTCCCTCTCCCCAGCCAGGAAGGCAGCTAGTTCTCCATGGCAGCCCTCCCCCAGCCCCAGCTGATTGGGCCAGGCTGAGGCCACTTGACTCAACTCAGCCAATCAGAGTGTGTCTCATGGGAATTTGAAATCAGGGCACAGAGATTAGGTTAGCTGCAGGGAGCTGAAACACAAGGTGTGTTGGCTCCCGGCAGGGGCTGCCATTTTGGGGTAGTCAAGCTCAGCTAAGTTCAAATTGATAAATGAAGGAGAAGAAAGGACAAGGAGGAGAAGAGAACAGACATGCAGAGGGAAGAGAGAGGAGAGACTCTGCAGCTCCAGGTGGAGATAGACACAGAGAGGTGGTTTTCAGTTTGGGAGAGGGAGGCCTGGCAGTTCATTCTGCAACTGTGCTTTCTAAAATTTCTCTGTAACCTTATATTCAAAGGGCACTTTGTTTGAGAAGGACAGAAATCCACTGAAACTGGGCTTAAGAGAGAGACTGACACCAGGACTGAGGTGACAAGAAATAGGCCCTCAGATAAGATGTAGAGTTAGCTGGGAAAGAATGAAGGGGGGAGTCTGTGGTCCACGGTATGTGATAGCAGTGCTGCTAATTATGCTGTGCCCCATAGGTGTTGGGTCCCAGACCTCGGGACCTGCTGAAAGCCAGACTCAGGGGACCACAGAGAAAAGCAGAATCAGGGACTCCCCCTAGCCTGGCTCTGCCCCTCCTCACATCCTCTGTGACCTGAAGACTTGGCTCTTGGTAGCCCCCAGGCTCACCTTTCCCAGCCTAGCTGCAGAGAAAAACTCATAACGATATTCTCTGGTTCCAAGTTCAACTATCCTAAGGAAGGGTGCTGTTCAGCGGCACTCGAGGCAGGTGCCAATTCCTTGTTCACACACAGCGACAAGGAGATGTGGGTGTGATTGATCCAGCTTGGGTCAGGTGCCCTCCCCTAGACCAAGTCATGCCCAGGGTCGTGGGTTGCATAAGAAGACAGCAGTTGCTATTCATACTGTATGATTTGGGGTGGCAGGGCAAGGAACACCTCACATAAACAAGGGCCCTTCTAAGCAGACACACACAAAAATGTCCACTCTTCTTTGGCACAGAGATCTGGGGAGTGAAGGGCTGCTCCTACCACCTATTGCTCTCAGGAAAAGCAGAAGGGACTGGTTGGCCTCTGTTGATGACAATTGTGCAGTGTTGGCTAAAAACTTAGTATCCTCCCTGTTCGGCTACCCAGAAGTTTTCATTGCACTTTGGCTGACTTCCTCCCATGATCGTATGGCAGGTGTGTTGACAGGTAAAGCTACCACTTAGCCCAGTGTTCCCCAGCTTACTCGGTGACAAGACTCACCATGGGTCCTTCCCAGACATTTTGATTCACAAGGGCTGGACTAGGTCTGAGAATCAGAATTCTGACTTTATCTTCTCTTGTGACCGGCCAGGAAACCCTGATTTAGGCCATGGAGGGTAAACCTCTCACCTGGCCTGAAATAAGAACAAACTAGAGGAATGAATGCCATTTGCGGTGTGGACTCAGTTATCGGGAGGTCTTTAAAGCAGTGGTCTGTACCCTGGCTGCACATTAGAATCACCTGGGGAAATCTTGAAACTCTTATTACCCAGGCAGCACCCTGCACCAATGAAATCAGAATCTTTGGGAGTTAGATATCAGTGTGTTTTAAAGCTTCCCTGGTGATTACAACATGCAGCCAGGATTGAGGACCGCTGGTTTAGGGAAAGCCATCATTTTCACTCTACCCACACTCCTACCGCGAGATCCTGCCTCTCCCACAATGTGGAAAAGATGGCCTTCCTGACCTTCTGGTCCTGCTTTAGCTAATTGGACCAAGAGTGGATACCCGACCTAATCCTGGCCCGTTATGGTTTCTCCTGGGGATTTGGAATTGAACACAGTGGCCAAGTTGCTCCGAGGAGCCGAGGCTGCCATCTTAGGGTAACTGTGCTCAGTTAGACACCTTGGGCAGAAGAGGAAGCCACTCCTTCTGCAGACAGGGACAGGTGACCTGAGCCGATGTGCAGCCAGAAGCTAAGCCAAGGGGACAGAGAGGGAGTGCATCCCCATCCCCCAGGCTGGCCTGGGCTTCCCTGAGACTCTATCCTTACAGAAACCTCCTTGTTAGAAGATGTCTGCAAACACTGTTCCTTGCAGTCAAATAGTTTTGGATACAGAGCACTGAAAGCTAAAACTTGTCCCAGCCCAGAGCCCCACACTGCATTCCCTGGAGGACCCAGCACAGGGCAGCAGCTGGCACCTATTGGGAACATCCACAAGCCAGGTGCTTTCCATGGCCATTGTGTACAAGTTTCCCAATAACCCTGAAAGGTGGGAATTATTATCCCCTTTTATACAGAAGTGAGGTAATGTGCCCCAGGGTGTCTGGCTGGTCAGTGCAGAGCAGAGACATAAACCTGGGTATGCCAAATCACTTCCAATGGATCTCACCGGAAACCAATTATGCAAAACAGAGCAGCGTGGAGGTCCCGCTGTGGTAAGGGAGTAGGGGGCTGCTGCTTGCCCGTCCCGCGTGGGGACCAGGGGTGAGAGGAAGGCGGGCTCCCATTGAGGACAGCTCCACTTGGGCTCAGGCCCTGAGAGATGCTGCTGAAGAGGCAGGGCCCACAGTCCACACACACAGCGTGCTTGGAAGCTGAGACTGGAAGTTATGATTACTCCCATCGCTGTCATTCAGGCTAAAGAGCACTCAGTGAACCACACGCCTGTTCCTCTGCCATCCGGCATGGTTTCTCATGATGCCAGGGACTCATATCCCTGATCACAATTTTCAAATGTGTATTATTTGAGTGATCCCCTCTTTGGAGTCTGTCTCCTCCTCAGACTGTAAGCTCCCTGAGGGCAGGAGCTTTGCCTACTTTGTTCCTCATAATATTCCCATGCCTAGCCAGTGACTAATGAAACTAGGTGTTCAATGAATAAGTGGGAAGAAGGAAGGGAGACAGTGTCCCAGAGCAAGAATCATTACATCATCTTATAGATGGGGAAAGGAAACCTCAGGGAGGGGAAACTGACGGGGGTCACAGAGAGTGACAGCTTATCTGGACTAGAACCTGGCCCAGAGTCAGGCGAAAGGACCCAGAGAGAAAAGTAGGAGTGAGAATCTAAGATGGGTGAGGTATGAGCAATCATAAAATAAATGTATAGATAAATATAAATGTATAAAATAAATGTATAGATACAGACTGGGTGTGGAATGAAGGAGCGGTGAGGACACGCTGAGCAAAGCCCCTTCCTGCAGCCGAGACCACACTCTGGTGAGGAACAGCCTCCCATTCCAGTGGGAGCAGGAGGAATGAACAGTGACGGCTCTCTCTCAGGCCCTTAGTGGCAGTAGATGGGCCACAAGCTGGAGATTGCAAAAGGCCTGCAGGGTCTCAGCACAGCGGCTGTTAGAAATCATGCTTGCCCATAATGTTCCTACAGAGAGAGACAGATAAGCTTGTCCATCAATGTGGTCAAAGACAATTATGACTAGTGGTCACGATGGACTCTTAATTTTCTACCCCAATGAGACAAGTCTCCCTTTTGGGCATGGCACCTGGTGTTGGAATGGATCTGGCTGTGTGGCAAGGACATGCCCTCCTTGCCCTTCACTGTAAGTCACCTGGTCTAGGGGCCCACGACAGTTCTGAATGTTCTGAATGAAGGCTGGGGACTGGAAGCTGAGCGAGGAATTCCCAAGAATACTAACAGTAGAAGCCAAAATTTATTGGTCACTTGCTCTGCACCAGACACTGTGGTGAGTGCTTTGCGGGAATGATCTGACTTACTCCTTACAAGTTACATGGGCAACTTGCTCAAAGTTACATAGCTGGTAGGTTGCAGAGCCAGGATTTGGACCCAGGTCATCTGGCTCCAGACCCCATGCTGTTAAAACCATGCACTTAGCCGCTTTGACCAGTCTCCACCTCAGCATATGCCTTGTGTTTCAACGTGATAAAAAACTCAAGGACTGGTAGTGCCTAGTCCCCATTTACACAGGCCCTAAACCAGGGGACTGATTTTGAATATGTGTGTGTGTGTGTGTGTCCTATATCATGAGCTGCAGCTTGCCAGAAAAAAAGTGAGCATGTGTGTATGTGTGCGCGTGTGTGAGATGGGGGAGAAAGGGTAGGGAACCTTCGGAGCAGAGGGAGGAACACATGATGAGGCCTGGAGGGGAAGGAGCTTGGGCATCTGGGGAAGAGAAAGGAGGTCAATGTAATCTCTTCAGAATTCTGGGGAGGTGACAGGATTGAGTCACAGAGGCTTCCTGAAGGCTGAGCCAGGTCCCCTGACAGCCACACAGTTCACCTCTGACCAGGATGCACACCTGTTCCCGGCCCATCCACAGGGAAGGGCATCTCTGGGATTCATTTTGGGCTCATTATCAGGCGCCTCTGAGGCACCCCTGCCACACCTGCCCTCAGCCTAGCCCCATTCTAACCCTTTGAGAATGAGGGTCGAGGGCACAAGGATCGCGAGTGATGAGGGGGGTGGGACGGGGGATCCCTGTGGCCACGCCCCTCCCTGGCCCCTCCCATCCCATAGCCTGGCAGCCCCAGCTGGTCGCCTAGGAGACAGTGCCCGGTGCGCTCTCATTGGCCAGCCGCGGCTCCAAGGGCAGGAGCGAGACTTCCGGAGGCTGCCCTTCCTCCTCGCCCCCCTCCCCCCCCACCCCCCGCGCACGCCCGCGCGCGCGATCGCTTGTGTGTGTGTGTGTGTGTGTGTGTGTGTGTGGGGTGGGGGGCGGGGCGGTGAGCACTGAGCACAGGGGCCAGCCTGGCCGAGCTGTGATTCCAGGAAGGAGGGAGGCCGCGGCATGGAGACGGGCATACTTGCGTGTCTGTGCCTCTGTGTGCGTGCAGGAGGGGGCTGCTCTGTGGGTCTGTGCATTCGTGTGAATGCAAGGGTGAGAGTGTCGCGTGTAAGTGTTCCAATGTAACAGCTATTTATCTGGTGTACATTGACGGTTTGTGCTTGTATGGGTGCCCGTTAAAAGGTTTTGTGTGGACCCGAGTTGCTGCCTGGCTTTGTGGGAGAATATGTGAGGTTGTACATATGTGAGCTCCTCCGTGTGCCCACTTGTGCTTGCCTGCACACAAGGGGCATTGTGTGTGTGAGCATAGAGGTATGCATACTCATCCTAAAGAACAAGCCTGGCCTCTGTCTCCTCTGTTCCGACACCTCAAATATTTCCTCCTTAGATTCTGAGATGTGTCCCTCTCATGCTCAAGCACCCACCATAGCTCCCCATTGCGTGGTGGTGCGCTACAGAACGCCTCAGCTTCCCTAACCACCCACACTCGTCCTACACTCCACATGAGCAGCAAGAGCCAGAAGGAGGGGGCAATTCTGTCTCTGGCACAGGGGAGTCTTCAAGGGCAAGGATGGAGTATTCAAAGCAGATTTTCCTCATCCTAAGCCAGGGGAACTGGAGCTAAGGATCTGGGGACACTTGCAAAGCTGGTGCCTGCCTTTGATCTCCTCTCTCTACATGAATGGTTACTGTCCCTTCACCCACCACTACCTTTGGGACACTGGGCTCCGTGGCTTCAGGGTGCTCCCCGGGTGTGGTCCTCGACTTCCCGCAAAAGTGTTTGGAGAGATTTCTATTGTGGGGGTTGGGCTGGAGGTCAGCTGGAGGGCACAACTGGGACCTGGGAACCCATCACAGGCTGTCCCGGCCTCTGCAGCCTTTTGCCTCAACCCACAACAATCCCCCATCTATCCCGCACTTCCAGCAGTCCTCCTGCCTCTGGGTGACCCCGGGAGCGCATCCAGCGTCCCTGTCCCTTCCAGGTGCCCCGCAGGAGAAAGGGAACCTCTGTCCTCCTGGCTCCTGGCCAGCCAGGTGCCAGCCAGTGGTCAGGCAGTCCTGCTTCACAATTCTGGCCGCAGGGCTTCCCCACAGTCCCTATTTCCCAGCTGGGGGCTCCGCCTGGACTCACCATGGGCAGAGGACCTTGTTATTCCCCAGAGATCATCTTGTCTGGTTGGGCTCTCAGAGCCTGTTGTATCCAACTCTGGCTGTACAGAGAGGGAAAGTGAGGCAGAGGGGCAAGGACTCCCCCTACCTGGTTGATGATTGGCAGGCTGCCTGAGAAGGACACAGGAAGACTCCAGAAAGGTGACCTCTGGGTGGAGGTGAGTGACTGCTCTGATGGCAAGGATCCTGGGGGTTTTGGACCTCCTGGCTCCGGATTGAGCTGCGCTTGAGAAATGGGCAAGAGGTGGTCCTGAGGTGGCCAGGGTGGGGCAGGCGGATGGGTCAGCAGACCTCTTGCTCTGTTCTAGGTGACTGCATGGCGTGGAGAGGGGGATTTATGGGCCCAGGTATAGGGCTGGGCCATAAAGGTCGTTCTGCTAGAGAGGCTGTGACTCTGCCTCACTTTGGCAGTAGCGTGGGGGCAGGGAAGTTAGATAGGGGACACCCCTGAGGCCTGGGGTGAACCCTGAAGCTGGAAGAGTGTGAGAGACCCAGTGTAGGCTTCTCCTAGGCCCTTGGGAGGGGTCAGTCCAGAGATGCTCAGGGTCTTATACAAGGTCACACCACCTCCTGGCACTGAGCTGTGGACAGAGCCCAGGAAAACAGATGCCGCGAAAGCTTCCCCCAGCCCCAGCTCTGGGTGCTGCGGAGGGGCATCTGCATGCCTCCTCCCATCCAGGTCTATTCTCTGTGCCCTTGGAGTGTCCTGCAAGAATTCTGGCTGGCAGGCAACGAGGGACGAGGCTTTCCTGTGCCGGCTCTCTCCTCTTTACGACACCATATTTTTTAATGAGCTATGTAAATGTCTGCAAGTCAGACAGCAAGGGCAGGAAGTCAGAGTCTCCAGCTCCCGCCCCTGCCCCCAGGAATGGGTGTCCCCCTGGGGCCAGTCTGACCTTGTGTTTCCCATAGGAAGGTTTTCTGGATTCCATGGAAGTGGCCACCTCCCAGTTGAGCTGAGTCAGAACTGGTACTGTTGCCGACTGACTTGTTTTGTGACCTTAGGCCTGTCACAAAATGCTGTACTTCAGTTTTCCCTTGCTGTACCTCAGTTTCCTCATTTACAGAATGAGTGCACACAAGGGGTATGTTGTGGTTTCTGAGGCTCCATGGCTTAGCCATGCAACCTTGGGCGGTGGCTGGGCCTCTCTGAGGTCTGTGGTTCTCATCAGCAGAATAGGGAGTCATGCTGACCACTGCCTTTGGGCTGAGCTTGGACCCCGGGAACCAGGAGGGATGAATCACGGGGAGGGCCTGCCTGTCCTCTGTCCTGCCTGGCTTTGTCTTTCTTCCACCTCCAGCTTCCTCCTCCTCCTCTGTTCCTCTGGAACATCCTGCCACTCCAGCCCCAGGATTGGCTGTCTCTGTGGCCGTGTGTCACAGTCCAGACCGGGAGTGAGGGGGTGTAGGCAGTGGATGTACAGGGAGAGCCAGACCTTGGGTCCCTGCTGGGGTCACACCTGGGGCATGGAGGGGCCTCCTGGGTTGGCCTGAAGGCTGGGGTAGGAAGGAGCTGGGGCTGAGCACTGGGGCATCCCTCAGTCTCTGTGGCCCCTTCTCAGACACCAGCACTATCACCTGGCAGGATGACAGGGCTTGGGCTGGGGCCACAGGATGAGCCATAATAGGCTTATGGGGAGGCTGTAAATCCTTTTCCAGGCTGAGCAATCAGCTCTCTCAGGCAGGCAGAGGCTGGAGCTCCCAGGGGAGGGCCCTGTCCTCCTAGGGATGTGTTGTGTGACTGCTGTTCTTGGACCCCTGCCCTGTGGTCCCCAGTGGCCCAGCAGGGACCAGGCCAGTCCTAGAGTGCCAGTCCCTCAGAGCAGGCTGCGGGGCCTCGGTCTCAGGGCTCCACAGGGATGCCAGGTGGGCTGGGAGCCAGGACGGGGGAATCAACTGGCAGAAGCTTACAGCATGCCCCCGCCTCCATGTGCTCACCCACCCAGGCCACAGCACACCCTCCTCCCCTACCTTCCACAAAGAAAGGACGCTGTGCCTACTTCACAGATGAGAAGCCTGAGTCTGGAGTGTTTCCGGCCCAATGTGGTGCTTTGTTTCAGGGAAGTATTGGCGTCCTAAGTGTGAATCCTGGAGTCAGCACCTACGTGGTGGTGGGCCCCAGACAGTCACTTCTCAGTATTCTCATCTGAAAGGGAGCCTGTAAGCCCCTCCTCCTGGGATGATGAAATAAGAGAAGGCACATAGAACATCTGGCCTGGGGCCTGGCATGAACCCTCGATGAACAGTAGCTATTGTGGTTATTGCCATATTTGCCCCGTACCCTCGCTATGGAAAGGGCCTCAGACTGCACAGCAAACTTGGGTTCAGGTCCTGGCTCTTTCCTTACCAGCTGTAGATCGCTGGGACAGTCACCATCTCTCTTTAAGCCCCCTACTCCTCAGCGAACTATACAGGGCTGTGCACCCATGAGTGGTTCCTCAAAGGAATAAGGCACCACAGAGGTCCCTGTGGAGGGTGACTTCCAAAGGTGGCCGTGACAGTTCTCACACCCTGTGTGCCTTTTTGCATGTGACTGCAGCTTCCCCTAGTGAGAGCTGGGCTCTGTCCTCCCTCTCGTTGAATCTAGGCAGATCTGAGACTGCCTTGGCCAATAGAATGCAGCCAATGTGGTGCTATGGGTCTGCCTGGCCTCAGCGTCGAGAGACCTCGGAACTTCCATTTATGTCATCTTGGAGTGCTGAGCTACCCTAAACAAGTCAAACTAACTCAGACAGACCATGTGGAAAGAGAGGAGCCCGTGGCCCTGCAGCCCTTCCAGCCTCCCAGCCGAGGCAACAGACATGGTCAGAAGCCATCTGGGACCTTCAGCAGCAGTGAAGTCTCCCCAGTCGATGCCACACAGAACTAAGATGAGCTGTTCTCATCAAGCTCTGCCCAAGTTCCAGAGCTAGGAACAAATAAACAGTTGTTTTAAACCAGTAAGTTGTGGGTGTGGTCATTATGCAGAAATAGATAACATCCAATCCTTCATGCTTTCTGCACCATCTTCACCCCAACTTGGTTGTGCAAGTTGAGCTCCTTGGCCACAGCTGATTGGACAAGGGGATGGGCACCTGACTTCAAGGCAGCCAACTGATTGGCTGGTGAGTGACCATCCAGACTTTTTTTCTCTGGAGACTAGGAATGAAGAAATCAAAGGCCTTAGCCAGCCAGCCTACAAAGGAGGCTGGAGCTGGGGGTATTTGAATGGCAGCTGGGGGTGACTTTCAGTCCTGTACAGGCTCTCATGTCATCAGAGGGCACCAAGTTGGGGAAAGAAGCAGGAAAGGTGATAGGCTGTGGAAGCAGGTTCTCTGAGGGTTCCATAAATCACTTAGCTCCAGCTGGACTGTGCTCCCTGTTCCTTGTACCTCATGAACCCTGACTTCAGGCTCTAAAAGACTCAAGGGCTCTTGGCCAGCTGGTGACAGAACTTCCCCAGGGACTCCTGATACCAGCCAGGGGTCTCCACTCCTCCTCTCACCCCTTCTCCCTTGCTCTCTGTGAAATGTTCCCCTGCCTCCTTGTCATCCAGGGCCCCAGGGCACAGCCACTCTCTCTCCTGGGCAAACAGGGCTCATGGGCTGGAGTCTACTTTTATCCTCCCCACATAGCCCTGAGGCCTCCAGTGGCAAAGCAGAGGGTATGGCCAGGTTTGGTTTCTACCCCAACCCATTTGGCATTCCTGTTGTGTCCCACAGTCCCTTACTCTACCAGTTCTTGAGTTCAGCCACCACTCCCTTGCTTGCCCATAAAGATGTCATGCTAGTAACAGTGGTCATTAGTGTACCCAACAGGTGCCACACTCTGCGTCGGTGGGGACTTTACAACACTGTCTTCGATCTTCCCAGACACCCTGTAAACATAGGATTTAATCCTACTCTGCATGTGGGACTCAATGGTGGAGGTGGGATTTGAACTAAGGTCAGCCTGACTCCAAAGCCCACGTTCCATCTGCCATTCTGCTGTGTGACTCTAGGCAGGTTACTTTCCCTCTCTGAGTCTTGTATTCTGACTTGTGAGGGGTAAACCAGGGAGGGGTCCTGATGCTCGCTGCTCCCTCTAACACTCATCTTTCTGGTGCCACCCTCGGGCAGGTCCACTTGAATGTCGAGGGTGGGTTCCCAGTCTCAGCATCATTTCTGGTTCAGGCATGTCTGCCTCATAGAGTAGCAGGCCTGGAGGCTGTGCTGCTCTTTCAGTCTCCTGGAAAGCAGGCTGGACTCTCAGGATTCAATATCTTGCCTTTTCCCCAACAGCTTCCTCCACCCTCATCCCCTTGGCCCCAGATTAAAAGGTGAGCAGAGCAGCTCGCTCCCAATAGGGTTTGAGACAGCAGGGCGTCCTGACTCCACCACCCCATGGGGTCTGAGGCAGAGCAGGGCCATCAGGGCTCTGGGGGAATGTGGGTGGCCCAGGAAGGCTGTGGCGCTCCAAACCACCTCTGGGATCAGGTTCTAGCTGTGTGTGTGCCAGGGCAAGGCAGTATCTGCTCCTCCTTTCCCCCTCTCAAAGGCTGTCCAGGCATGCAGAAAGCAGCCTCTCCAGTCTGGCTTCCCGGACAATGCCCTTTAAATCCAGCAGAGCTTTTAGCAGCAGTTGAGTTCATAACCCTCTTCCACAGATGAAGGTTACACAGCTTGGAAGGGGCTGCATCAGGACTAAAACCCACCTGGCTCTGCCCAGTCCCCAGTCCTCTCTGCTTGGCCAACCCAGTCCATGGGCCCTGGGCACTCACATTCCCCCAAACTGATCCTGGCCCCATCTGCAAACAACCTAGTAATTTTCTCGTGTCCTTCAGTTTCCTCAGGGGGCTGTTCTCTCCCAGTAGCCAGGAATAAATTGGCCCCTTGACCTCTCTGCTCTTACCAGCCTTGAGGCATCCCAGAGGGGTTAGTTAAGAACCCATATAAGCTGCCTCCTGCAGAGGATGGTGCCAACTGGACTTCCAGGGCTGGGATGATGGAGGTGGCCTGTGTGCCAGTCTCTCCTGGGAGGAGGGGCAGGCTTGTGGGGTTCTTGAAGACTCACATGGCCTCCTGTTGTATACACACCCAAGGACCCCTCCCCCTGTCCCTCGTGCTCCTCTGAATGCTCTCCTGCCCAGAAGTGGCTCTGAGAAGCCTTGAGTCAGTTTTAGAAGTCTATGGCTCTGGGAGTCTGGAACCAGGCCCCAGATCGGTCACTTAGAAGCTGTGCGACTTAGGATAAGCTACCACCCTCTCTGGCCCACCCCCTCTGCATCTGTGTAAGGGTGGGGTCATCATCACCATTGCCAGTGGTAGAGGACTGACTGAATGGCAGGCACTGCACCGATCCACACGCCAACCCATGTGCCTTCATTTCATCCTCCTAATGACCCGAACAAGTGTTTACAGGCGAGAAGTCTGGGGCTCAGAGAAGTTAACAATGCTGAGCAGCTGGTAAGTGCTGGAACTGGAACTCAAACTCAGACCTGACCTCAAACCTTATAGCCTTATAATCACCAGTCTAGGCTGCCCACAGGGACCCTCAACAGTTGCACACCAATAGTCCAGGATCCTATGGGCAGAGGATCCTGTTTCTTCTCAGGGGATAAAGCCATAGTTCAGAGGGCTTGAGCCTCCCCCAGAACCAGGGACAGTCTTAGGTGGTGGTTGGGAGATGGGGAGAGGGCAGGCTGGCCCAGCTACGGCTACCAACTGCTTCAGCTGGAACCAGGAGGCAACCAGCCTCTCAGAGATGCCTTTAGATTAAATGAATGAGTAAGTGATGAGTGCCAACTCCATACCAGACTCTGCCCACCATGTCATCCCACCCGAGGTTTGGTTTAGAAGGTGATAGGCATGTAGCTGTGCGAGTTTGGGTGGGGGCGTGGGCTCTGGGAAGAACCCTGGTGGGAGGAGCTGCATCCCGGAAGTCTCCTGCTGTGAGGGCTGACTTCCCTATTGCTCCTGCTCCATGTTCAGCTGCGTCTGTGCCCATTGATTCTTATATCGCTGGAGTTCTCCCCTAGCCTGAAGAATGAGCAACAGGATCACCCTGGGTCCACTATGGGGCTGAACCCAAGGAGTTCCCAAGGAAAGAGGGAGCCCTGAGGGGAGAAACCAGGCCTCCCTGAGCCCGAAGCCCTTCCTTCCTGACAGAGATTGGTGGACCTACTGGCCCAGCTTTGTGGGTCAAGGTCCGTGGCCGATGGGAAACTTACAAGGTGACTGCCTGGCTCTTCACACTCTGTTGTTGGGGGCACCCCTCTCCAGGGTCAAGTTTGAAGCTGCTGGGTTTGGTTTGAATGGGCAGGGCTGCAAGCAGCAGGTGGGGAGCTGTTTTCTGAGCCTCTGGGTCTGCTCATGTGCAGGCAGATCCCAGCCCCAAACCCAGAAGCCCTAACAGCCCAGGACAGGCTCAGACCATGGCCTGGTGGAAGACGGGGCCAGACTGGGCCTGGGAAGCCTCAAGGGCAGTCCCAGAACTGCTTCCCCCAGTCCCCACAGCCTGGGCACTCTACATGGGAAATGGCATACAGTAGGTGCTTGATAAATGCTGTGCAAAGAAGGCTTGGGCAGAGTTGGTGCTCCCAATCCTTGCATCAGTCCAGGCCAATGCTATAGAGGGCCTCCAGCTTCTGGGGAGCTAAGCCTTGAGCCCTGTAGAACTGTTATCATCAGGCCTGGCAGTCAGACCCACCACGAGACCAGAGGTGAGGGACTCCCTATGCCCACGGCCTCAGGATCCCCTTCAGGTCTAGAGCCCCCCTCTCCAGCCAGTGCTGCCGGCCACAACCCCAGCTGCTGTCCTAGGAGGAGCCTCTGGAAGTCCCTGGAGCGCCACTCCCCTCGACACACCCCAGCCCTACCCTCATGAAGGGACCCTCGGCAGCCCCATCCCCCACAGTGAGATAATAATGACCATAATGAGAACAGTCACCCACACGTGTGCACAGCGCTTTACAGGTTACAAAGTGTTTCACATACATCATCTCATCAATTCCTCACAACAGCCCTGTGAGGTAGGCAGGGCAGGGGGTAATGTTCCCATTTATACAGATGTGGAGACTGAGGCCCAGAGAGGCCAGTGACCTGCTTGAGGCCACACAGCAAGTGAGCAGCAGAGCTGGGACCAGAGGCTGGGGTTGGCCCCACCTCCAGCCCCTGGCTCTCTGCACTAACTGTGCTGTCCCCTAGGAGGACCCCAGCCCCTGTCCAGAGTCTCAGCCACACCCAAGCCAGGCTCCCACCCCTGGCAGTAGTGCTGCCTGGCAGCCCAGCAGACAGGCTCCCACCCCCATCGGCAGACCTGTCCCCTCCACCCGCTCCCTGCAAAAAGCCAGCCCGGAGCTGGGCCCAGGCCTGCCCCCTAGCCTGCTCCTGATGGCGCCTGGGGCGGGGTGGGCAGGTGGGTGGGGCTGGAACCTCCTTTCCTGTTTTCCTGAGTGATCCCTCCCCACAGGGGAAGAGAAGAGAAAGGAGGAAGAAGAGGAGGAGGAGGAAGAGAAAAACAAGAAACTGAGTTGGAAGAGGGCCCTGGATCAATCAGGACGTCAAAAGTTTGCATTCCGACTAGCTATAGGAAATAGTTTTTTTCTCTTTTTATTATTTCAAGTTTTCATAAAAATCCATAATTATTGAAACCCAAGTTACAGAGAAAGTTCGTAACTTTTTTATTGAATTATTGACTCTGCCGCGTGTCGGTTCATTGGCTTTCAACTCCAGTCTGTCAATGCCCCTGTGCAGGTGGGGTCCCCAGGCCTGGGCTTCTGAGGTCCTGGTAGAAGGAGGGCAGGTGGTGAGGGCTGGCGGGGGGCAGCAGGGGACGGAGGCGGGAGGGAGAAAGAGAACGTGTGTAGAAGGTAGGGAGGAGGTGGGAAGGACTAGAGAGTGAGCAGGTGGCGGCCAGGCCCCTTCCCCTGCCCGGCCGCTTGGGGGTCCCTGCCCCCCGCCCTGGCCTCATATCATCTTCATGTTGAACTTGCGGGGCGCGTCGGCGGAGCTGATGCCTGCGTCCGACTTTCGGGGGACATACTCGATCTCGATGTTGTGCTTCGTGTTGCCCTTGCCCCGGCTCCAGAGAAACAGCAGCACCAGGCAGAAGAGGACGACGCCCAGGAAAGAGATGAAGCCCATGGTGGTGGCGATGATGAGGGTCTTGATGTCGAAGGGGAAAGGCACAGTGGCTCGGGTGCTGTTGGCCTCTCCCTCGCCCGGCTGGTTGGAGATGAAGGCGAAGGTCTTGTTGGGCTGATGGGGCCAGTCGGGTGAGTAGCTGCGCACATGCAGGTGGGCGGGCATGGAGTCGTTGCCGCCTGCATTGGCCGCGATGCACAGGTACGTGCCATTGTCCTGTACCTGGGCGTAGCGCACCTCCAGCGTGCCATCAGGGAAGACTGTGAGCCGCCCATTGCTCTTGGCTGAGACCAGGTGCTTTCGGGGTGAGAGCCAGAGGATGGCGGGCGGCGGGTCGCCATCGGCCCGGCACACAAACTGCACCGTGTGGCCCTCATCCACAAACACCTGCTGGGCCTTGCGATCCCGGATGCGGGCGCGGCGGCAGGTGAAGTAGTTGGGCAGTAGCACATCAGGGAAGTCCTTGAACTCCTTGCCCTGGACGAACTCGGGCGTGGCGCACGTGGGCTGCTGCCGGTTGAAGTTGAGCCGCCAGCGGCGCCGGAACACCCACAGGAGCCGACAGTCGCAGGCCAGTGGGTTGGAGTCCAGGATGAGCGTCTCCAGGTTGCCCACCGAGTGGAAGACCGATTCTTCCAGCGTGGTCAGCTGGTTGCCAGAGACATTGAGCACGCGCAGGTAGTTGAGGCCGCGGAAGGCGTAGGGCTCCACCATGGCCAGCTGCCCGCCCACCAGCTGGATCTCCTGCAGCCGGAGCAGCTCATGCAACATGGAGCCCTCAATGGTGCTGATGGGGTTGTAGGAGAGGTTGAGGAAGCGGAGATAGACCAGGTGGCGGACGGCCAGGTAGGGCACAGCGGTCAGATTGCAGTGTGTGATGGACAGGGACGTCAGGTTGAGGCCGTAGAGGCAGTTGGGTGTCATGGTGTCCAAGTAGGGCCAGTGGGAGATCTCCAAGACCTTGAGTCGGTACAACCTCTTGAAGGAGTAGTCCCGGATGGCATTGATGTTGAGGTGCCGGAGCCTCAGGACGATGAGGCCGTGCAGGTGGGACAGCGCCTCGGTGGGGATGGAGGTCAGGTTGCATTTCTCCAGCGTCAGCTGCTCCAGGCTGTTGAGGCCGCTGAAGGCGCGGTGGGAGATGTAGACGAGGTCATTGTCGCCAACCTCCAGTGACTTGAGGTTGTACAGGTCCTGGAACATGTAGTCCAGCAGGATAACGATCTTGTTCTCGCTGATGTCCAGCTTGGTCAAGTTGCTGAGGCCAGTGAAGACGCCCAGCGGGATGAGCTTCAGGCGGTTGCTGCGGAGACCCAGCGTCCGGAGGTTGAAAAGGTTGTTGAAGGCGCCAGGCTCCACGGCGCTCACGATGTTCTCGTTGAGCTCCAGCTCCTCCAGGTGCGGGAAGCTGGCGAACTCGTCCTGGTTGAGTGTTTTGATGCGGTTCTTCCCCAGGTCCAGCAGGCGCGTCTCGGTGGGGATGCCCTCAGGCACTGCCACAAAGCGCTTGCGGTGGCAGAGCACAGCCCGGTCCTGGGCGGAGCACTCACAGCGGGGAGGGCAGCCTGTGGCCGAGCCTGACAGCACCGAGCCCAGCACCAGCAGGAGGATGGGCTGCCAGCAGGCCAGGAGGGGGCTGGGCATGCTCCTCACTCCCCCCGCCAGCATCCTCTCGCTCACCTGCAGCAGGGGGCAAGCACAGGACAGAAGTGGCAGTTAGAGGGCAGTGTGTGTCTGGACCCCACCCCAAGCCGCCTGGGCCCCCTCCTGCCCTGTCACGACGACCCTGATGCAGATAGAGAGGCAGGGTCCAGATACCCATGCCAGAAGGGCCTCTGGCCTCCTCATGCTGCCTCCTCCTTGCCTCTTACCCTGCCTGGAGTCTTCCCAAAGGACCCTCCCAGCACCCTTGGGATGGAGGGGCTCAGGGAAGGGACAGGTCACCTCAAAGAGCCTGGCATTGGCGCCATCTCCTTTACATTTCACAGGCGGTTGACTCCAGGCACACACCCTGCCCAGAGTCACAGTTCCCCTGGTGCTCATCAGGGATAAAACCAGACCTGCTGTGCCGCCCTTGGGCTCACAGTGGGGATCAAAGGGGCTCAAGGGCTGAGGCCTCTAGGAACAGCCCCCAAGAAGCCAGAGCAGCCAGAAGTGTGGCTAGACCCCAGCCTACATGGCCAGGGCTTCTGAGGCTGCTGGGGGCCCCACTCACTCAGCCCTGAGCCCTGAGCCTCCCCAGGTGCAAACACCATCCCCCCTCCCCATCAGCTCTGTGGCTGGGTCTGCAGTAAACCAATGGCACCTGTCACTGTTCACAGGTCGGTCACCCATGGGGTTCCTGGATTGCTGGAGGACACCTCATCCAGAAGGCCCAGCCTTGAAGCTACCCTCCCCCCGCCCCCTGCACCTGCAAATCCAAATCCAGCCTGGACTCCTGGTGGGATCTGTGACTCTCCTCTTCCTCTGGGTCCCATTGGTGACCCAGCTCAGGCTCCTGAGCCCAGTGCCTGGAGAATCTTGTTTTCTGCCTCCCGGTCTTGGCTCCTGCAGTTCTTTCCTGCGGCAACGCCCCTTCCTTGGCTGTTGAAATTCCATCCTCAAGGCCTAATTGAAGTCTACCGCTCTAAGAAGTGTTTTCTGATACCCAATAAGAAGTGAAGTGTGCTCCCCTTAAAAAGCCTCTCCAGCCTTCACCTGTCTGTCTCTCAGGGCTCCCATCACCTTTTTCCTAGTACAGCTGCTTGTCTGAGGAAGGTGCAGATTCCCACAGGCCAGGACAGCCAGGCAACCCCGGAGGAGTCTGCCCCTACTACAGCACCAAGGCTTGTTCAAGCTGGGCCCTGAAGCCATGCAGGGCTTGAGGGGTGGTGATATGAGAAACCGTGCAAGGAGCAGGGTCCAGTTTGCATATAGGCTGCAGGTAGAGTGAGCAAGGGGTATGTGGGAGCCTCCATGACCCTCTCCCACCCCCTGTTCAGAGGCCACTTGTCCCCACTTCTGCCCCGAACTGCCTCCCGTCTCCTCCTTCCCTCCTCTCTCTCCATCCACCCCCATGGGAAACTGGCCTGGCAAAGAGTGTGAGTAGGGGGGTGGGGGGAAGGTAGGTCAGACCCTAGGAGCTGCTCCACGGGTGGACTGGATGGCCTCTGGGAGCCAAGCTGCAGTCATCTCACTGCTGGTGGGGTAAGGACCCACTCCCGCTCCTCCACTCCAGCCTCCAGTGCCCCTGGGGCTTTGCTGCCATGTCCACACGCTGAACTCATGGCCTGGAGGGGGCTCACTGCAGGAGGGGGAGGCCCAGACTGCATGTCCCCTCTCCACCCTAGCTCAGGCCCTTTTCCCACGCCTTCCCACACCTCATACAGCCCCTGCTCTCATGGCCACAGGCCATCCATCCTTGTCATCCATGCATCAGCCATCAAGGCAACTGAGGCTCAGAGAGGTTGTGGCTGTCCAAGGACACCCAGCCAGTAGAGGGCGCAGTTCTGGGGTGGGAGCTCTGGTCTGTCCACAAAGCCACACACTTGCAAATGCTCCACCAGTCTCCCAGGACTGACGGGAGCTTCGTGGTTGTTGATTAAGTCACTGATTAAGCAGAGAGGACTCAGGGTGTCACTGACATGTTATGGAATCTGCAAGGGTTTTGTCATCCCCAAGGGCTTTGTCCACCCTGACCCTCCCTTTGGCCCCTCTCATCCTCTCTCCAGGCTCTTCTGCAGTTCCGCTTCTCCCCACCCCACTCCCACCAGGCTATTTTCCACAGTCACACACGCTCCAGTGACCCACCAGAAAAGCAAACATCCTGACAGGCGATCAATAAGTAATTGGGCCAGCAGCTGGGGCTGGCGCGGGTGTGAGGCTGGGGACCTCAATAGGTAAATAGGACTTTTAGCATCCAGCTTAGGGCCGGGCTGGTGGGTCGCGGGAGCTGCTGGAGAGAAGGCTGGGGAATGAGGAGGGCTAGTGAGGACACAGGCCACCCCAAGGTGCTGGTAAGCCCCTCTCATACAGACACGAATCTGGCACACAGGAAGCTTGCACCACCTGTCCTCAACCTGCCCTGAGCCCTCTTTTCCTCTTTTCCCACCAGTCCCTGAGCAAAGACACCTGGGCCTCCCCACTTTGTCCTGCACACTCCTATCTCTAAGTCATCTTCTTCTGGAGCACTGTCCCAGACTCCTGCCCCAGCAGTCTTTGTAACCTTCCACCCCAAAGGCCACGTCCTCCAGGAGGCCATCCTTGACCTACTCGGTCAGATATCACCTCTTGTCCCCAACATTGTTATTCTTATAGTAGTGATTTTATGTAATTGGTGTATAGCACACCTCATTCCCAAAGTGATTTGAACCAACTGACAGAAAAATTATGCTACAAGATGATAAAAAGATAAAAGCTAAAAAAGGGAAGCCAGTCAGGAAAGAATGCCACCAAGTCCTGCCTAATGACAAAAGGTGAGAGCTTCCTAGTGACCTTGAGCAAAGAGGGAAACATGCTCTAAAGCCTCAGCATTTGGCATCTCTCCTGTAATGTATGTTTAATCCTGGCTCAGTCATGGGTGTGTGTGTCTCACCTGCTAGAGAGTGAGGTGCTCAAGGGCAGAGAGTGTGTCTGTAGCTCAGAGTGAAGTGTGGCACAGAACACACCCCCACGAATGTTCTTTGAAAGGAAACATGTGCATGAGTGAGTTTTTGCAGGGGTGGAAGCCCTGCTGATGGGGCTGACCCTCGATCAGGCCCACTGAGCAATGAGAGACCTGAGGAATTGAAACATGTTGGAAGCCGGGCATGGTGGTGCTGCAATCCCACTGTTATCCCATTGTAATCCCAGCTACTCAGGAGGTTGAGGCAGGAGGATCACTTGAAGCCAGGAGCTCAAGACCAGGCTCAGCAACATAGTGAGATACCCATCTCCCACAAAAATTTAAAAATTAGCCAGGCATAGTGGGGCACACCTATAGTCCCAACTACTCAGGTAGACTGAAGTGGGAGAATCCCTTGAGCCCAGGAGTTTGAGGCTACAGTGAACTGTGATTGTGCCACTGCATTCCAGCCTGGGCAATAGAGCAAGACTCTCCATCTGTAAAAACAATAAATAAAATAAAATAAAAAAGAAATACATTGGTAGAAAAGCTGGTCAGCCTTGCCCTGTACAGCTGCCACCCAGGCCTGGCAGTTGGTCCCACAGAGCCATGGGCCATGCTCCGTGGGAGCAGGACAGCTCTGGGAGGGTATGGGCTCTGAGATGCCTCATCCCATGCCTCTTACATGCAGCTGCCCTAACGGTGGGGAAGCTGAAGCTTGAGAGAGGCTAGGATGCCTGCCCAAGATGACACAGCAAGGGCACAGCCCGCTGGGCCTAGTCTCCTGGTCTCCCACCCCCATGGGGTCCCTGTCATCTATGGATGGTGGCAGAGTCACGTCTGAGGGGTCACCCAAACTGCTGAGTGGGCAATGTGCCGCTCCTGCCATCCTGGCACCGTTCATTCTGCCTGCTACTCCTGCAACTGTCAAGAAGAGGTATTTTATGCATTTTAATCAGTGTTTTATTTTGGATCCTTGCCCCCAAAGGGCTTCCTACAAGGGTAAGAGTTTAAAAATTGGACCAATAAATACAAAGGAAATAAAACATCAAAGGCAGGCAGGTGGGCAGGAGGCAGAGAGCTGTGCCTGGAGCACCACACACAGACCCTAAAGCATCCAGAGTCCTTCCCAGGCTCAGGTCAGTGGGGGACCCTGAGCCATCAGACCAGCACTGCAGAGGGCTGCCCCAGGCTCTGTGCTGCCCCACAGTGGAAGGGACAGGCTGCTGGCCACCGGTCACACCCTCCTTCATGTCCTGGGGCAGACACGGCCTGGTTCAGGCAACGCTCCCTGACACATGCAGTTCTCTGTGGCCAGCCTGCTAGAGAGTGATGCCTCAGTGATGCCTGCCCACTCTGGCGTGCACAGTAAGGGCTCCACTTCAGGATCCCTGAGGGTACCGCCACCAGAAACTAGCCCTTTTCCAGCTGGAAGGTCGACATCCTCAAACCTTCCTAAAGGGTAAAGGGAAATGGGAGGCTCAGGCCAAAAACTGCAGTTTCACTGGGGCTGGAAAAATCTCTCTGGGGGCGGGGGGTGGCACAGAATGGTGGGCTTCCTTCCTTGGGGCATCACATTCAGGGTGTGCCCCCAGGGTCTCAGGGTGAAGGAGGGTAATTAGGGGAGATGGAAGGGGCCTGGGATCACCCATGGACAGGTTCAGAGAACACTGAGAGGGCTCAGGAGTCACTCTGTGCAGCATCTGGAGTCACAGGCAGATGCTCAGGAGTCACAGGCAGCACCTGGAGGCCCACGGGGGCAGGGGCATGACTCCCCCACAGCATCCTCTCTACAGGCTCATCCACCAGGCACCTTCTTTAGAAAAGGGGAGGGACTAACACTTGGACAGCCCTGGCTATGGGCCAGGTTTGGGGCTTTTTTTTTTTCATATGGGAGTCTTGCTGTATTGCCCAGGCTGGAGTGCAGTGGCAAGATCTTGGCTCACTGCGACCTCTGCCTCCCAGGTTCAAGCGATTCTTTGGCCTCAGCCTCCCAAATAGCTGTGATTACAGGTGTCCACCACTACGCCAGGCTAATTTTTGTATTTTTAATAGAGACAGGGTTTCACCATGTTGGCCAGGCTGGTCTCGAACTCCTGACCTCAAGTGATCCACCCACCTCAGCCTCCCAAAGTGCTGGGATCACAGGCATGAGCCACTGTGCCCAGCCAAGGTTTGGGGTTTTATACATATTGTCTCAGAAATGCTTTCAAAAGAGATCTTTCTTACCCATTTTACAAACGAGAAGAACAAAGGTTCTGAAAAGGGAATTTGCTTGCCCTGGGCCTGGGTCACAAAGCTAGAGGGTGGCAGAGCTCTGTCTCCTAGCTGGGCTGCCTGCTCCAAGAGCTGCCTGATGCGACACAGCGCTTAGACTCTGCAGGCCAGGCCAGGGGAGGGGCTGTCCTGTCAGGGTGGAGATAGGGTGAGGCCCCAGGGCTGAGGGAAGGCCCTAGTCCTCAGAGAGCTAGGCATCTGCCCACAAACCCGACAAAAGCATTTGGGGACAGGCATGTGCCCCAAAACCTGACAAAAGCCTTTCCCCAACTTCCAGAAAACGGTGTGTTACACGCACCATGTGTGCTCACTGTTTTTCCTCCACACTCCTTTCTTTCCTGTGCCTGCTGCTGCCGCCTGGGCCTCAATCTCACCTAATGTGGGGCTAGCTGAAGCACAGAATGGCAAGTTGAGTTATTTTAGGTTTATGGTATCAGTATTTCATAGTGCTCCCACTCAGCTTTCCTCAGGGACCGCAGGGATCCCCCCCACCCCCCGCCCAGCACACAGGCATGCAATCTGGCATGGAGGCATCTGCCCCATGAAGGCTGGCGCCCAGGGTCATCTGGGAGCTCAGCCTGGCTGTGTGGCCGGGGCAGTTCCTCACGGGGAAACGAGGAGGTGGGGAAACGAGGAGGTGTGTACAGTCTTCGTCTTGCCTTGATGCCTGCTGTGCCTGTGAGTGAGTGGGCAGCAGGAGGGATGGAGCGAGGAGGACAGCAGGCCTGGGAAGGGGGCTAGAGCACTTTGGAAAGTCTGCCCAGGGCTCTGCCCAGATCCACTGCCAAGAACTGATGGGGAGAGCAGGAGAGGGAAAGAGACAGAGACCAGGAGACACCCAGGAGACACGTGGTGGGTAAGGCTGCAGAGGAGAGGAAGAGAGAGGCAGAGAAAGCAGAGCCGGGGGAGGGGAGAAAGATAGGGACACAGGTTGGGGGCAGAGAAGGGAGAGACAGAGGCCAGAGCTTGCTCTGCAGGCACAACCACTTTCCCAGCCCCCACCACCTGTGCATGTCAGCCTGGGGCCTGTTAACACAGCCCCATCTTCGCCACTCCACTAGGTGAGTCTGAGCACTTCCATATCCAGGTGGGGAGGGAGACTCAGAAAGGTGAGGGGACTCACGCCGGATCACCAAAGAAGAGGCAAGGCCCAGCCTGGGCTCCTTGTGACTTGTCCTCTCCCCGAGTCCCTGCCTGCCTGAGGTCCCTTCTTTGCTTCAGCTTCAGTATGACGGATCCGTTTCAGGAAATGATAAAGTGTGTTAGCGGGAACTGCGCCTGCTCAGAGATGACTGGGGTCAAGTGGCCAGAAGTGGAGGCGCAGTGGGGCCCATCTAGAGAGGACTGTGACGGTCACCCCGGCCTGGGTCTTTCATTCTGTCGCAGTGGCCAACCATCCATTCCCCCATGCCTAGAGGCCTCCTACTTGGCCTTCAGAAGCAGCCCAGGGTCTCTCCCCTGGTGGCTCTCCTCTAGCCTGGGAAGAAGGGACAGCCTCTGGTGGGTCCCCTCTGGATCTCTGGCCACCCTCTGCCCGCACTGCTGCTGGGCTTCTCCCAGCTCCGTTGGCACTTCTGCGGCCTCCTCTCCTGCGGCCCCCAGACTGAGCGCCTCCGAAGTGGGACCGGGCCTGACACAGCTCCACACTCCCAGGCCCTGCCTGCAGACGCGCCCACCTCAACGGAGCAGAGAGAGCCCACCAGACAACTGCTGCGAGGGGCAGGACGCGCACTCTGCTCTCCAACTCCTAACCTAGCTCGTAATGAAGGAAGGCTTTGTGGTGAGGGGAGGTGCTATGTGAGCTCAGGCTGAAATACGAACATTTCCCACAGGCCTAGAAAGAGGCAGGGGGAGGGCACGTTCCACAGAGGGAACAGTGAGAGCAAAGGTGTGTAGTGGGGAAGGGACTTGTGGCCTGGTCAACTTGAGAGCATCCTGGGACTCCTAATGGCTTCTCTCCTAGCCCAAATCCTGACCCCAGTCCCTGGACTCCTTTTAAAGATGCTCCATTCTGGCTTTCCAGGGCTAATCCCCGCTGAGGTGTGAATGGCTGATAATGGCATAAGGTAGGAGCTGCTAATGGGAGAAACAATTCCGTCATTGGCCAGTCTAATCTTGGGAGCTGCCTCCTGGTCCATGGGGAGGTGGTGAGGCTGGAAGGCGGACCCTGAGAGTTGCAGTCCTGCGCCCAGGCTGAGCTCCTGCAGGAGAAAGCCTGGCAGAGTGCGCGGCTCCACCAGTCGGACCAGGCAGCCTGTGTCTGGCCGTCTCTCTGGGGGCTGGTCCGCCCTGCCCCCACCTGCCCCGCCTTTCCCCTCCTCCTCCTCAGCCCCCCAAGGGGACAGAAAAATCAACCTGGAAGAAAACTGAGGTCATGTCCTTTGTCGTG
The DNA here is from genome assembly GCF_008728515.1 of Papio anubis. Lineage (NCBI taxonomy): Eukaryota > Metazoa > Chordata > Mammalia > Primates > Cercopithecidae > Papio > Papio anubis. Next base: position 111,409,870 of record NC_044982.1, on the reverse strand, counting down.
TATAATTCTTTATTTTCCTCTCGCTCTTGGTTCTGGCAAAAAGTTGTTGGGCCCCCGGGGTGTCTGTGTGTGTGAGTGTGTGTGAATGTGTGTGAGTGGCTTGTGTGTGTGTGAGTGGCCTCTGTGTGAGTGTGGTGTGTGTGGCCTCTGTGTATGTGTGAGTGGCCTCTGTATGTGTGTCTGTGAGTGGCGTGTGTGTGGCCTGTGTGTGTATGTTTGGCATGTGTGTGGCCTCTGTGAGTGGTGTGTGTGGCCTCTGTGTGTGAGTGGTGTGTGTGTGTGGCCTCTGTGTGTGTGGTGTGAGAGTAGTCTCTGTGTGTATGGTGTGTGTGGCCTGTGTGTGTGATGTGTGTGAGTGGCCTCTGTGTGTGTGTGTGGTGTGTGTGAGTGGTCAGTATGTGAGTGTGTATGTGGTGTGTGTGAGTGGTCACTGTGTGTGTGTGGGGTATGTGTGAGTGGCCTCTGTGTGTGTGTGGTGTGTGTGTGTGAGTGTGGTGTGTCTGTACGAGTGGCCTCTGTGTGTGTATGAGTATGGTGTGTGAGTGGCCTCTGTGTGTGTGTGTGGCCTCTGTGTGTGTGTATGGTGAGTGGCCTCTGTGTGTGTATGGTGTGTCTGTGAGTGTGCAAGTGGCCTGTGTGTGTTTGGTGTGTCTCTCTGTGTGTGTGGTGTGTGTGAGTGGCCTGTGTGGTGTGTGTGTGAGTGTGGTGTGTCTGTGTGAGTGGCCTGTGTGTGTGTGTGTATGTGAGTATGGTGTGTGAGTGGCCTCTGTGTGTGTGTGTGTGTGGTGTGTCTGTGAGTGTGCAAGTGGCATGTGTGTGTGGTGTGTCTCTGTGTGTGTGTGTCTCTGTGTGTGTGAGTGGCCTGTGTGTGGTGTGTCTGAGAGTGGCCTGTGTGTGTGTGGTATGTGTGTGTGAGTGGCCTGTGCATGTGTGTGTTTGGTGTGTCTCTCTGTGTGAGTCTGGTGTGTCTGTGAGTGTGATGTGTCTGTGTGTGAGTGGCCTGTGTTTGGTGTGTCTCTGTGTGTGAGTCTGGTGTGTCTGAGAGTGGCCTGTGTGTATGGTGTGTCTCTGTGTATCAGTGTGGTGTGTCTGTGTGAGTGTGGTGTGTCTCTGTGTGTGAGTGTGGTGTGTCTGTGTCTGTGTGTGAGTGGCCTCTGTGTGTGGGTGGTGTGTGAGTGGCCTGTGTGGTGTGTCTGTGAGTGTGGTGTGTCTGCGTGTGTGTGTGTGTGTGAGTGGCCTCTGTGTGTGTGTGTGTGTGTTGGCTGCCCCTCCTCCCCCACACTCTGGCCCCCAGCACCATCACTTAGGTGCGCTCTGGGAAGCTCCATCCTCTCGCACATGTGCTCACTGGCCTCAGTGCCCGCTGCAGGGTGCCGACTGGGCATGGTGTGGCTGTCTGCCTGTCTGGGTCACCCTGGGCAAGCACTCGGCCGCCCTGCACTGAAGGGAGGAATGCCCCTGTCCAGCTCACCAGGGCACAGTCATCTCAAGAGCTGCCAGCCTTCCGGCCAGCTCGCAGCCCCCGGCCATTTGTGGGATAAATTATGAATTTTAATTGTCAGAGCATCTGAGTGTTTCAAGGCTTCTATATATAGGCTCTGCCCTCCAGGAGCGGCAGGCTTGGTGGAGAGGAGTGGGAGTTGGGCAGGGCCAACAGGAGGCCCATTCTGGGTGAGTAAAGTGGGCTTCGTCCAGTGTACCCCGCCCTGCTGTGTGATCTCGGGGGAGTCCTGGACCACTCTGGGCGCTTCCTGCCCCTTGCACAAGGTTGCCCAGTACCCCCACTTGGATGGGAGCTGTCCCAGAGCTGAAGTGAGGCAGGTAAGTGCCTATTTGGGGGGATGACCTGAGGGGGACCCAAGGACAACCCCAGTCCTGCACCCCAGTATCTCCCTTCTCATGTCTTGAGATGCCAACCCAGGCTCTTGGGGACAGGAAGATGCCCCTCAAGGCCCCCAGCGCCATCCCCTGCCCAGGCCAGTGGCCCCTTGGGACATGCTTGCCACATCCCCATTGGTCCTCTCACACTTTCCTGGGGCTCCCAGGGGGACCCCTCTCTGCAGCCCCAGCCCTCAGGGCCTCTCTATTTGGGAACAGCTCAGGCCTGGAAACCAGTCAACCCCCACCTGGGAGAGCTATAGGCCTTGTGCTTGGGGTGGGGGGTGTCACAGCCTCATAGACTGAGGCTGGCAGCGAGAGGCTGAGAGGTGTGGTGGAATTAGCCTGGGATTTGGGATTAGCCAGAGAGCTAAATAGAATGATGATGAGAATGATGATTGGTAAAACCCTCATAGGTGGCCTTCGGTGTGCCAGGCATTATTTCAAGCACTTTGCATATAAAAATTCATTTAATCTCACACAAACCCATTGAGGTAAGTGCTGCCATTATCCCCATTTTGCAGATGGAAAAAGCAGAAGCACAAAGAGTTTCCATAACTTGCTCGGAGTCAGTGTTAGCATGATTTGAACCCCAATGGTTTTGTTCCAGAGTCCATGCTCTTCATCACTTCCCTACAGTGCCTTTTTTTTTTTTTTTTTTTTAAGCTAACACTAACATAGCATTGGCTATGCGCCAGGCATGAACCTGTCTGATCTCCATAACCACCCTAAGAGGCTGGTATTATCCCCATTTTACTGATTAGAGAACTGAGGCACCAAGAGGTGATGCACCTTGCCCAAAGTCCCACAGTGATGAGTGGCAGAGCTGGGACTGGGCCTGAGGCAGTCAGACTCCCAGCTGTCCTGCCCACTCCTGCATACTGCCTCCTTCTGATTCAGGTTCAGGGGACTGCTGAGCTACGTGATCTTGGGCAAGTGGCTTTACCTCTGGGGACCACAGATTCCTCACTGGGAAGTGGGGACGGCAGACTTCACACTGTCCTCACTGCTGGGGGTGGAGAGTTCCGGGAGAGGGAGAGGAAGAGACATTTATATCGAGCACACACAGTGCTTTGCTGAATGACCCCACCACCCCTCACCACGCTACACACCCACTTCACTAATGAGGAGACTGAGGCTCTGAGCCATTAGTTCACCTGTCCAAGGTCCTGAGCTTGTCTGGTTCCAAAGGCATAACACCCTTAGAGACCCTCACACAGATGAGGAAACTGAGGCCCAGGAGCATCAGGGACTTGTCCAACATCCCACAGCATCTCTGGACTAGGGCCTTGGAAGGACCCCAGCCTCCCAACCGCAGCCACCTTCTGTCCCCAACATCATACAAGGGTCACATGGCCACCCCATGGCAGGGCTGGGTCATGGACAGGTGAGAGTTTGGGTTATTTCTGCCTCAAAAGGGGAAGAGTGAAAAATAACCCTCTAAAACATCACAAACCAAGGTCCAGTGAGTTCTGTATAACATGGACAGGCAGATTATAAATAAAACACTTGCCTCTCTCCCAGCACTGGCAGTTCAAAGCCCTCTCCACTCAAATGAATCTTGGCCACGCCACTGCCAGAGTCCATTTTTCCAACCTGGTAAACTGAGCCCAGTATCCAGGAGGTGATGGAGGCTCCAGTCAGACACATACAGGAGGAGTGTCCTGTTCAGGCACAATGGATGCTACCACTCAGCTGCCCGTTCATAAGAAGCCCAGACTTGGGGGAGGAACTGGCACCTCTGCAAATCTCTAAGGAGCGTATCAAGGCAGAGGCTGCAAAGGTCCACTGCAGGCCCAGAGAGGGGAGCCAAGACCCACGTTCAGCTCAGTTTGAGGAATCCGATGAGCCATTACATGGCTCAGGACAGAAGGTCTGCCTCAGTGGTAAGTGAGCAGCCCATCATGGGAGGCATGCAAGCTGAGACCATGGATTAAAGCGACTACAGGAGGCCTCCTCTGCTGGGATCTATACCTCAGTAGCCCCTCTCAGCTCTGAGATGCCCCTGTGTTGCACCCAAGTAAAGGGACTTGAGATAGCTGGTCCCCGCCCCCCCCCCCTCCCCCCCCCCCGCCATGTGCTGTCCTGCATCGGGCTAGGCAGAAGAAACGTGCTGGCCAGGCCCCCACCCCCTCCCAGAGCTGAGGGCAGGTTTTCTGCAGAGGGAAGCAGAGGAGGTGGCAGAGAGAGATTAATTCCCCGAAATGGGAAAAAATAGAAAAACACACACACCACACACCCTAATAACATGTAATAAGAGGTTGGAGACGAGGAACAATGCCCTGGTAATGTCACCCTGGCGGCAATCAATTTGGGTGTCACATGAAATAGGCATAATTATTCCGCCAGCCCCGGTGCTCGTCTTTAACCAGCTCCAGGGGCCCAGGCCCAGGCGGGAAAGGCAGCGTGGAATCAATCGTTGATGCACCAGGCTGGCAGAGGAAGCTGCTCCAAATTAGCCTGGCAGCACCCAGCTTCTCAGACCCTCTGGACCAGCAGGGATCTGGACGGCCTCACGTGAGGGGGCCCTGCAATGCCCAGGAGTCACCTTGCTCAGCCACCCCTCATTCCATCCATGAGCAGGAGCAGTCAGAGAGGACTCCCCAAGGAAGTGAGAATGGAGGAGGAGCAAGCACACATGTGTTCCATCCAGGGTTCATTCCCTGGGTCACCAAACTCTTATTAAGCACTCACCAATGCCAGGCCTCATGCCAGGTGCACAGGGCGGCTGTGCAGGAGGTGGGGATGCTGAAATAATGAAACACAGGCTCCCTCCACCTCCTAAGTTAGGACTACTCCTTCCCATCCTGGGATAAACACAAAACCTCTGGGGTTCCTGGAATTTGCTATCCTTTGTTTGCACTAAACATGCAGGGACTTAAGCCCTTCTTGCTCCTCCTTCATCCCACTTGCTTGTGGAGTCCTCCCTGATTGCTTGTACCCATCCCAGACTTCAGGGATGGTAGAGACAGCATTCCCACAACTGGGGGAATGGGTGCCGATGGGATGACTGCTTAGTGAGCACCCAGTACACACTGGCTGCTGCCCATCTCAACCCCCATTTCATATACCAGAAACCTTGAATTCCAGAAATGCAAATCAAGGCCATCATGAAATACCATCTTACATTCATTCAATCAGTAAAAATCAAGCCCCCTGACAATACCAAGTGTTAATCAGGATGGGGTGCAATGGGAACCCTCATCTCCTGCTGGGGTGACACAAACTGGTCTAACCAATTTGGAAAACACTTTGGCAAATATCCTAGTAAGGGTGAATGTGAACATGCCCTACAGGCCAGCAATTCCACTCCTAGCTCTGTGCCCCAGGGACACTGCACGTTGCCTCAGAGATGGGAGGAGAAGGTTCCTGGCAGTACTGTTTCTAAGAGCAAAAAATGGAAATAACTTAAATGCCCATTGGTAGGAGAATGTTAATTACACTTTTATGATCACATGACAGAACATTATACATCAGTAAAAATGAGCTACATCTATTATTCACAATATAGATGAAGCTTAAATGTGATGAAGAAAAAAGGTAAATTCCAGAGGACTGCATACAGTTCATGCTCTTTTTATAAAGTTCAAAAATAACTAAAACAGAACCACTTATATATGTTAAAATATATAATTTTAAAGAGGCAAGAGATTGTTAAATATATGATTTAGAGTAGTCATTGAAAAAGAGGTGATGGGACGGGGTGTGCAGGAGCACATGGGAAGGTGTACATCATTATTGGATTGCTGGTGTTTAAGTTGGAGAGTAGGGTAACAGTGTTCATTTTAGTATTATTACTACTACTATGATTAATACTAAATGCCTCGATTAATTAATTAACAGGCTAGGCCTGGATTAGTGAGTAACAGCCGCAGCCTAGAGGTCAGGAAGGACGCATTCTAGACTGAACCGCAGGCTTGCAAGCTGGGGACTTAGAGCAAGTCACTCACCACCTCTCTGGCTCTGTTTTCTTAGGTATAAAATCAAACCTCTGCACCTACCACCTACAAGGATAAGATCATGAGCATATCACTGATGTAAACTATGAGTAGCTAGCACTTCTTAAGGGCTTATTGTGTACCAGGCACTGTTCTAAATGTTTTGCATATGTTAGCACACCTAATTGTCACATCCTCCCTTGAGGTGAATACTATTGTTACCCTCACTTTATGGATAAGGAGACAGGCCCAGAGAGATTAAGCAACTTGCCCAAAGTTACAGAACTAGGCAGTAGTGGAGCTGAGACTTGAGCCCAGGCTTTTGGCTCCGGGGTCCACACTCTTGACAACTTCGCTATGAAATAACATTGAAGAAACTGAACACACACAAGTAGATTGTTGTCAGCACAGCTCTACTGAGCCCATACAGCACCCAGGGATATTCATTCGTTCATTCATTCACTTGTTCGTTCATTCATTCATTCATTCATTCATTCATTCATTCATCCACAACTAAACAAAGGTCAGCATCAAGAATGCCTCAAATGTATTGGGAAATGAATCTGCCTTCTCACACTCTTTCTACAAAGAATCTTCCCTGATTCTGGAGTCCCCTGCTTTCTGTGTCTCTGCAGTCTGCTACTTCCCTAGGACTCAGCCAGTCTCCCTCTCTTCCTAAAGCACCTCTGACAACCTCAACCCCCAGGGAGAAATCCCACCCTTCTCTGAGCGTCTGTGTGGGCCAGTGAGTACCGTTTGTCTCTTCCCAACTCCTGCCTGGGGCATCTTTGACATCACCTAGCTCTGTGCATTCATGCACAGGTAGTCCTTGCCACTAGCCAACAGCTACTCTCTTGTACCTCCAAGGGTCTGTCCCATCCCAGGGGCCAGGCAGGAGGGCCAAAGGAAGGGTACTAGGATTGCTCAGGGTGTTCAAGGCAGATCATGCTTAGCCCAGAGCCGAGCAGGCAGCTTGGTTAGGATGTCCAGAACAAATGCATGCGTGACTGGGCTGGTACAATATTCAGTGCAAACAAGTGTGGTTTTATACTGTGGGTGACTGGGGAAGGAGGGGCAGTGACCTGAAGCAGGCAGAGGCTTCTTGGAGGAGGGGGTCAGGAGAAAGAGAGGAAAGGACCTCTTGTGAGGGGATGCAGGGCCAAGCCAGGTGAGGATGGGTGGATACGTGGCGGAACTGGTGGAAACAGAACAGAAAGCCTCCAGAGGCTAACCATGGAGGTGGGTGGGGCTGGAAGGCCACTTTCACAGAGTGCCACACACAGGACAGCTAGCCCAAGAGACTCCAGCCAGCAAGCTAAGGTTCTGACTCTGAAACCACCACACCTACTGCACCCCCCTCCCTGGCCCTTCCCTGTTCCACTTCCTCTCTCCTCCCACCGACACGCTGCCTCAGGCCTCCTTGGGACACTGCACGAATGACTGCACTGCCTTCTCTCCCAACAGGAACACACCCCAACCCCAATTGTGCTTCTCCAGATATCTGCTTCCACAGGTGCCTGAAAAGCAGCACCACAGGAGCCCTCACTGGCACCAGGGATCCCGTCCAGCCTCATGCAGAACCACCACCCGCCTCCACAGGGTTGTTTTTTTGGGGAGTGGGGTGGGGGAGGTACCTCTGGGAGTCTGGGTTTTAGAAAACAATACCCAATATAGGAAAAATGGATGCCCAGAGGGCAGAGGATGAAGATGAGCCCAGGTGAAAGAGGACTATTGCAAGGCGTAGTCTCTCCACTTCCCTCCCAGTCACACAGGGCCCTTGGCTTTGAGCACATGCCCATTCCCCTAAAAGCTGGTTCCCACTCTAACTCCAGACCCTGGGGACCACTGCAGCTTTAACTAAGCCCTACCCACGGGCTCACACTTAAATTATCAGGGGGTGGTGAGGGGGGCAGAGACAACCAGAACACCACAGGGGGCCTGTCCGTGCCTTCGCTAAGCCCCTTCCAGGAGGGGCAGCTGGGTGCTGCTGGGAGCCCCGATCTGAGTCCGTGCCCTCTTTCAGCACGGTTCCAAGGAGTTCTTGGTCTCTCCCCTGTGCCACCCTATACTCTCCTTCCCACCTCGGGCCATGGGTAGAAAGCAGGAAGGACAGGCATGCTGTCCCAGTAGACCTGCTGCTAGCGCCTTCCCAGAGGCGTGAGGATTTTGAGCTCCTTCCTGGCTTATACAAGGACAAAGGGTCTGGGAGCAGCTGGCCCTCTTCTCCTCACTGACACTCTGCGCTGGATCTGGGGAAGCCCCAGGCTCTCTGCCGCCTGGGTGTCCCGGCTCATTGCTCCCTGGGCATAGGAGACACCCATGCTGAAGCCGCTGGCATAATGACCAGCAGGGTTGAGCCCAGAGCTGCGGGCCAGGCTGGGCTATGCGCCCTCTGGCTGCCCAAGCCAAGCAGAGGACTGATGGAGGGCTGGGCGAGCAGGAAGGGGCTGTCCAGATGCCACAGGCCCCACCTCAGGGCCTCCTGCACTCCCACCTGCTCAGGGCAGAGCCGTTCCCATCCTCTCAGGCTCCCTTCTCCCCCACCCCAATCCCAAGGCCTCTGAGAACAAAGAGGAGGTGCTGGCACAGTCGGGCTGGACCCGGGCTGCGACCCCAGCAGGAACCTGGAGGGGGCTGCCCACTGACCTGGCCCCACCCCTCCTCAAAGTGGGATCCGCCCGGAGGGACACATCTCCTGGCATGCCTTGAGAGCAGAGAGCCCACAGCCCACCCCGAAAAGGGCGTGAGGGGGAGCAGGAGGCTCCCTCCTTACCTCCCTCTTCTCAGCTGGTTCCCACCTCCCACCCGCTCTGCCTTAGAATGAAAAGTGGGGCAGGAGGAGGTGAGAAGCCCAGGCTGAACGCAGACAAAGGGGAGGCCCCTAAAGGGTTCCTGGGCTCTCCCGGTCCCCAACTCCTTTCCCTTCACTCTCCCTCCTCCCCATCTCCTTTTCACTGGGCTGGAGCTGGAAAGGGGTGATGCTTGTGTGTGGTGGGGAGCTGCCATCCAGGCTGGAGCTTGTGGAGAAATCCAGTCCCTGACCTGTGTCCACCAGCTAGGGAGTGTCTGGCGCTGGTGGGGGCTGCCTGGGGTCACCTGGGGTCCACGAAAGGAGGTACCTACCCAGGGCTGAGCAGGGGGCTTACCCTCTAGAGTGACCAATACTCAGAATGGGAGGGGGGACAGGGAGGGAAGACCAGAGAAGGGCTGGGACACCCGTGGGGACCCCGCCCCAGCTCCAGGCTCCCAGCTTACAAACCCTGAATTTGTTGGGGTTGGAGGGAGGGGAGGTGGGAAAGGAAGAATCTTCATTTCTGAGGCTTGAGGGGAAATCGGGCCTGTGACCCCAAAGGAGGTCTGGGTGGCACCGAGGTGCCCTGCAACCCCAGGAGGGCGCAGCCAGGGCCGACGGCGGCCCCCAGGGGCGCTCGCCGCGGGGCTGCCCGCTTGGGGCTCGGCCGCAGCCGCCTGGCTCACCTGCATCTCGGGCGCGCCTTCGGTCCGCTCGGCTCGGTCAATCGCATGTCTCTCCAGCCGGCCCGGCCAGGCCCCAGCCCCTGCCCAGCCCCCTCCTCCGTCTCCTCCTCCTCCGACACCTCCCGCCCGGCAGTCCCGCGCGCCCTCGCCGTGTGGCCGTCATCTGTCCGCCCCGCACTTGTGAAGTGAGGCAGAGCAGGGCCGGGGCTCAGGAGTGGGGAGGCGGGAGGCCGCGGCCCCGGCGGGCGGAGGGGCAGGTGCGCTCAGGATGCGCGACAGGGGCTCCACTTGCGAGCCTGCTTCAGCGCCCTGGGCCGGCCCGGAGCCGCCGCCGCCGCCTCTGCCGCTGGGGCCGGGGTCGAGGCCGGGCGCGCTCACTCGCAGGGCCGGGGCCACCGGCGGGCGCGTACTGCATGCTGCTCGCGCCCCGCGTCGGTAGAGGGGCCGGAGCGGCGCGGGTGGGGACTCCGCGCCCTCCGGGGCCAGGACCGGGACCACCGCCGCCGCCGCCGCCTGCGCTGTCGTCCGCCGCCCGCTCCGGCTCCCGCGCCGGCTCCCGCTCGGGCTCCGCGCTCTGCAGCGGCGCGGGAGGAGCGTGGGAGCTGAGCCAGGGGAGGGAGGAGGACGGGGAGGGCAGGCGAGCGAGCGGCGGGAGCCGGGCGGGGGAGGAGAAGGCGCGGCCGCAAAACCTGGTGGTGGTGGTTGGGGGGTGACTCGTCTCCTTTCAGCGGAGGGGGCGGAGAGCGAGGGGCGCCCCAGCCGCTGCCCTGCACGTTTAGGGCAGCGAAACAGGCAGGGGGGCGCAGGCGAGGGGCGCACCAGCCAGGCGCTCCAGCTCTGCACACGGCCGCGCCCCTCCGGGTTGGGGGCTCAGGGCGAGTCCCGGGCCAGCCGAGTCTCTGGGAGTCGGGCGTGTGGTCCTCCCTGGGTGTATGCGCGCACACCGTTGTGTGTGATTTTGTGTGGCCACATGCGTGTGCATGTGAGCGCGCCAGTGTGTTTACACGTGTTAACTGGGCTGTGGACGAACACACGCACGAGGACGGACAGGGCTCCCCACCCGAACAGGGTTGTTTGGAGGGCGGCATAGGAGGCCGACCGGGAGCCCCCGTCCTGGCCCTGTTCCCTCTTCTCGGAAAGTCAGTGAGCCTGCAGGGTCCACATCCTGGCGCGGGAGGGCGAGTCAGTCAGAATGGGAAGCTCCAGGGGACGGCGAGGAAGCCGCGCTGGCCCGGCAGCTCTACCCAGGAGCGGGGTCTCGCGTACCTCCTCGCGGCCAGGGTCCCCGCCCAGCCTGGCTTCCTGCCCAGCAGAGGGCGGCAGGCCTCTCTGACCCGCTCCGTCCGGAGGCTCTGCACCCAGCGGCCAGCAGAGGGCAGCGCAGAGCCTCCGTCTGGGCTTGACTGTTCCCTCCTCCCGGAACGGTCCCGGGGATCCTCGGCTGGGGCCACAACTTCAGATGGGCCCAAGGAATGGGACCTTTCCTCGGAGATCCAGATCCTCCTTGAAACTCAGATACAGAAACTAGGCCAGCAGGGATGTCTTGGCAAAGCCTGCAGACTAGGTTACCACTCTCAGGACCTCACCTGTTTTCCCTGTACTACCCCCTCCATCTCCTTGAAGCCAGACGCCCTTTAACACCAAGCCAGTTTTATTAGAATAACCATCAATGCTGACACCACCCGGCACAGGCATCCCCTCTCCACTGCTGGGAACAACCCATTAGCACAAGAATAATCCTAATAGCTTGAGTCCACAGGGGCAGCTGAGGCTGGGGGAGGGGATCTAGCCTAAAGCCTCTCCGATTCTGGGGCAGACCCTGGAATCCCACTTCCAGTGACACCCCCTGCCCGACATCATTGCAGAGATGCCTGGCTGCCACGGAGGGACCTCTCCCCACCCCCAACAGCACCTTGTTTCTTCGCTGTTCTGCCTCAAGCACAGCCCAAAGACTTGCACAGACCTTCTGTTCCAGCTCCACCATTTCTGGGTACTTCTCAGGCTCTTTGGCACACCGTTGCTCTGGACAGTCCTGTCTGGAGCACTTTCTCCTGTCTCCCATCCTCATCCTAGGCCTAGCTAGAGCCGCCTCCTAGCACGTGTCCATGATATGCTCAACTGTGAACTGTATGTTCACCCTCCAGCAACTCTGGGGGAGGCACTATTGTTCCCCTGTGACAAAGGGAGGAAAACCCAGGCCCAGAGAGGTTCCAGGCTCTGCCCATGGTCACACAGCCAGCAAGGCACACACAGCAAGGCACGGAAAGGGAATTGGACTCGCCTTCTAGGGCTGAGTGGACCAGCAGGGGGCAGGCTCGGCAGAAGGACTTACAGGTGGGAGGGGAAGCGGGGAGGGGAAGCGGGGAGGGAAGCACAGGAGTCCCCCTCCCTCTCAGGGCCCAGCGCAGGCGGCTCCCCGGTCCCTCAACTCCGCGCTGCCTGGACCCCTCTCCAGACTCCCCAGCCCCCCCACCCCGGCTGTTTGTGAGCTACCCGTGCGCTCCCGCCCTCCCGCGCCGCCTCCTCCCACCAGCCCGACAGGAATAGACGCTCGCTGGCTTCTGCGTAAAGGCTCCGCCAGGCACCCGGCGGGCGCGCAGTCCCGCTGGGGGGCGGGGGCGGGGGCGAGGGCTATTCCTGGTGCGGTGACTGACGCACGCAAGGCGCGGCCACCACATCTCTCCGCCCCCGACTCACCTGCTCCCTGCCTCAGTGATCTCGCCGGAGAAATGGGGGAGAGACCAGTCCTTCCACCCCCCAAGCCCCAGGTGCTACCGGAGGAAGCTGGGATCCTGGGTTGGGGTATTCTGGGGTCCTGGGTTGGGGTATTCTGGCGCCCTCAATGATCCCTCCGCGCCTCGGAGGCAGCAGGGATGACCACAGAGCTGTGTCTGGGAGGACGGGCCCCTTGGCCTCGGTTCTCCACTGTCAATGGCATCCAAGCCATTACCCCTTCCCTTTGTCTCCAAAAGACATGACCTCTCCCAGCTCTCCCTGTTTTATTCCAATGGAAACGATGGGGAGCTTTGGGGGAACAACCTGGAGGAGAGGGCTTTTTTAGGGTCTAGCTTGGGCCTGGTGAGAGTATGGGCCCCTGACCTTGTCACCTAGAGACTCCAGGAAAAGGGGGTCTGTCACTGGGTCCCCACCAGTCACCTCTGCATGAGCTGTGGAAGAGGAATCTCTCCTCTCCTGTCTGGTGGGGTGGTTCCCAGCAGAGTCCTCTCAGGGGTCCCAGGGCCATGGAGAATGTGACACAGCGGAATGGCCAGTCCAAGTCTTCTCTGGCACAACCAGGGGATCATGTCCAGGAGCTACAGCTGAAGAATGTTCCCCCGCACCCCAGGCCGCTGGCCCACTCGTGCCATGCCTTTTCCCTGATTTCTACCTGTGCTTTAAAACCTAACCAAGACCCATCTCTTCTATTCCTGCCTCCTCTTCCCAGACTGAAATGACCTTAGAGGCAGGGCCCCAGTCTTTTCCCTCTATCCTTACACTAGGAGCTCCCAAAAGCAGGTTTGAGACTGCGTGTCTCATAGGTGGGCACACAGCAGACCCTGGCTGCAGGCTGAGAACTCAGCAAGTCCCAATAAAGCAGGAGCCGGTGGCTGGAAGGAGCCAGCCTGACTGCTCACTGCAAAGCGGAGAAGCTGGAATGGGTTTGCCGGGGAACACAGGAGGAGGGGATAAGGCCCTCCAACATGTATTCAGCCCTTACTATAAGCCAGACTCAGCCACACTCCACACCTTCGTCTCTCTGCGAGATTGGCATTGCTGTCCCTACTGTACAAATGAGAAGACTGAGGTTCTGGGAGGGCTGGTGACTTGTTCAAGTTCACTCTGTGCATGAGTTACAGCTGGGCTTTGAAGCTCTGTGTGTATCTGATGTTAGTCCTGCTCTCCTCTCACAAAGAGGCTGAGAAGGCAGGCGGCGGAGCTGGGGTGAGGACCAAGGGTCCCCCAGGCACATAAAGGAGAGGGTGGCACACACAGGCCTGCCTACATGCCTGCTCTATGCTGGTCCTATCCACTGGCATCCCAGTAGCTCGCAGGGTTTTACGATGATGATTATTTCTGAAGGCACTTGAAATTAATGACGGCTCTAAAATGGCTGGGACAGCAGAGTCATTGCTGAGACCTCTAATTAGCAAGAAAAACAAAGACCAGGAGCCTGGGTGGCGAGTGGGGGCTGGGCAGCCGGCACTGGGCATGGAGCAGGGCTGGGGGAGTGAGGTGGAACCAACATCCAGCTGGTGGGCCCTGTGGAGCTGGGTGCTCAGGTGGACCCCGTGTTCTACTTTATGCCACAAGTTAACTTGTTAACTTGCTGTATGACCTTGAGGGGATCACAGCCCCTGGGCCAAAGATTCCCCAGCTATGCAATGAGGGGTTGCCCTGGGGGGGTCTCTAAGTTCAGGGCTCCTTGGATGACCCTGAGCCCCTAAAAGGCTGAAGTCCAGAAGCTGGGGGCCACGTAGCCTCCAGAAGCCACCACAGCGACCCAAAGCCCTCTATGCCGGGGTTGCTGGGGCCGCTGTGTAATGAAGTACTAGGCTAGAGTGAAGTGGATCGAGAAGTGGCAGAAAATCCATAGGTCAGGCTGTGTGCTGGTGCACTGTGGAGGCCAGCCAGGGATGGAAACACCTGAAGGGGCTAGCAGGACAGTCCCTTCTTGGAGGTGGTCCTGGAGATGTGGCCAGGTATAGAGCCTTCCTGTCCCCTCCTGACCCCCTCCTCGAGAGTCAGAGGGGACTTAAGGACACGAGCTTCCCATGTAAGCATGTCACAAAGGGTCAGGCCTGGGTATCTTAAAGGAAAGTCCCTCATCCACTGCTGCCCAAGTCTGGATCCTCCACATCCTGCATGGAGCATCCAACATGGGGAAGGCAGAGGGGCTCACCTGGAGGGGTCCTCTTCCCATAGTGGCTGGCCCAAGTTGGTGTGGAGATATGCAGGTTCCCAAGGAGCATCCATGGTGGGTGTAGGCTGAGGCCAAGACTCAAGGGCAAGGGTGTGGGAGGCCCACCCCCTTAACTGAGGCATCCTCTTCCCTGGCATTTACTTCATGCTTGTCTTGTCATCGACACCTTTCTCAGCCCCTCAAATCCTCTCCCCTTCCAATTCAAGTCCCTGTGTGTCCCCTTCCTTCCAAAAACCTGCTCTGAGAACCTCACTTTCCCCTCAGGTGGGGCTATGTGTCCCTGGGCACCTTCCTGAATCTCAGTTTCCTTCTCTGTGAGATAATGTCAGTTTCATGGGGGTGGTGTGAGGGTCTCATGACTTAATGTGTGGCTGGTATCTACCTGATGTCGATGCGGTAGGAGCCTGATAAACACAGGTATTTTTAGGTGATCATACTGACTGTCATGGTCACTGGCTGCCTCCTGACCCCTCCTCTGTAAAGTCAGGACTGTATCCTAAGGTCCCTTTCAGCATTCTGACTCGGAGACATCTGGACCACATTCTCTGTCCCCTGAGAATCAGGAACACCCTGAGGGCATGCATTGATCTTGCCTCCTCCAGTTTCCACAGCCAGCCCAGAGCCCTGATTCCAGAGGGTCTGATGTCTGTAAATTACACCTGACTGAAGTCTCTTAATCAGGAAGGCCCAGTGGATTCCCCTAGAGAGGAGGGCCAGGGTATGGGGGCAGGGATACTCTTGAATCCACACTTCTTACCCTCTCTCACCTTGGGGCTTTGGCCACCCATGCCTCCGTGGAAATGTTTCAGCACCAGTGACATGTCACTTGTCTAGAAGTAACGTAGTCAGCAGCCTCCCCTACTGGGAATCTCACCGGGAATCAGGGGAGGCCCAAAGGCTCTTGGAGGACTCATGACAGAAGCCCTGGCAGAGAAATGAGGTCTGGGCCTGGCCCCCACTCAGTGCTGCCACAGCCCTTCTGCACTTAAGTTTATTAACTTAAGCCCTTCTGCACCGGGTGGCCTGGCTGCTGTGTCTACAGTGGCTGAGAAGCAAGAAATTGGTCTGGGGCCAGTCAGTGAAGCGTCCCTCAGCACTACCCGCTGAAGTCCCTCCAGGAAAACACCCAATGTTCCTGACCTTGAGTTAGGATGCAGTTAGCTGTTCTTAAGAAGTCAAGGAAGTGTGCACTCCATTAAAAAAATTAAATTAGGAGCAAAAACAACAACAAAAAAAACAAATAGAAAATGTAAAGAGATCACTCCCTGGCTCCATGGGAACTCGGGCTCTGCTTGGCAGAGAGGTTCCTTCTGAGAGCCTGGCTCGGCTGTCCCCATGGATCATGTCAGGGGGAATTTGAGCTAATGTGTGCAAACAGGCAGCGCTATTAGCAATCCATTCATTAAGCGCTTGCCTTAAGTTCTGTTGTGCAGGAGACTCGTTTATTAACTTAAGTCGGAGCCTGTTATTAAGTCAAAGACAGCATAGTGGCTTGAAAGGTGCCCAGCATCAGGGCCAGGCAGTCTTAGGTTCCAGTTCTGACTCTGTCTCTGACTCCTGTGTGACCCTAGGCAAGTCACTTTACCTCTCTGAGTCTCAGTTGCCCAGTGATAGGCAGCCCCTAAGCCCACTCCCAGTGGTCCCTGCCCTACTTGTGTAATCCCCTCCCCTTGAGTGTGGGCTGGATCAATGGACCCACTTTTAATGAATAGAACACAGCAGAAGTGACGCAATGTCACTTGTGAGATTAGATTACAAAACAACTGTGGTTTCCATCTTAGGTACCTTTTCTTGATCACTTGCTTTTTGCTGTGAGGAGGGCCAGTTGCCATGTTATGAGAAGCCCACATGGAAAGGAACTGATGTCTCTAGTCAACCCCCCATGAGGCCCTGGGGCCTTCCAATAGCCACTCGAGTGAGCTTGGAAACAGCTCCTCTTTGAGTTGAGCATTGAGACGACTGGAGCTCCGGCTGATGTCTAGATGGGAGCCTTGTGAGAGACCCTCAGCTAGAGGTACCCAGCTAAGCCTCACCTGGATTCCCAACTTACTGAGACTGGGAGGTAATAAATATTTGCTGTTTTAAGCTAAGTTTTGGAGTGATTTGTTATGCAGCAATAGATAACTAAACCCATGCTCCATCTGTAAAATGGGTATAATAACTCCTTTCTCCCAGTGTGGCGAGGGCATTGAGATAAGGCAGGCGAAGTGTCTGCTCTCAAGGGGGGCAAGGAATGGCACGGCAACTTGGTGGTTATCCAGTAAAGGTGAAAAGATGCACACCCTACGACCCAGCAGTTCCCTAAAGTATGAGCACAAGAAGGCAAGCAGAGGAGCGCTCATGGCGGGATTGTTTGTTATAGCGAAACACAGGATGGGCCTAAGTGCCCATCATCAGGAAAAGGAATGTACAGAACGTGGTACATTCGCACAATGGAATACTATGCAGCAATGAAAACAGCTATGCTGGAGTTACTTGCATCAGCATAGGTGATCTCATAAACACGATGTGGAGGAAAAAACATATGTACAAGCTATACCATTTATCTCAAGTTTAAAAACAAGCCCCAAACCCTATAAACTGAACATGGATACCTACAAATATAGGAATAGTATTAAAACATGCAGAACAGTGATTAACACCAATTCCAGAGGACTGTCACCTCGAGGGAGAGCGAAGGGGAGGTGGCAGTCAGGCCTATCCTGATCCCCACACTTTGAACCCCACACCATGAGCAGCACAGTGGTTCTAAGTGTGTTATCCACTCACTCAGCAGCCCACTCAATCCTCTCAGCAATGCTGTGGGCTCCCTTCTATTATTATCTCTTCTTATGGGAGGAAACTGAGGTGCACAGAATCCAGGGAGATATTCCTGGGCTTTCCAGTCTAGTGGGAAGCCAGGGCCTGGTTCCTCACTCTGTCATTAACTTGGAGGAGTCCACATTATCTCCCTGGCCTCAGTTTATTCTTCTGTGGCTTGGGAGACACTCACTCCTTTCTCTTGATCGGTGTGGCTTGAGAGACTTGCAAAGTCTTGATTAATCAACCTGGAATATTTGCAGAGACCCTGTGAGCCAAGCCTGGTGCCAGCTACATGGCAGGGGAGACTAAAAACAAGGAAGTGTGGACAAGAGAAGGTGTAAATAAGACAATTCAATCCAACATAATTCAGTATGGTTCATTTTCACATGGGCTCAATTCACAGACAGACAACAGGTGAGGTTAAGGATATTACTTGAGCACCTCTGGCATGCTAGGCCACATACTAGGTGCTTTTACAAATTATCTCATACAAGCCTCAATCACACCCTGTAAAGTAGGGACTATTATTATCCTCATTTAGCAGTGAGGAAACAGGATCAGGGAGGGTGAGCAACTTCCCTAGGTCACACTGACAGCTGAGATTGCCAGGATGTGCCCTCCCTCCATTCTGACCTGTCCTCTGTTTGGTGTTGGGGACACAGATGGAGAGACCAGGCCTTGGTGCCCACTGGGGGATCTCAGCACAGACCAGGAGAGTCTGGAGGAGTCCGGAGGAGGTGAAGCAAACAGGATTCCTGGAGGAGGAGGGTGAAGGCAAATGCTTCAGTGGGCTGACTGGTGGTAAGACAGGTGGAGGCATCTATCCATCCATCTCCTAATTAATTAATTAATTAATTAATTCATCAAATGCCAAACATTTGCCACAGTTTTCTCTGGGCTCCAAAGCCCATGGTCTGGCAGGCAAGACTCAACCTAGTGTGATCCAGGCTGAGGTGGGAGAAGTGGGGGTGAGGCTGCACACACACAGCAGACAGGAAAGACATCGAGGAGGAAGCAATGGCTGAGCTGAAACCAAAGGGTGAGTTGGGATCAGTCAGGTACACAGAAGGTGGAGGCTGGTGCTCCAGGCAGAACAGCAGGTGCAAAGGCTGGGCCCTGGGATGGAGAGGAGGGAGAGACAGCCAGCCCTGAGGAAGGCCGCTGTTGGCCAAGGACGCACCAGCTCAGCTGAGAGCAGGGTGCGGGGCTGAGGCTGCCACCACCTCTCGCCCAGGTAGGGTGGCTGCCTGCCTTCTTCAGCCGATGGGTCCCCACGCCATCTCAGCCCTGTTGGGCAGGCTGGGCCCCTCTCCAGAGAGATTAAGAGCAGGGGAGTCTGAACCATAACGGTGCATGTAATTATGAGCAAAAATGAAGGAGGGTTCCTTAATAATTGATGGTGGGAGAGAGTAAATATCGGCAGAGGCACCCGGCTGCATCGCCCCGGCCCGTCTGGCTGGGACCCAGGGCAGCTGGTTGGCCGCTAATATGCCTATAAATTATTGAAGTTATAAAGAAGAAAGCAGGTGTCATGTCGCACCCATAAACAGCTTGTTAGCTAAGACTAACGAAGGGGCGGCCGGCCTCTTGGCACTGCATGGGCTCCCCCTACACCCTCCCTGATTACAGAAGGAGACAGATGAGGGGTGGGCGTGGTAGGAGGCTGAGAGCCTGGCTGGCCCCACACCCCGTCTCCCACCATCTTGACCCACTGTAGAGTCAGGTGGTGCTGGGAGAGAGAGGAGGCCCAGAGACACAGAGAGCCAGAAACGGGGCTGTGACTGTCCCAGCACTGTGGGTTCAGATAGCAGCTGGACAAACCTGCGACAGAGGATGTCAGAGGTCCTGCCAAGCCTGATAGGTTGAGGCCAGCTGGGATGCTGGGAAGAACTAGACACTGGGGTCAGACACTCGGGGTGCACATCCCAGGGAAGCCACCTGTTGGCGGAGTGGTCTCAGGCAAGTCACCTGCCCTCTCTGAGCCACTTTCCATTCATGCCACCTGGGGATACTCATGCCTATCTTGGAGGGTTGTGGAAAGGGTTCTAAGAGCATATGCGTGTGACATTTCTTGTGGACAGTAGGCCCTCATGAATGGGGCGCTCCTCCACCTCCGCCTTCCACCCCCATCTCAGGGGTTCCTAATTAGATCAGGCCTAATGAGGCTTCCCTCTGCCTGGCTGTTTACGCTCCATTAAGACCTGAGTCCAGGACAGCAGTGGGAGGCAGACTGCTGCGGAGGGGGAAGGTGTCCAGTTGCCAGGGCTTGGTTCATCCTAGGCTTCACCATGCACAGGGCACCCCCACCCCCAGGGAGTGGAGAAGGGAAACAGAGGCAGGCCTCCGGAGTCAGAGCTGCCAACAGGGAGAGGCCTCATGGTGTGGGGAGAGGGAGGAAGGAGGATAGAAAGAGCAGCTGGGAAGGTTGGCATTTTGGCTCCTCTGTGTGAAGAGCTTGGAAGCCCACTTTCCCTCAGGCCGGGGGTCTCTCTGAGATGTTCCCTTCCAGGCAGCCTAATTCGGATACTTAGGTGCCCATGGAGTGCTCAGCTCTGCCAAGGGCCATATGAAGGCAAGGAGGGCAGTCTGGGTGTAGGGAAGGTGCCCCTCTCCCCAACCTGGCCCTAGGAAGCCCTTCAGATCCCCCATAATCTGCTCCATACCTCACAGGGAGCAAGGCTGGGACTGCCACTTGGGTTTGGGCAGCAGACAGGCTCCTCTCCAGGTCCTGAAATCCCCCAGCAAGACATTACTTCTGCAAGTGGTTCCCTTCTCCCAGAGGAAAAGAGGGAATCCCAAAATTCTTATCAAATATGCTTTGAGCCTCTTCTCCCAGGGGTCCTCTCTGTACCCCTTATCTCACTTGTGCAGCCTTGGTCTATCCCGCTGATGCCTCTTTGCAGAGGCACAGAGAGGTGCCTTAGCTGCCTGAGGCCATGCAGCGAGTCAGCAAGGAAGCTTGTAGAGCCTGGGCTTGGTGCCTCTCCCCACACCGCTGGACTTAGCCCTGGGAGGAGACAGAGACTCACACTCAGCGCACTCTCTGACAGCCACTGCGGTGTGGTGGGTGGCATTCCCAGGAGCTCTCCTCCTGCCCAAGAACTCCCTGTGCCCTGGACACCTGCCCGTCTGTCACCCGCTTATCAGGGTGGGGGCAGCTGGGGCTGGCACTTACAGTATCAATCGGGGTGGCCTGGTCAGAAAGGGGATGGAGATGTTTTCAGGTCCTCTGGATGGTGCTGGGAGCAGGGGAGCAGGTGCTGTGGGCTGAACCAGGCAGGAGAGCATGGCTGTCCACGGGGTCAGAGGAGACCCAGGGCCCTGGGGCAGGACTCAGGACAGAAGCAAACCTCAGGGTAGGGAGGTCCGCAGTGGGAAGGGCCCTCTCCCCTCCCTGTCTAGGTCAGACCTTCATAAGGGCTGCTGGGACAACAGCAATGGTCCGGTTCCAGGGAGGAGCCAAGAGGCCCATGGGCCATCGGGGTTGGATGGCGGAAGGGAAAGCTGGGAGCCTCAGACCTGCAGAGCTTCTGTAGGGGCTCTCCTGGCTCCTTGGCCTGCCACCCCCTTCCCTGCCATTCTTGGGCATGCTATCCCTTTGGTTATGGGCAAAGTGTCTGACAAACTCGCTCATCACATGGGGAGTATGGAGGTGGGGGTACTGAAGGTGGCCACCCCAGCACCATGGTTCAGGGCTTACCCCCCAGAGAGCAGCAGCCACAGCCCTGGCCCAGGGGCAGCAAACCCAAGGGAAAACTTCCTTCCCAAGAGTCTGCTGCCGCCTCCAGGGAGGACACTTTTCATTCCCACCTCATCCTCCTCCAGCATGGGAAGGGGCAGAGGGTGACAGCTGTAAACAGGGAAACGGGGGCGGGGTGCAATGGCTCAAGGACCTCCTGAAATGTGGACTCTGCTGGGCAGAGCACTACGGTCAAGTCCCTCCCTGCTCTGCCCTCATTCCTGAATGTGGCACCTGCTCCAAAGAGTGGTGAGGACACGATGGGAGAATCCATCAGAGTCGCAGGGCAGGGCCCGGCACTCATGAGCCCTACAGGGAACAGCCCTTGTGACCATGAGTCCAGCTGGGGCAGCGGTGTCTGCTTTGCGAATGTATCTACTCTGGGGGAGTTTAGGAAGGATACGTAGCTGTGTTGTGTTGTAGATCTCTGTGGTATGTGTCGTGCTAAATGTGTGTATGATGTCTCTGTCGTGTGTGTTGTGTTGTAGAGCTCTGTGGTATGTGTCACGTTAAACGTGTGTGGGGTGTCTCTCTCATGTGTGTCAGGGTAGGTGTCCCGAGCAGAACTTTTCTTCAGCTCCTTCATCAGTCCACAGGCAAAAGATCCAAGCTCCTATTCAGGGCTTCCCAGCTGTGCTGGAGGAGCCACAGCTGTACCCGGGCTGCGCCCTCTCTCTCTATCCCTTCTCTGCCCAGGCCATCCTGGAAGCACAACCCCCTCAACATGGCTGCCCCGAGCCTGCAGGGCAGGTGGCCGAGGAGGGGTACCTTGGTTCCAGGGGTCCCCAGACAGGCTTGAGCATCTATCTGCTTCTTCTGAGCCCACCACCTGCCTGTGGTATTTCCGTCACCTGGAAATAAGGATGGCATTGGTGGAGGTGCTAGTGACACCAGGAGAGCAAGACAGAGCCCACGACGTGGACCCGGAATATGACAGGAAATGGGCCCCAGAGCAGAGCTAAGCCCAGGGGCAGGCTGAGCCCAGGCTGGCCTCTCACTGGCCACTTCGGAAGCTGAGGGACACAGTGCTGGCTGGCTCCCTCAATCCCTCCAGCAAACACAGACATGGCTGCTGTGCCCATTTCACAGACGAGAAAACTAGGGCTAAGAGGGGTGAGGTAAGTTGCACCGGTGGAGCCAGGACCAGCAGCCAGGCCTGGCTCTGGTGATAAGCGGTTTAGGGTTGGATAAAGGGCCTCTGGGTGGGCTCTCCTCTATGGGATAAACGATGTGGCTCAGGCCGGCAGCCCGAGGTGGAGAGATCTAGAAGGCCCCAGACGATGGGAGGGCTCCCCACACTCTCAAATCAAAACATGGGCGTTTACACTCAGACACAGTGTGTTCACACCACCTGCTGGGGCGTGAAAACCAGCCATAAATACCTGCACGGTGGTGGTGGCTCATCAGGAGTGGGGAGAAAGGCCTGGTGCGCTCTCAGGAAGTTCCCAGTGACTCACAGGCTGTGGACCCCTCTCTGCACTTCCACACACCCCTCCTCCCAAACATACACGCTCAGAACGGGCAGTGCAGGGAGCAGTACCCACCCATTCCCCACACCAGGGGCTGAGGGCATTGGGAGGAAGGAGCCCTGGCCAGCCAGCTTGCAGGGACTCCACACATCACAGCCCAAGACGCTGGGGCAGAAAACCCCAGAGCACACAGTGGGGTGGGTGGGATAAGGTGGAGGCATGGTCCTGAGGCCCACGCCTTATCACTGCCTCTCTCCCAAGAGCTACCCAGGCCGCTCAGCAGACCAGTGCCCAGCTCTCTTTCTATGCTTACACTTGGCAGCAGAGTCCTCACATTTACTTAACCTGCGGAAAGTAGAGCGGGGGGTACATGCATGCCTCATGGCTAAAGATAAATGCCAGCTAATGCCTGAAGTGTGGAAAGCATTGTGAACAAATTCAGGGCTACTATGTTCATCCTCCCATCCTTAGGCCAGTGGGTCTCTGACTGGTGAACGCAGGGCTGCTGCCTCCGTGGGCCTTGGTTCTGCACCTGCCCGCACTCTGCATCCCACACACGTCTTCCCGGTCCCATCAGAGAGCTGGCTCCAGACCCACTTTAGAAGAGCTGGCGGTCTTTCCTGAAGCCAGCCGTGTGCACTGGGAACTGAAGTGTAAACAGGAGCAAAGCTCAAGGCCTTGCTGGTAATTCTCCCTTTGTGGTGGACATTAGCTAGCCTTACTCACGAAGGGGACGGCCCAGGGGTATAAGATCCCAAGTGCCCTTAGACACCTCCACTGCCTGGGGGTGCCAGTTACCCTCAGTGTGGCTGGCAGCCCAGGGTGAGTCCTGTGAATGAGCAAGTGCATGAGCAGGCCTTGGTTTCTCTATCTGCAAAGCAGGGATGGTGTCTGCCTCATTTAGAGGCTGGGGAGTGGGCGAGATAAAAGGGTGATTGAAGGGGCTTCAGCATGAGCCTGGTGGCCTGTGATGGAACAGACACCCAGCTGCCAAGGGGCAAATACATCCACACCCCTGCCCCACTTTCTAGGCCCAGTAAAGTTGTAAAATAGTCAGTAAAGACACCGATTGTCCCCACCTGTGTTTAGCTGCACGTCAAGGAAATGTGCCTGGGTCCAGACATGCGACCTGTAAGGGACTCCACCCCGCCCTGCCACACAGCAATGGGTGCAGGACCTGGACCTACATGGAGGCGCCCCCCCCAGCCCGGACATGGTACCCACTCTGGCACCCTCTGGTTTTGTCCCCACAGGAGTTCTCCCTCCCAGCACCCCTCTGTCATGGCGACCAAGAGGGCTACGGGGCAAGGAAGGCGAGAAGAGGGAGGAGACTCTGCTGTGACTCATAGCAAAGTGAGAGCTTCTTCCCTCCTCTCTGCACCCCAAATATGGGTCATAAGTCTGTAAGCAGGTGGGGCACACACAGGCAGGAACCTGGGGTTTCCCCCACTTCCAGGAGGGACAGACCAGGGGCCAGCCAGCCTCTCTCCTGGGGGCAGATGTGGCAGAGCATAAACCCACCTTGTCCCTTGCCATCGTCTGCCCCGATTATTCTCTCATCTCTATCCCCACAACCTGGGGCTTCTTTGTCCCCAGGAGCACCCCAGGAAGGGATGGGAGCTTTGACAGTCAGAAGTGACCAGACAGGATTAGCTGATAGCCAGGGAGGGTGGGCTCTTCTCAACTGACCAGAAAGGAGGCAGACCCTCACTACAGAACCTGGGAAACATTAATAATGTCTAATATCTATCAAGTCTTTCCCCTGGGTCAGCAGACACCAGGGCCCACCTGGTGTCTGCTCCCTCTCTCTGGGCTCATTTACTCATTTCATACTCTCAACGGCCCTATGAGGAAAGTTCTGTGACTATCCCCACTTTACAGGGGAGGGAACGAGCAGGGGAGGCTAAGGAGCTTGCCTCAGGTCATGGCGAAGTGAGCAGTGGAGCTGGGACGGGCGCCCGGTGTTCACTCTAGCTAACGAGTATGAAGGTGCAGGAGGGCTCGGGGATGGGTGGGTGTGGGGTGGGGGACTTGGAGCTCTTTGGTCCACTTTCCTAGTTTACAGGCACTCCCACTGAGGCTGGAAGGGCAGTGTCAGGGGCTTCACTGGTGGGAGTCTAGGGATGGGCAGGGTGGCTCTCGGATCAGGTCCTGGTTATGCCCCCTGGGCTGTCCTGCCCCTGACAGGAGATATTAGGGAGCCAGGGATGAAAGGGTCAGTCTAGCAGAGCACAGTCCAGGGGAGAGGCCCTTCTCTATGAAAATTGGTGCCACCATTGCTAACTGATGGACAGACAGTGAGACATCTATTTCCTTGCCTCCTTCTTTCTTCCCTCTCTCTGGGCTCTGTCCTCAGGCATCTGGGAAGGACAGGGCAGTCAGCCAGCCAGCCACAGGGAGAGGCTGGTAAGTGGGGAGGACTTTGGTACCAGGTGTGGGCAGCTGGGGCCCTCAGTATCATATTAACTCCATTTTACAGATGAGGAGACTGAGTCCCAAGATCACCCAGATGCAATAATAATTGCAATATTACATTAACCATAAAAGTTAGCATTGAAGGAGCACCGGCTGCGTTCTAGGTGGTGTGCTAGACACTTCACATGCAATGAACCTGTGAGGCAGATCCATGACTGGCAACATCCATGACTGGTACAGAGGGGAAAACTGAGGCTCAAAGAAGGGAAGTCACTAGCCCAGCTACTGTCACAAAAGTGGCAGTAGAGGACAGTAGAGTGGCAATGTCCACTCACGCAACCATGCACATGGCCACTGTGTCAGCTGCACGCCTTCCCCACTCCCCAGCCAGCTGGAAAGTGGTGGAGCTGAGATCTGAACCTACATTTGTCCATGTTCTTACTCCAAGGCTGGGCTCTACTCCCATGTTGACTGCGGCTGCCAAGAGAACTTTAAACAGCAGTTCGAGCCACAGGAAGACCCAGCCTGATCCTGGCCCCAACCTGTAGCCAAGGGGGACAGAGATCCAGGCCCAGCTTGTCTCAGCCTTGGGCCTGACCTCTTTGGGCTTCAGAGGCCCTGCTATGAAAGGGGGAGCCCTAGGTAGAATAAATGAAGTGAGACTGAGGCCCCTTGGGACCATACTGACTCACCCACGGTGGCCCAGGGCATACCCACTTCCCAAGGGTCACCCCTCGTGCACTCTGTTCTCCAGAGCTGGAGACCTCAGGCAGGCCCCTGATTCTCTGGGACCCCAGTCTGCTCCCTGCTGCCCTGCTAAACAGAGTTCCCAAAGAGAGAGACAACAGGAACCCAGGCCTTGGTCTCAAACCTGCAACCACACACCCCAGTGGCCTCCAGGAATCCTGCACACACATCCCAGAACCCCCCAGCTCTGCACGTGCTATTGTGGGTCCTGGTCTGTGGAGCCCCAAGTCCAAACATAGGGAAGTGCCTTTCAGACACATCCAAGAAATGACCCTTAATCCTCCAAGCTAAGAGAGATCATTTGGATTAGACATGGTAGTGACACAGGCTAGTAGTCTGTATTGTCTGCAAACCCAGAACTGTCCTTGGCTGGCCAATGTAAATGCGTTTTCATGGCAACACACATGGTCATATAAATGGCAATGTTCTAGACAAACGTGTGGTCTATGTAAATGTTCATCAATTCAAAGTAAACATGTTGGGTGGTGACGCCTGTGTACAATGTAAATGTCCATTCTTTGGTAAGACAGAGGACTTTACGAAAGATGCGTCTGGCTGATGCAAATACACACATGTGAAGTCAGTGGAAATGCCTGTTTAGTACAAATGTAAGGTTGAGACAAATACCCATGTGGGTCTGTAATATGGGAACAACCATCAGAGACGGAAGTCACCATGGAAAAACAGCAAGGTCATTTCCACCCAGGGACCAGGAGAGCAAAGATTCGGGAGTACCATGTGGAAAGGAGAGAGCAATTTGGAGGAGGAAGGGGGTTCAGGAAGGAGCTGAGGGATAGGGCACTCTGGCTTCTGGGTCAGGCTAGAGAGCTGGGTCGGCTGGGGCTAGGGGTGCTGGGGAAGGTTTCTAGCTGGAGGACAGAAACCAAGGGAACCCAGAGGGCAGTGAGGGGCTCTGGAATCTAGTGTGGCAGGCAGGACTCTTGCTGAGGCTGGACTCCCACAGCCTGCCCCACTGAGTGCAGCAGCTCCCAACACTGCTCAGGGCTGGGCAGGTGACGGCCACCAAGGGGATAGTGGAGATGATGAAAGGGGGGAGATCTTTACCCCCAAACAAGACTTAGTTCCAGGTCCACCCAGCCACTGGGTAACATTGGCCAATGCCCCCCAAATCCCAAGCCTCAGTCTTCTCTGTGGAAAATGGGAGAGGGGATAAATACCACCCACACATTCTCACATGAGCTCAGAGGTAAAAGGGCTTTGCAAACTGTTAAGTGGTGAACAATGTGAGGTGAAGGTGCTTTGCTGGCCCTGGGGCTTTGTTACCAATTAACAGGCACTGGAGTGGCCGATTTGATGTCTACGGCATGGTGTGTAAGCCTGTGCACAGCATGTGCATATGTGTGTGTATGTGTTTAAGACTTGAAGCTTTCAGAGACTATGCCACAGAGGTTTGGAGTGAGGGGGAGGAGAAGGAATAATCTTAAAAGCAAAAAAAAAAAAAAATTATTATGTGTCAAAAGGAGTGGGGAGGCTTAAATGGCTCCCAGGTGGGACACAGAATAAAATAGTCCCTGCTATTATTTTTTGATTGTCTCCATGCAGGGAAGACTAGCAGAGGGTCGCCATAGCAACCCTGGGCATCCGGCAGGGGGCAGCCTGGACCCCACAGGTTTGTCTGGGCTGAGCAGTGTGAGTCAGCCCATCAGAACCCAGAGGCCAGGGCTGGGTTCAATCTAGGCAGGACCCTTGTCATGGACTCCCACTTCCTCTTGTTCTGCAAGCCACACCCGCAATGGGGAAAAGGGCAGACTGGAGATGCCCAGTAGAGGGACTAGGCCAGGGTAGGACTGGGGGCTGCATCCAAAGATGGAGAATCTCAAGATGGGGATGGGGTGAAGGCAGAGGCTGAAGGTATGCTGGAGGCAGTGAGGAAGTCCTGCAGGGTGGTCACAGAGGGCAGAGGCTGTATATGGCTAACACAGGTGATGGGATAAGGACTGGGAGGTGGGGTATGGGAAAGAGAGGGTGGGAGAGTCTGGGTGCTGGGGTGGACAGGGCACTGTGTAGAGGCTTGGGTTTGGTGGCTCTCCCAAGTCCATCCCTGAGCCTTTGCTACTGCAGCGCAAGTAGACATTTCAGAGGCTAGGTCCGGAGTGGATCTGGCCTCACTGGAGGGCTTCAAAGGTAGGGGTCAAGCAGAAAAGGAGGGCAGAGAAGGAAAATCCTGACTGGAAAAAAAGTAGCTATGGCAGATTCACACATTTGGGTGCACAGGCAGAGGCCGCTTTTGGTGGAAACTGCATTGTAGGGAAGAGATAGTTGTCTACTTGTGGAAAGGTAGCTGTGAGCTTGCTGTCTGTTTCACTGCTGTATCCCAGAGCCTGCCATTCAAGAAATATTTTTTGAATAAATGAATGAATGACAGAAGACTGAATGAACAGTGTTCAGAAAGCTACATGGAAGCTCTAAGGAGGCGTTAACATCCTCTTTCTGAAAATTTGCAGGCTGCATTAGAACTAAGCAAGCTATTGATACCACACTGACCTAAAAATAGCAAATGGCGAAGTCACTGGCCTCGGAGGCTGGAGAATCTTAACACCAGGTGGCCCAGCGCATACCCAGAGCTTCTGGCAACCTAAATCCGGAAAAAGTGGTAACAGTTCCTTCTGGTCAAATGACGAAAGCCTAAATTTGTATCAAGTAGTGGCTGATAACAGTCAATTTCTACCTAGAAGGCACTACATTGGATCTAGGTGTTCAGGGTTCTTTAAATCATGCTCTGAATGAATAAGCAATGATTCCAAAGTATGTGAAGCTAGCCTCACAGTTTGAAGTCCTTGAAATCACACTTTCCAAACAGCTTCAAATGAAGAACAAGCTCATACAAACTCAAGAGTGCTTGATCGATGAGCAGCTCCAGCAAGTGCAGACATCACAGTCTGGGGCAGTGCGTGGCTGACCCCTTTACCTGTTGAACTAGCTGCTTTGGCCTTTGTTTCAAGGGAAAAGGGCTTTAGAGGAATTGAGGGTTTGGTGCTCTTAAGGTTTGAGGTCTTTTGGGTCTCTGGGTTTGGCCAGGCCCTTAGGGACTGTGGGCTGAGGCTGAGCAAGGGTAGCCTTGGGACATGTCTCAAACTCTGGTGAAGTCAAGAAAGGCCACAGAGTGGAAAATCCAGAATCTACATCCCATTCACGCCATCCACCCTCTGAGCAGATGTCCCCCTACAAAAGGCCCAAGGGGCTCCTGAAGAGCAGGCATAAATAGACCACAGAGTTAAACAGTGCAAGGGCATGCTGTGGACCCACCAACTTTGGGCAAATCTTTTGCCTTCTCTGTGAATCAGAGAATCTATGGGATAGACCATGCCTCACAGGCTATGGTCCCATGCCTCACCCTAGGGATCGAATAAGATGACGGATACCAAAGTGCTTCATTAACGATAAAGTGCCAAAAAGAGTTACTACTAATTTTGTTGCTATTATTGATTCATTGGGTAGAAGGGGGTCTGTTCCCGGAGTCCCGGGGACTTGAAAGCGTCTCTGGGGTTTCCAGGGGCATCCCTTCTCTGCACTATGAAATTATGACTGACAGCTCTTCCATCTTCCTGAGCAACTCCAACATCTTTTACCTACAGCTGCAGCTGGGGAAGGAGTGTGTGTGTGTGTGTGTGTGTGTATGTGCGCGCGCACACGTGTGCGTGTGTGTGTGTTGCCAGAACAAGGAAATCACATTTCCCTGTGTCAATATATCCTCCAGGTGACGTCTGTCACTCACACCCACTCCAGACATACCCTACCTCTCAGCTGTTGCTCCTGCTGTTCTCCACCTGGAACCTGCTCCCAACTCTGCCCAGCTAAGTGGTTCAGGGTCCAGCTTCCATTCCTCCTTCACCAGGGAGTCCTCCTGGATTTTTCCAGCCCAGTGGTGGTCAATGGCCAGCACAGTGTGGGAGGAGGGAAGGAAAGTGGGCTTAACCTACAGCCTGTCTGGTCTGTGCCTTGGCTGGTAATCAGTGAGCCTTCTTGGAGGGAGTGTGCCTCTGTCGCCCCACCTGCCTTTTGTGTTTCCTTCCCTGACTGTGAGCTACTGCGGGGGAGTGCATGGTTTGACCCTCAGGACCCAGCCCAGTGGGTGTAGGGCAACACAGGGTGGAAGGATCAGGTCTCTTTCCTATTTGAGCCACCTCAGATTGGGAAGGGGGAAATGCAGGTTGGCAAAGAAGCTCTCAGAACCTTGATGTCAAAGGTGGGGACGGGGACATAGGCCAACCCCTTAATTGGGGGAGACTGAGTCCCAAAGAGGAAAAGTGACTTGCCCAAGGTCGCACAGCCTTGTAGTTTTGGATTCAAGGTTGATAGTCAAGGTGGCTCTGGATTCCAGGGGTCTCGAGGCCCCATCTGCTGTTCTGGGTTTCTGTGGGCTCAAGTGACCCCAAAGTCCTTAATCACTGTCCCTGCCTGCTGTCCTCTCCCCAACAGGCCTTGGCTACTCATCTTGAACTGACCTTAGACTCTAGGGCAGACCTGTGGCCTCCAGCCAGGGAGGATGGTATCTTCCTGAGGAATGAGGGAAGTTGCTGAGTGACAGGGTCCTCCCCAGCCTGGTGGGCCATCCAGACCACCCCAGGCCCTCTTGATATTGAATGGAACATTTGTTGAGTGGAATTGAATTAACTGTTCGATTGCAGGAGATGTAATTTGATCTGGATCTTATGAAGCCCTTAATAAAGTCAAGGTATTACTGGTATCTGCTGCTTTTTCATCTGTTAAACAAGGCATGGGACCAGGGGCAGGTTACTCAGCTGGGAGTGAGGGTGTCCGTCCGCTCTTCCCGCCTTAGCTGCCACCATGCCATGTGCCCCTCGGGAAGTTGCTACTTGTCTCTACCCTAGAAGCAAAAGCCTTCCTGCTCAACGTAGGCAGTGCCCATCAACTCTAACAGTCCATCTGAAAGGGATGGCTTGGAAAGGAAGCGGGGTTGGATCTCTTTGGAGCTGGGGGTGGAGGGGAAAAGAGTACCATTTATTAGGTACCTCCTGTGTGCCAAGCTCCCATTCCCTTCAGTTCACTGAATGTTCACAGCATCCCTGTGTGCTAGTTGCCTGTGGGAGTCATTAAGGAATGTTAACTAATATACCAATTTTCTTCCTCTTAGGCACTTGGTGCGGAACTGCAGTTCTCTGTCCCCTTTAACATTAGGTATGGCTATGTGACTTGCTTTGGCCAATGACATGTTAGGGGAAGTTACAAGTGTCACTTACAAGAGAAGGCTTTAAGACCCAGGGTGGCCTTGGCCATGCCTTTTCCTGCTACCATGGTAACTGGATGCACAGGTTGAGATGGTAGGCACTTGCTCAGCCTGGGATCCTCAGTGAGGAGTGGATATCCCATGCTTGGAATGGGGGTGAGAAATGACCATGAGTTGTTTGAAATCTCCGAGATTTTGAGGTTGTTTGTTACTGCAGCAAAACCTAGCCTAGCCTGACTGCTCCAGTGCCACTATTTTCTGGATGACAAAATGGAGGCTCAGAAAGGTCCAGAAACTTGCTGGGGAACCAGGGTATGTGAGTGGCAAAGTTAAGAGTCAGTCTCAATCCATCAGACGCCAAGACCATGCTCTTCCCTAAGTAGAGGAGTCCTGGGGCTACCTCAGGCTGGCTAGGTATGGTTAGAGTCCAGCTGGTGGGGATTGGGACTGGGGTCTCAGCACCTGTTTCTCCTAATTTCCAACCCATCACTGAGCACAGTGCCCCTGAAATCCTCACTGTGGCCCATTGGAGATGTAGACGGGGCCTTCAGTCTGTGAGAGGTGGAGGGAGTCAGGGGAGAGAGACCTGGAGAGGTCATGGAAAGGGCTTGAGAGCTGGACAGCGCTGGGTTCTAACCCTGGCTCGGCTGCCACTAGCTGGGTAATCTTGGGTAAGTTACCATCCTTTTCTGAGCCTCGGTCTTCTCATCCAGTGTCAAATGGAAATAATGCTCCTTCCCTGGTTATTGTAAGAATGAAATGAGATGTAAAGACCTTGGCACAGAGTAGGACTCAATACTTGGGCTCTGTTGCTATTGGAGGCATCAGCCAGAGCTGAGGTGGCCCTGATGCTTCACCCCTCCCCTTTCCTCTCTGCTCAAGCAAACAAAGCCAGATTTCCTTCCTGTTTTCCCTAGACACACCTTAAAGGAGTCTTGCCCATTCATCTCATGGGCTCCCATTCAGCCCCTAGGGGAGGAAGGAACAGCCATCTATAACCCCATTTATAACTGGGAAATGGCAGTCCAGAGGGTCTCACACCGAGGAAGCTCTGCGAGAGCAATGTCACAGTGCTGGCCTCTCTTCATGGCAGCTCCATTTTGCAGGGTCTGGAGGGAACTTCCTGGAAGGAGGGCTGGTTGCCCCAGACACAGCAGGTGAAGCTCCAGGAAGAGGAGCTGGAGAAGAGCTAGAGATTCCACGGGGCCAGTTCTGCCTTAGAGCTGCCCATGTGGCCTGGGTTGGGCCCAGGCTGGTTCTGCCCCAGCTCCCAACTGCCTACTTGTCATTCATAGACTTCTTCCTCCCATCCCACCCTCTCTTCTGCCAGGATAGCCCCTCCCTACAATGCCACTTCCCCAAACATAGACATTCTGGGTCCCACTGCCACACCTCTGCTCAAGGTGGGCACTTCCTCCGGGATCAGGACCACATCCGTTTGCTTCTCCTTATGTCCCCAGTGGATACTGGCAACCATGACCTGAGTGAACATACCAACAGCAGCTGCCACTTAATGACAGCCACTCTGGCCTCTCCACTGGCTGCACACCACAGGAAACCTTCAAGGTAGGTATCAACAGCTCCATCTTACAGACTGGAGAAACTGAGGCCTAAGGAGGTTCATTTGCCAGGGGTATGAAGAGATGCAGCCAGATTCATACCCAGGTCTGTCTAACCCAAGCCTGTGTTCTCAGGACACCCAGCCCCAGTCCCTGACGAGACAGGTGGGGCTGATGGGTGGACACTAGCCTCTCCTGCCAGCTCCCCACATCCTCCCAGCCTTCTCCTCCCCGTTGCTCGCCTCTGTGTAGTTTCCGGTTCTCCAAGCAGCCTTCCACATCTGCCCCAGCCACGTGGAGTTCCACTGCCAAGCTACTGAAGCCCAGGAGGTCTGCTGTGGACTTGGGTTAGGGTGGACTCCTGCCCCTGCTGGGACCCTGGGAGCAGGGTCTGCGTCCTCTACCCTCTGCTGCTTCCAGTGTGGCTGCCCACAGGGCTGGGCACTCAGGGGACAGAGGTGACAGTAAGGAACCCAGAAACAGTCCAAATAGTTGACTTGAATCTCAGGCAGGATGCAGGACTGTGTATTTTAAGGAAGAGGTTTACCCAAGGACTGGACAACGAATTAGAGGGAACTCCAGACCCCACTTTGGCCCTGGACTGAGCTTTGGGGAACAGAGGTCCCTGATCAACCCTTGCAGCTCCAGACAGCTCCACTGCTCCCTCTTGGCTCCCTCTGACTCTCTCTCTCTCTCCTTGCCTTTTTCCACCCCCTTCCCCTGCCCTTTTTCCCTTCCTAAAAAACACAGAGAAATGGGATTCAGAAGCCTACACCGCCTGCGAAGTATGGTTCAGCCTCCCCAAAAGAGGAAATGCCAGTGTGCGGGTTCTCATGGCAACTCCAGCTCCTCCCCCCGCAGCCGCCCTGCGCCCATATGGTGAGACTCGCGTGGCACCGGCTCAGAGGGGCCTTGGGGTCTGGGGCTTGGGCTGCAACGGGGGCCATGTTGGTTCCCTCAGCTGCCCTGTCCAGAGCTCACCCTCCTGGGCACACGAGACCACTGCCTGCAGGGACTCCCAGGCCTGTCCTTGGCCCTCCCCAGGATGCAGAGATGTGGGGTGATATTCAGAAGCTGCTCCCGCCTAAGTGGGGGGCTTTCTGTGGTCAACAGCACTCTGGGGCAGCCTTTGAACTCTGCTTCTAGCTCCTACCGGTAGAAAAGAGTGCGTTAGGCACCCTCTGCCTCTCCCATCCCTCTGGCTTTGTCCATGATACATGCCCTGGACTTTGGGAGTTCCATGTTAGGTGTGGAGGGATGGGGGAAACAGGAGTGCAGCCAGGGGTTGGTTTCTTTGTCCCTGGAAGTGGCACCCTGGCTGCCAGCCCCACCCCATCCCAAGCTACCACACAGGTGCCCAGCAGACCTGGTCTCTGAGCTGTGGAGTGAGGGAGCAAGGCTTGAGCCCTTGCCTTGGCTGAGCTGCCCCAGGACACTGCCCCTTCATGCCCCTAAACTCTCCCCATGCCCATCCAGGGCAGCTCCTACCAGCTGTGTGGACTCTTGGTTTTTGAGGACAGTTGGCATTTCCATGACATATGAAATGGAAACTAGTGCCAGGCAGGCTTGGGGACTGGAGGGATGGCAGCTGAGGAGCAAATCTTCTAAGGCTTGATACTCATCCTGCCTCTTTTCCTAGGGCTCAGACAGACAGATAGACAGACAGGGATGCCTGGATCCCAGGTACTGCCTGGCTCCCCCTCCCTCCCCTGACCTCAGGGTAGCTACCCCAGACCTCAGCCAGCCATGGGGCATCTTGAAAGAACCACCCTGGACAGGCTAGGTGGAGCCGTGGCCGGCGGTGGGGGAACACAAGCCCCAAGCCCAAGGGCGGTGAAGGTTGGGGCCCACTCAGTGTTCACGAATGTGGCCCCTCCACCCCCTGGGGCCATTCTCTCTGGGTGCCCTGAATCCCCAAACTTCCCATCTTGATGCCTCCTGCACACTCTCCATTTCCAACTCCTCTCCCCAGGCATTCCCATGAGTATCAGAATCAGGGAACTCCAAAGGGGATAGGCTTGATCTCTAGGAGCACACAGATGGCGCCTAGAGAGGGTTAGAACTCTACAAGGTCACACAGCGAGCCTGGGGTAAAGCCGGGCCCAGAAGCAGGTCCCCCACCTCTCTGCCCAGGGTCCTTTCCAGGGCCCAAGCCGTTTCCTCTGAGGATCTCTCCCCCTCAACTGAAGGAAGGAGGGATGGATGTAGGGGGGCAGGGAGTAGAGATTCGGGAACAGATGGGCTTGGAGGCTCCGCCGCGGGGGCTTGAGGGAGGGGGAGGAGGCCGGGAGAAACTGGAACTGTTACAAAGTTGCGAGTTAAAACATTCTTCACACTCCCGCCTCCTTTACTGTTCTGATGCACCAAGACGTGACAAAAATGTGTCAGATTTTTAAAAAACCACACACACACAAATGCCAGTCCCCGTCTCTGCTGCCCGCCCAAGTTTGGGCCATCTGTTTCCCGGGGGTGGGAGGGGAGTGGGGCTTGGCAGTCGGCGCCATTACTCTGGATGCCCCCAACCCGGGGTCTGGACCAACGGCCTCGCCCAGAAATGGCCCTCAGGTGACAGCGGGATGTCTAGGAAGGTGAGCCAGGCTGTGACACTTCTCCCTCAGCAGCGCCGCCCTGCCATGCCCACCCTAGAGTCTGGCGCACGCCCGGCCCTTCACGCTGAGCTGGGCAGTGGCCCTTCGCTTCACTTGCTGCATCTGGGGGCACTGGGGCTGGAAGAGCCCTCTCTGGGATTCCCAAAGCCCACCCTTGTAGTACAGATGGGAAACTGAGGCCCAGAGAGGAGAGGCTCGGCCAGGTCCACAGGGAAACTGTCTGCATACAGGCTTCACCCATTCGCTCAACAAACACTGACCAGGCATGTTCTGGTGCTGGTGCTGAGCACCGTTCTCACTGCACATGGTTCTGGGCAAGGGGGACTCAGTGCTGAACCGGCAGATGCAGGCGTGTTCTCCAGCAGCTCAAGGCCAGGGGGAGGCAGCCGATCCGCGAGTAATAACAGGCTGACAAACTGGGACTTCCAACAAAAGAAAGGGGAAGAAAAGAAAGCAGGCAGGCCTGGCAGTAGGGACTGGAGAGAAATGAGGGTGACCAATCATCCCCATTTGTCTGGGAATGTCTGCTTTCACCACTAAGAGTTTTGCATCCTAGGAGATACCTCGGTTCTGGGCAAACCAGGATGACTGTCACCTGAAGGCTACTTTAGGTTGAGTACACTTGAGCTGAGTCCTGAACATGATGAAACCAGCAATGTGAAGATCTGGGGGGCAACAGAGGAGCTGGAAGACTGAGCAAGGACGGAGTGGGGGAAAGGGAAGCAGGCAGATCACAAAGGGCTCATGGGCCCTGGAATCGAGTGGGGATTTTATCTGGTCACAGGATTCAATTCTATTGTGGTCATTGACTCAAATTAGGGAGCAGCTTGGTGCAAAGGTCACAGATTGTACAGAATTTAAAAAATTCATTAAGGTTGGAGCCCTGGGAGCAAGGGCAGTGGCTTGGGTGCCTGGAGAAGCTGACCGGGACTAGATCTGAAGCTTCCTCAGGGAGCTGGGACTTCAGCTATAGGGCAATGGGAGCCACTGAAGGGTATAAGCAGGGCTTGGCGAGGTTAGATATGCAAGGAAAAAACCCTAACGCTCTGGGCTGGTCATGGCTCTGTACAGGACCCTTTTCCTGCCACCTCCAGAACACCATCCACCACTGTCCCCACCCCCAAACCTTAGGGAGTCCTGTCATCTTCCAAGACCCAGCTCAAATGCCACCTCTTCTAAGAAGTCTTCCCTGACTTGCTGAGAGAGACAGGTGCAATCATGCCCTACCTAGGACTCCCCTATCCAAGGACCCTCAAGCAGAGGTCTCAAGGGAGCCCTCATCACGATGGACACCCTTTGTCACAGGGATCCTTAAGGCCATCTGACCAGAACCATGTTCCAGTTGTGGACATGGAGGCTCAGAGAGGGGATGTAGTTTGTCTGAGACCA
The DNA here is from genome assembly GCF_008728515.1 of Papio anubis. Taxonomy (NCBI): domain Eukaryota; kingdom Metazoa; phylum Chordata; class Mammalia; order Primates; family Cercopithecidae; genus Papio; species Papio anubis. The sequence continues at coordinate 111,373,718 of NC_044982.1, read as the reverse complement.
CACAGCAGTTGAAGTGTGAGGTCAGTTCAGAACCATGTCTCCTCTGTCTGAGTTCAGAGGCCCTGGGCTCCTGCCTATAGGAGTAGTGGGTGGTGAGAAACAAAGAGTGGCCAGTCACCTTCCCACGGAGGAACAGAGGAGTGGTCATTACCATGGTGGACTGGGTGGGATGGGCCATGGGGCGTGCCACCTGGCCAGCTGGCAGATTTATAATGGAAGTCTCCCAGATCAATTACTGTATTACCAGGCAGCCTGACCTGGAAGGGGGGGGGGGGGGGGGGGGGGGGGGGGGGGGGGGGGGGGGGGGGCCAGCCTAGAGCAGCTGCCCAGCCTTCTCCAGCAGAGGGCACCCTGGGAACCAGGAGACCACCTGGTGGAGAGGAAAGGGGTGGGGCCTGAAATCCTACCATTATTGCACATTCTTCTGTTTAAAATAGTGAAAGTCCTTGTTAGAATGCAATAAACCCTTCCCTACATTATGCTCCAGGAAGAGATCGTCAGACCATTCTGAAAAGGAGTTGGCACAGTTATTTCTCCTCTCTGAGTCTCGATCTCCCTGCCCGCTGGCAAAATGGGGATCCTTGTCCCAGCTCCACTCACCCTATAGGGTTCATTTGAGGCTCACGGTTAATAGGCTTAGAGATGGGCCCTGGGGCATGTCTAGCCTGGAGTAGAGTCCAGGGGGCCAGGCGGAGGTTCAGCCATGGTGAGACGTGGAGGGGCGCCGAGGCCTCAGAGGACATTACTTCTGATTCCTCCCATGGCCTGTGTGATGACACTCAGTGCCAAGGGACTTTCTCAGGGGTGCTCTGAGATCCTGAGGGGCGGGTGCCTGGCCTGGAGTCCCACCCTTGCAGGCACCTCTTGGGAGAACAGCGAGCCCCGGGGGGAGCAGAGTCTCCCTTGCCCTCCCAAGGCAGCCTCAGCAGATGCCTGACATGGTTTGCAGCAACAGCTGGGCTCTATTCTCTGTAGCAAGTGGGAGCAGGGATGGAGCCCTGGAGGAGGGAGAAGTTTGCCTCTTGCTCCCTCAGTTTCCTTTTGTCAACATTTCCCCTTAAACTCCTACCAATTAGAAATTCATTTGGGCTAGTGGATGAATTAAGGGACCTCATACATGCACAGTGTTTAGAACAGTGCCTTCCTGGCCTGGGTGGACAGGCAGAAAGTGGAGGGTGAGTAGCCATCAAGGGCCGAGAGTCTGTCTGTAATTTTCCCAGTGTCTGGTTTGGGAGCAGAGGAAAGCACAGAGGCAGGGATGAGACCCCTGTCTGGAGCACAGGCCTCTTCCCAAGACAGGCGGGAGGAAGGGAGGGATGCGGCTGCACCTGAGCCTGGCTGTCTGCTCACCACAGTGCTGGGCACTGCAGGGAGAGTTTGGGGAGACAGGACAGGGTCAGGGGGGTGATTATGGGCAAACAGAGTGGAAAATGAAGGCCTTCAGCTGGCAAATGAGTTTAACAGAAATGAGATGGGCAGAGGCTGTGATGAGAATGGCAATGCTGGGCAAAGGCGAGCTGATTTTCAAACAGGCCTGGGTGGGCAGGCTGGGGTGGGTTGGCTTCATCCCTTGCCTTCAGGAGTCAGCCATGTTGCAGGGACAGTGCCTGAGCCCCCAGACCCACCCCACACCAAGAAGGCAGAGGGACAGAGAGACCTTTGGACCGACAAGATCCCACAAGAGTGGCAGGATGAAATTAAAGCAGGAGGGATTGTGGTCAGACTTGCAGAAGAAGTTCTTGGACAGCACAGGAACAAACAGGGAAGGCTGGGAAGTCCTGGGGACAGGCTGCCCCCAGTGCCCACCCTCCCAGAGGAGCTAGTCCCAGCTTTGCCGCAGGCAGCAAGCAGAGCCTCCTCGCTGAGGGTATTCAGCTGTGGAAGACCTCCCAGAGGCAGGCCTCTCTTTGGGTCTCAGTTCGCATATCTATGAAATAGGAATGACAGTGCCTTGCCAGTTCATATGAAGCCCCCAGTGAGACTCAGCACCAGACACTGTCTGTTTCCTGGGTTGGGCCACCATCCCTGAGAGGGCAGAAGGCAAGCCCTTCTCTGGCCCAAGGGCTCAAACACTGCAGGGTAAACAGCCTGAAGCATGCCTCACAGCACCCTAGACCCTGTCCCCTTTCCCCCACTGATTGCCCCACCCTCTGCTTCATTTTCCCTCCTGCCCTTCCCAGTGGGGCCTAAGCAAACAGGGCCTGCATGGCCCATATCACACAGGCACAGGCCAGCCCTCTACCTTTGCGGGGCTTCAGTTTCCCTGTGTGGACAAGGCTGTGCTGACCCAGGGAGTCTTGGAGACCCTTCCAGGGCCCATGTTCTGGAGGGGAGGATGCTATCTCTGATTCTTCTCCAATCCTTATGGACCACTCCTGCCCAGGACGCTGCCTGCACCCACCCTGCCCGACTCCCTTCCACAGGAGCTTCCATGACCTCTGGATGGGGCAGAGGAGATGGTAGGTAGGTTGAGGCAAGAGCCATCTCCAGTACAATAACTAATAACTGGCTGACAGATTGAATTAGACCTTTTCCAGCTCCATACCCCATTGATCCAGGAGGACCCACATATGTGAGTGTGTGTGACCCTCGCCTACACAGTTCTGGGGCCCCAGTGCACAGCCTCAGTCAGGTAGAGTTAGCAGAGAGAAGGTGTGGTACTGGTAGCTCCTACCCCCACCCCACCCCCCTCAGCTGCCCCAGCTCCTGCCCAAGGGGCCTCTGAGCCCTGAGTTACAGCTTGGCCTGGCTGCAGGGAATGAGAGAAGGGTGGTCAGAGGGAGGAAGAATGGGGTTGGCTGGAGCTTTTGGGGATGAGGGGGCAGGAAACCCTTCTCTATGAGGTTCTCAAGGAGGGAACAGGCTGCCCAGCCCCAACTGAGAACATGACCCACACTCACCTTCTCTCAAAGCCAGCACCCTCCACCCTGTCTTGAAGCCGTTCCAGCCCCTTTAACTCCTTTTTAGCAGCCCTCGGCTCAAGGCCAGGGACTAGCTTCCTTGGCCCTGGGTTTCCCTGAATGCCCAGCCTGGGGGTCTCTACTCCATGAATGGCTGGTGGGTGAAAGGAGGCCTGCCTGCCTCTCTGTGACTTAAAAATCAATCCTTTTAGCCCCTTCTGAAGCCAGAGGGTTTCTCGTTCTATATTTTAAAATACTTTGAAGTCGATGGACTGACTCCTGAGCCATCATGTGCACATGTGCCCTCAGCTTGGTCACACGTAGGCACACACAGCACAAGTGTATACCGACAGATGCACACGATGACAGCAATATTTCAACAGCTGACCACTGCATAGAACCCACACTCCCTGGGCTGGGAAAAAGACAGGCATTACAGGAGGTTCTGGGCATGGAGGCTGTGGGACAAGCAAGGCCCCTGCAGGAAGGAAGCCAGTGCTTCGCCACACTCGAAAGGCAGGACTCCGCCTCTGGGGGAAGCTGGGGATGCCGGGGGTCACCCCCCACCTGACAGGCTTTTTGAGGATCAGTCTCACCTCCATAGACATCCAGTCCAGGGCTAAGGCTGCCCCAGTGGCATCTGGAAGTCCTTTCTAATATCTAACTTAAATCAATCATCTCTTTCTTCATTCAGTAAATATTCTCCACGCATGGCCATGCCCTGGTAGAAGGAAGCAGAGATGTGCTGGGTCACCTAGAACTGTGTGCGGTGCGAGGGTGGAAGAAGAAAGTGGCTTTGGTGTCTACCAGTGGTGGGGGGTGGGGAGACTTCCAGGATCCCTGGGTGGCTTACACCGTGGTCATTCCGCATGATTCAGTTTTCTTGGCTAAATAGGGCCTGGATCAGGCAGGACACCCTGCCACCTCCCCCTGCCACCCAGTCCAGTGAATGTCTTCCTGAGCTCACTGGTGGGGTAGAACTCCACCCTGGACTTTGGTCCTGTCTAGGGGACCCATTTAACCACCCAAGGCTTTAGCTAAATCCCCACCCAAGATGCATCCCGAAACAGCAGTGATATCTTCAGGTATTTATCTGCCCTTCTCTCAGAAACCCCTTCCTACCTTTGAGGCATCCTACCCGGACCCCCAGCCCCTGCCCCACTGCCTGAAATCTCACTAGTAGGGGTCCTTCTTCAGTGTTTGGGTGTTCTCTGCATGGGGGTGCTCTTACACGCCCCAGTTCCATACCCCAAGTCCCAGGGGCTGAAGCTGGAGGATACAGTGAAGAATGGGGAGAGCCTCTGTCACCCTCCATGCAATCAGCTGAGTGTGGCATAAATGACCCATGAGTCCTGGGGCCTGGCAGAGGAAATGCTCAGGCCTAAGAGTGAGGTCACCTGGTCAGGGAAGCCCAGAGAGGGGCTAAGCAGGGCAAGCCTGGGCTCCCAAGGCAGAGCCCCTCTGGCAGGCTAGGGTAGGACCCGGGCAAGCCTTGCCTTTGGACCTCGGCTGAGCTTGCAACACCAAGCATTTGCTGGGGAAGGTGGGGAGCTGCCCCAGAGCCTTCCCTGGGAGACTGACCCAGATTTCTCTCTCCCTCCCTCTCTTCTGCCACACAGGAGCAGTGTGTGTGTGTGTGTGCGCGCGCGCACGTGCACGCGTTTGCGTTCTCAGCCCTGGCAGGCAGGGGGGTGGAAAGGGAGGAGGCTTGCTGAAAGCTCTGGGAAATGAGACAGAAATCCTCCCCAAATCCCTGGCCACTGTCACTAATAGCTGAAATACACTCTTGACAACAAGGTGAAAGTCTCTGGACACTGGGGCCTGGCCTTGCCACCAGGAGCTGGTGCCCCAGGCCTGTCTGTTAAGGGAGGACCCCAGGCCTTGTGGATGGTTGGGGGATCATGGCCCAGCCCTGACCCCATCCTCTGGCACTTCTGACATCTCCTTTCTAGGCAATATCCCACAGGTTCCCCAGGCGCTTCCCTGGGAAGTAGTGAGCTCCTGGTCAGGAGAGCGGTACAAGTGGCTGGGGAGGGTAGGTCAGCATCCTGTGGCAGGCACTCATATGTGTGGGGAAGTGGCTTGCACAAAAGAGAGCGGGAGGGCTCCTCCCAGCCTGAGCTGTTTCCTTGATGCCTACTTCTATCCACAGTGCTGGTCACCAGGAGCCCCTACCCCATCCAAGTTGGCTGGCTTTGTCCCCAGGACACCAAATCTCAGGACTCAGTGGGAGGGCCTTGAGATGGGCCAGAGAGGGCTGGACCCAGGTCTGAGAGCAGCAAGTTCCAGAGCATCTGACTCCAGTGGGAGGGGAAGGGTGTGTCCCTCTGGGGCTGCTGGCCGTGGCGGGGGCTCTTGTACACACATACAGATAGAGAATTGTACTTGAAGGGACATGCTCCTTCAGACTTGTAAACACACAGCTGTACACGTGACACACATACAGAGATCTGCATGTGCAATCAGAGGCATGCTTGTACACAGGTGTGCCTGAGCTCATAAGAGGTGGGCACACACCTGAGTATACAGGTGGGTGCATGGGTATATCTGCCTGTGCACATGTGGGCAGGGACACTTGGTTCCCTTGTGGGCTATTCTGAGCCCCATGAGGTGTGTGAGAGACATTTTCCCCAGAGACTGTCCACGGGATGTCCAAGCCAAATCCTCGAAAAGCTTCCAGAGGTGACTCCAGAGGCAAGCTCTCTCCTCTGCCAGCACTCGAGGCCCCTTGCCCGACCCTCAGCCCTCTGGTGGGCTCTGTGCCATGTCCTCTCCAGCCAGGCCTTTCCTGCCTTGCTCCATGTTTGGCAGATATCATGCTTTGCCCTGTACCCTGAGAGCTAGAGCCCTGCTCCTTGTTGAGGACCCCAACATCCTGCTAGAGGGCAGCGGGAACCTCCTGCTCACCCACTGTTTGTGTGTGACCCTGGGTAGGGTTCTGCCACTGCCTAGGCCTCAGTCTGTCTTCTGCCTATTGGAGGGGCTGCTTTGAGGCTGGGAGCTCTGAGAACTAGGAGACCCAGCACAGATGAGTGCAACCACAGTCACGAGTGCCCTCCAGGCCAGCCCCAGTCCAGAGCGGCCCTTTCCTGCACCCAAGGAGCATCCTTTGTCCTCATGCATCCCCTCCACAGCTAGCTGGCTCGGTTGCCATGCTGGGAATCCCACCTGCCTGCAGACGCTGACCTGCCCACACCTCACCCTCTACTAGGCAGGTGAGGTGAGACACAGCTGGCCCACCTCCAGGCTGCCCTGCATGTGTCCTTGGCCCTTTCAGACCCAGGGCCTTTGCACAGGCAGTTCCCTCTGCCTGGGGTGCTCATTCCTCTCCGTCAGCCTAAAAACACCTCCTTTTCCTCAATGAATCCATTCAAGTGTTTGCTCTTCTGTGCAGCCTCTCTCCCCCATCCCAGCCACCCCCAAATGGTGCTCTGGCTCTGGCTCACTGAGCAAGTTTCCCCAGCACTGGTGAGCCCTGGCTATGCTTCCCCACCACCCCCACCACCAAGGCCACGGACTCCCCCAGGGCACAGTGAGGACCTGTTTATCTCAGTGTGCTCGGACGCTTCAGAGGGCCTGGCCTGGAGCACACAGCGTCCAGCAAGTGTTGGCTGAATGAATTAGTGAATGAATGAATGAATGACATGACATGAACATGTGGACATCTCTGCCAAGTCCTGTCTATGAACTGAGACACAAGTTCCCGAGGTCCCCTTTGAGTGGGTGTTTCTTGGTGGGCAGAGCTGCCTCTCAGGGAGTCTTGCGGTCTGAGGCTGCGTCTCATTCAGCAAACAACCCTGGTGAGGCCCTGTTGTCAAAAAGTGTGCAGCGCTCCTTGCGGGCAGCAGGCACACACCAGAGAACATGGGAGGGAACCATGGGGCCTGCATCATATGGGGCTGAGTGTGCTGTCGTCACTACTGCCCTCATCTGCTGATTACTGTGAGCCAGCACTGGGTGAGGGGCTGGGGACTAGCCTCTGCCTGCCCTGGGGAGCGCACAGGGGAGGAGATGCTGGTGAAGGAAATGACTTAGGGCCTGAAGCTGGAGGCAGAGGAGGGTGATGGCTCAGTAGGAGAGCTTGGGAGCCACACAGCCTGATTCATGCTGCCCACCACTTAACAACCTTGTGATCTGGAGCAACTAACTTAATTTCCTAGCATCTCAGTTTTCCTTACCTGTAAAATGGAATGGTAAGTGTATTTACCCCACAGCATTGTTATGAAGATCAAATGCTTGTAAGATGCTTTTAACAGTGCCTGGCATATCATAAGCACTCAAAAAACACACCCTGCCACTATGAGTTGTTGGACAACTCAGAGTAGCCCCAACTAGGCATGCAGCAAATGAGCAGGCTGGCAGCACAGGAGACAGGCAGGTGGCAACGGCTGAGGAACTCAGCCCCCTGAATGATAGGTGGCTTGGCTTCTTGTGCTCAAGGAACCAAAAGATCTAAAGAAGTCTGGCCAGAGGGACACTGAGATGAGCAATGTGGTTGGAGGAGGGGATACTGACCCAATAATTCTCTGGAGAAGAAAGAGGAGGGGAAGCCTGAAGTGGACGGGCAAGGAGGGTCTGGGGTCTGGGAGTGCTAATCCTAGCCTTTCTGCTTCTAACAGTGCATGGATGGGGGAGCATGTGCAGTGCCCCTCAGGAAAGGGCTGTGCTTGCCTTGCTGTGGAGGTCAGCACCAGCAGAGCTGTGCAGATCGGAGTGTGGCCGGGCACAAGGGAGGGGAGCGCAGTCTCCCACTGCAGGAGCAGAGCAGAGGGCTGAGGAGCTGCTCTCCCACCTCTGGCTATCTGGACGGCCCTCAGTGGAGCCCTTCTAGGCTGCAGGCACCTCGGGATGAGATTTGTGGACCTTCCCAGGGATGTGGAGCCTGCTCTTCAGGCCAAGCCATTATAGCCATTATAGCAGAATAGGCAGGGGTGAGGGGCCACGGAGTGAAGGAGGCAGCTGCTGAATATATGAGATGAGGGGTGCTCCCAGGGGGCTGGACTCGAGGACAGCAAGTCCCTGGTGCAGGAGGGAAGTGGGTGGACTTTGTTCTCCTGCTCAGCCCCGCTGCGTCTCCTGCTCTCTACCTAAGGCCACCCCCTCCCATCCCACCATCAGCCTTGTCAGTGTGACATTAACGGGCTGACATTAACAAGCCGGAGCTCCTCCACTTGTCTGCCAGGTCGAGTCTCAGCCGTGGAAGAATTGCTAATTACAGCCACCATAAGGAAATATCAATGATGGACGTCAATATTATTGCCTCCTGCATCCCTGCCTGTTTATTTGGAGACGAAAAGCGCCCTAGGGTCATCTCTCCAGGACGAAGCTGAGTGATGACAGAAGGGAGGAGAGCTGCACATGGAGAAAGGGGCGTCCTCCAGCTGGATTCATTCATGAAACCAAGACCCATTTCCTCTGGGCAGAGTCCTCTCCACTGTGGGCCCAGGGCTGGGGCTGAGGGCAAAGGAACCTGCACAGGGAGGAGGAACTAGTGATCCTGCTCCCAGCCCTGGTTCACCAAGTGACTGCATTGCATGCCTCTTTGTGCCTCAGTTAGCTCATCTGACAAATGGGTATGATAATTCCAGTCCTGCCTACCTTGTGCATTGTGAGGAAGTGAATAAGGTGCAAAGTCAGGGTTTTAGAAGAATGATCCATGGTGCAAATGCAGGGGCTTCGTGGGCTGAGGAGACATGTGGGGTAGCTGAGCAACTGGGAGGCACCAGCAAAGGGATGGACATGTCCCAGCTCAGTGAACTCTCTGAAGCAAATATCCTCCCGACCATCCCCTATCAAGCACTTTGGTAGAAATCAAACAAACACTAAACACAAACACTAAAGCCACAGAGAAGAGGCGAAAGCTTGACTCAAATGCGCAGCTGCTGTCTGGTGTCTCTGAGCCCCTGAGCCTGCGGGGACTTGCAAGGCTTCCAATCCACACCCCAAACCCTGCATGTAATGCCAGTCACAGGCTGAACTGTCACGCTGGGCAGCCCTTCATCCGCTGAGAGAATCTCCCAGGCATGCACACCCCTATTCAGAGAAACAGGGGCCCAGTTGAGAAGCCCCTTTAGAGACAACCTGGACTGTCAGAGAAATGCACTTTACATGCCAGGGTCACGACGCATGCGCAGGAATACATCCACGTGGCAAGTTCATGAGAGTGTGCACAGACTAGAAATAGGCAAGCACGCACACACAGAAGCACAGCTCCAGAGACACACGTGGAAACACATACATTGTATGGTATTCAACACACATATGCACACACACAGGGGAGCTGCCCTGGGGAGCTCACGGGCGAAGACACACACACACACACACACACACACACACACACACAGCATCTTAGGTCCCAAACTGGGTTCTTGGGAACCTCTCCCTGTTGAGAAGGAAATAAAAAATCCCATGTGGTCTTCAGACACATGTGGCCTCTCAAGCCATGGACAAGCCAAGCAGCAGCAACTAGATGCTGGGAAGCAAAGCCCAGCGTGGCCTGAATATTTCACAGGAGATTTCGCTTCACAGAAAATCCCTTCTTCGCTGCTGTGCATGTCAGGGTAGAATTACCCGTTAGGTAGCAGAGCAGAAACCTGGGAGGATGTGTGCACAGCTTCTGGCCTGGGTCACCACTGGGCCTCTGCCTCTGCCTCTGCTGCAGGCCTGGCAAGGGCCATCCTGTCTCTCACCCGCTCCCACCACGGGCCAGAGCGAGGACAACTGGATGCCACTTTAGGACATGGAGTGTCCTGGCTTAGGGTTGCCTCTGCTCCAGATCCTCAGACTCTGCCAGCCCCTAGCTGAGTCCCCCCTCCCTTTGCCCCCCACAGCCTCTCCCCCAGCTCTTTAGCAGGAGCACAGAGCCACAGCTCATCTCACTCCCTCATCTTCCCCCTTCACCTCTCCAGCCCATCGAGGTGTTTGTAGTCCTCTGAGTGAATGGCAGGGAAGACCGAGAGAGGTACACGCCAGAGGAAGGGAGAGAGGACTTCCTGGCTGGGCCCTGGAGACCCTGGAACACTCTCCCTCACTCCTTTTGTCCTAGAAAATGTCCACACATGCTAAGCTTAGCTCAGATTGTATCTCCTCCAGGAAGCCCTCTGGACTGCTCCCAGGGTCAGGAGCCTTCTCTGGCTCCCATAGCCCACTATGTTCCTCTCCATCACTGTTCAGTAATCAAGGGCTGAAAACATAGATGCCTACAGAGGCCAGGGAGGGAATGAAAGTGAGTGAAAGGGCAAAGATAATGCCCAGGGAGTGGGCAGAGCTCGCAAACTGGAGAGCACGCCCCTGTCTAATGCCTTTCAAACCACATTGCCTTATGGCCCAGCAACTTTGCACCTAGAAGTCGACCCAGGAAAATTGAAAACACTTGTACACAAATATTCATAGCAGCATTATTCATAATAGCCAAAAAGTCAAAACGACCCAAATGTCCATGAATGCATATATAAACAAAATGTGTTATAGCCATACAATGGAATATCATTCAGCCAAAAAAAAAAAAGAATGAAGTACTGATACACACACACTAGGACATGGATGAGCTTTAAAAACTGTGTGCTAAGCAATGGAAGCCAGGCAGAAAAGCCCACATATTGTATGATTCCATTTCTATGAAATGTCTAGAATATGCAAATCCAAAGAGACAAAAGTGGATTCGTGGTTGCCAGGGCCAGGGAGGAGGGGAGAATGGTGGGTAACTGCTAAAGGGTACAGGGTTTATGTACCCTTTTGGGGTGATGAAAATACTCTGGAATTAGATGGTGGTAAGGGTTGCACAATTGGGAATATGCTAAAAATCACTGAACTGTATGCTTTAAAATAGTGACTTTTATGGCATGTGGATTATATTTCAATTTTTTAAAACCCAATTGTTTAAAATGGAACAACACATCCACAAGCCACACGTCTGTCTGCAGTCTCTAATTTTCAACCTCTATTTTACACATTTGTCTCCGTCACAAGAGTGGAAGCTCTGGGAGGGTGGAGCCCTACCAGAGGCACAGCCGTGGTCCCTAGAGCTGGCATCTCAGGGCAGGCACTTGAGTCACCATGGTGACCACAGCAACATGTTAACCCAGGGCACACTTCATACTCTGTAAAACCTCTGGTCCAGAGCTACAGTCCCAGTCTCAGGTGAGGCCACTGAGGCCCAGGCTCAGGGTTATTTGCCCTAAGGTCACTTGACAAGCTGGAGGCAGAACTGGGCAGAGAAGCCAGGCCTCCAGACTTGGTGCAGCAGGACCCAGAGCAGCCAGGGGCCAGCTGCTGCTGGGCAGGGAAGATGGGCACAAGAATGCAGGCAGCTCTGTGGCTGTTTCCTGCCTCAAGGCCCCCAGATCCCTGGGGCCTCAGAATCAAGTCCACCTGCTGGATCTGGCCTCAATCTCTTTTGATGGACAAGCACCACCCCTAGAGCCTCCAGCCCAGGCCCTGTCTATCATCCCTCCAGCCTTTGCTCACACAGGGCCCCCTTCCTGGAAGACTCTCTCAGGCTTCCCAGGCACCAGACACAGTTCTTCCCCTCCCAGAAGCCTTACTTCATCACCACCTGCCCCTCCTGCAGGGTCTCTCCCCAGCTGAGCCCTTGTAGCATCTCTGGGAGGGTGTGCAGGTGAAAACAAGGGAACAGCCGGACATGTGCCTGACTGCAGGGCTACTCAGGACCTGGGCCAGCTTTGAGCTAGAAGCAAGTCTGATATTTCAGCGTCTGACTGCCAGCAGCTAGGTGCAAGGCCAGGGTTGGCTGGCAGGGGAAGGCAGGGAAGAGGGAAGAAGAGGGAGAAGGTAGAGGGAGAGAGAAGGAGAGGGATAGGGAGGAGATGGGGTGAGAAGGGAGGAAGGAGGAGAAGAAAAGACATGGGAAAAGAGATGGAGAGGAAGCAGGGGCTGCTGTTAGCCCCAGGGTCCCAGGAAGGCTAAGCCAAGGTTACCTTCAGACACTTGATGACACCTGAAGTCACAGATCAGTGCCCTGGGGCAGAGTGAAGCTAGGCGGGGAGGAAGCCCCTTTGGGAGAGAGGCTCCAGCTTTAGACCAGTGGTCCTTTCTCCTTCCTATTCCCCCTGCCTCCATGCAGCGGTGAGGTGGGGAGCAGCAGTGGGCAGGAAGGCGGTCCCCGCCTGGTACCTACCTGGGCCTCCTGCTGTGTCCCAGTTCAGCCTAAGGAGCTCAGCCACCTTCCTGGGTGAGACCTCCAGGGTCAGATCCTCCTGACTGTGGTTATAGACTCAGCCTTGACCCTAGCAGGGTGGACTGGCCCCCAGGGAACTGGAGGAGGCCCCAGATGGCTCACTCTCTCCTCCTACACCACAGGGCTGGGTGACAGATCTGGTCTGTGGGTGTCAGAGACAGGTCCTGGCTCTGAGTGACTGCTGGCAGCTGGGCCTGAGGTGGCTCATGGGCGGCTGATTTCCTGACCTTCCTAAGACCAAACACAAGATGAGCCTCTGCCTCCTCCTCCTCCTCCTCCTCCTGAGGCCAAGCACATGGGTATAGGAACACAGCAGGTGTCTAATAGAAGCCAGCTCCCTCTCTGAACCCCAGCCCCAAGTTTCCTCAGAGAAGCTGCCACTCCTCTCCCTACCCCCCCCCCCTGCAGTGCTCATTCCCCAGCTCTCCCCACCTCCCCTACACATGGACTCAGTGCCGCCTCCCTTTCAGGCACGGGTGAAGCTGTGAATTGCTGGGTACCCACCCCTCCCCTTTCACCCCTCCCCTCCTGGCCTTTCCCAACCCAGATACACATCACACCAGCCCCCATTCAGTGTCCTCAGCTGGCTGTCAGCTAATCCCTGCAGAGGAGTTAACTGATAATTAAGATGTTAGCTGTAAACTTAACATGTGATTCTCTGCCAGGAGTATTTTGGTCTTAACAGGTTGCTTTTGGAATAGGAAAACCTTCAAGAGCCAGCCAAATGGCAGGCAGGGATGCAGAGTGGGGTGTTGGGGGGCACTCTGCACCTGGAGACCTTCCAGCCTCCAGAACGCCCTCCTCACCTCTCGCTTCACTGAGGACAGAAGGCAGGCATGGGAACCCAGAGCTCCACCTTTCAGTGTCAGCCCCACACCTGTGAGGCGATGACCCTGGACACGAGATGAAACCTCTTGGAACCTCAGTTTTCTCATCTGCAAATGGTGAGATAAAGCGCCAACCTTGAAGAATTGCAGTGCAAGCTGACAAGTCAGGCCCCACGTGCCCAGCACATAGGAGTCCTGAGAGCTCCTGTTGTCCCTGACTTCCCTTTGCCTCTTCCCACACTGAAGGTAACTGTGTCAACTTCCACTCCTCCCGCCTCCTCACACCAACTCCAATCAATCACCAGGTCTATTTTCTCAACTTCCTAAATCTCTCCCCAGGCAAAGATCAATGGAATCAAACAGCGAGGCCTGGACAGACATGAGACTTTTGGGACATTTCAGCAGATGACAGGAATGGAGCTTCAGAACGGCAGGGAAAGGATGCTGACCCAATAAACAGTGCTGAAACAACTGCGAGTCATTTGGGAAAAAAACACTTAGATCCCTACCTCAAACCACACACAGAAACACATTTCAGATGAAGTAAAGATTTAAATATTTGTGAATATCATAAACAACCAGAAAACAGTATAGGCCAATATTTTTAAAATTCTGCAGTGGGTAAGGCCAGGAACTCTAAAGGAAAGGAGTGATAGACTTGAACACAGGACAATCTAAAACTTTTAGGGGGTTAAATAAATCCCATAAACTTAAATGAAAAAAAACAAACAAACTTGTGAATAATGATTTGCACATATGCCAAATAAAGAGTTAATTTCCTTAACCTCTTCTAAATCCACTTGCTCTTGCAAATCAATAAGATGCATTTTGCCGCCCCCAATCGCAGAAACCACCGTCACCTGTGACTCCCCGTTGCCGAGGCAGTGACCAGTTCTCAGTCTGCATCCTCGGCCCCATTTGACAGGTGCTTGAAATGTGTCTTGCCCTTGGCGTCCAGGACATACATGCCTGGTTCTTTTCCATCTCACTGGTTGCTCCTTCTCAGTCACCTTTTCGGTTCCCCCTCAGCTCCCCACCCTCTAACTGGTGGAGGTCTTGGGGCTGGGACATTGGTCTTTTCTACCTACTCTCCTTTGATGCTCTCATCCAACATCATGGCTTTAAATACTGTCTTTATGCTGATGGCCCCAAATTTTTATCTCCAGCCCAGACCTGTCCCCTGGACTCCAGCCACACACATCCACCTGTCAACCCCATGGTTCTGCCAGGCTGTCTACAGGCATCTCACAATTTATGAGTCCACTGCCAGGGCTGGCTCATAGGTGTGTGACCTGGGCTCTGCACTCAGAAGGGCCCCAGGCTTGGTTTAATGCTCTATTGTCACCTCCCACTTTGAAATTCTTAATTTTTTTTTTAACATAAAGTCACCCATTTTCACTGTGCTCTGGGTCCCACACATTATGTAACCATTTTTTCCAAATGACTCACAGTTGTTCAGCACTCTTGTCCACCACTGAGCCACTCCTCTCCCCTACACCAACCCACTCCTCCCTGATCTCCCCATCTCCATCAATGGCAACCCCACACTCCAAATGCTTGGGCCAAAACCCCTGGAGTCATGGTTGGCTCCCTTCTCTCTCTCTCACACACCACCTCATCCAATCTGTCAGCAAATCCTATTGGCTCTACCTTGAGCATGCATGTGGAATCCATCCCCTTCTGCCCACCTCCACCAAGACTCCCTGGTTCAGGCTTCCATCGCCTCCTCCCTGGATCACTGCAACAAACAGCCTCCTGTCAGATCTCCCTGCTTCACAGCTGCCAGAGGGATCTGGTTAAAATGTAATTCCAATCATGCCATGTCACTATGCAGAACCTTCCATGGCTTTCCCCACTTCATTCTGGGTAACAGTCAAGTCCTCCAGGCGGCCTGCAGGTCCTGAGTGATGAGCGCGTGGTCCCTGTTCAGCTGCATGGCCCACTCTCTCCTTCACTCACCCTGTTCCGGCCACACCAGCCTTCTTGCCATGTCCCCACAAGCCAGGTCTGCTTCTGACTCAGGGTCCTCAGACCTGCTGTTCCCTCTGGAAGGCAATTCCCCCGAAACATCCACCCAACTCAGTCTCTCGCTTCTTGCAGGTCTTTACTTAAATGCCACCTCTCGAAGACACCTTCCCTGATGACCATGTCCAAGTTGCCCAACACTTCCCATCCCCCTCCTCTGCTTGATTATTTTTCTCCTTAGAACTTAACACTCCCATATGCATGCTGTATTTTTTCCTTGTCTGTCTCTCCTCCATCACAGCTTACATTCCTTGGAGCAGGTATATTTCATCAGTTTTGTTCACTGTTTGGTCTCTAACCAAAACAGTGTCTGACACATAGTAAGTGCTCAGTAAATACTTCCTGAATGAATGGATACAGGAGCAGAGGACTTGACATGAACAAGCAATTTACAAGTGAAGAAACAGAAATGGCCAACAAGCATATGCAAATATGCTCAACCTCATTAGCAGTCTAAGAAACATAAAGTAAAATCATTTTTATCTGTCAAATTGGCAGGGATTAAGTGATTAATAATTCCTGTGATTGGCAAGGGTGAGGGAATGGGGCATTTTGCACACAGTTTGTAGGAGCATAAATTGGCTCAACCTTCTGCAGGTTGATCTGGCTTTCCAGAACAAATCAAATGTGGAAATGTGGGTGCCCTCTGACTCAGGAAGTCCACTTCCAGAAACATTCCCAAAAGAACTACAGCACAAGCACACACAGATGTGCAAACCCAGAGGTTCCCTGAGTGAGGTTTATAAATAACCGAATGCCAGAAACAACCTAAACGGCTGCCAACAGGATTAATAACTGATGAATAATTTGCAGACCATCATACAAGGGATGTAAAAGGATGGGAAAGAACTCTATGGAAGGACCTGGGATGATCCACATGACATTGTTAGGTAAAAAATCAAGTGCTGGAACAGTATAACTAATATGAGCCCAAGTTTTTCCTTTTAAAATATGTTGATAAGTACATAGAAAAAAGTCTGGAAGGGGACATATCAAACGAGTTATCAGTGTTAGCTCTTGGCAGGAAAAGACTACAGAAGGGGCTTGAACTGCATGCTTTAAATACCAAGAGATAGATGGCTAGATAGACGGATGAATAGATAGATAGATAACATATAGAGAACATATTACCTTAATAATCAGAAAAATGATTCTGCTCAGGGAGAAAATACCTTCTGTGACTCCCCAATATTAAAGGGTGCAGAAGTAAGCCATTCCAAGCCCTCCATAACTTGTCACTGCCTCATCCCTGGTACCCCCACCCCCACTCTGGCTCCCCAGAGTGCTCTGGGTTCCAAGCTCATGAAACAATTTTCTATTCCTGGTTCCTTTCACAGCTCCATGCCTGTCTCTCAGCTCTGTTCGCAGGCACAAAGGCCCAACCCGCCCTGTCCCATGACCTCCTCAGCCTGGACTCTGCCGTCAGAGAGCCAGATGGGGGAAGACGAGGAACCCTGCAGCATGCCCAAAGATCAGGACGGCTGCCCCAGCCCCAGTGAGAGCCGCCAGGTCTCTGTCCTAGGGACAGCCTGCGGCAGCTGGGGGAGCAGGAAATGCCCCTTGATTATGGCCTGGGCAGGCTGGTTGCCCCTGGCTCCAGGACACCCGCAACAGCTGATCTGAGGAGGCCAGGGTGAGCCCAGCAAGGAGGTCTGGCCAGAGGAGGAGGGAGACTGGGGGTTCAGCCCCCCAACTTGGGTTGCCAGATTTGGCAAACAAAATTGTATGTGCCATGTAATATTTGAGATATATTTACACTGAAAAATTATTTGTTGTCTATCTGAAGTCCAAATTTAACTGGACATCAGTATTTTTTTCTGGCAACCCTACCTGCTACCCCATCCCATCCCTTGGGGGGATATGGCACCAGGCAGAAAGCCTTCACCTGGGATGTCCAGGAGTGGTGGAGAAATGACCTCTCTCAGGCCCACCACAGAGGGGGACTGAAAGTTGAGACAGGCTCATTCCGGGTGCTGAGGGATGTCCCACAGAGAGTTGGGAACTTCCAGAGTTAGCACCATCAGGCACTGCAGCGGCAGTGAAAAGCCAGGTGACAGCAAAGGGAGCTGAATAGCAAAACCTTCTGAGCCAAGGCACTCGGCGGGTGTGTGGCGCAAAACAGCCTGAGCAAACGCAGTGAGCACGGGACACAATGCTGGGGTTGCAGGGATGGCGTGTCCCAGTGCCTCTCAGCATCTCGGGGACACAGCCTGGTGACGAAGAATGGCTGAGGGGTGGCCTTCCTTCTCAGACGTCAGGAACTCCTCCATAGGAGGCCCCTCTGCTGCTGGGGCCTTCAACTCTCACACTGTGTCCCCCACCAAGGCCCCTGGCAGGGGCTCATTCGCTAAAGGCCAGCCTGAGTCGGGAGACCTGGTCCTCACCCCCAGAGCCTCCCACCCAGCACGGAAGCAGGAGGCAGGGTGAGCCTGCCTCGCTCTCCCCTACCTGGGTCAGATGGCGTCGGGAGGCAAACAGACTGGCCTCTGGGGGCCTGGGGTGCAGCAGCCTGTCCGTCGCGGTCCCAGCATGCACTGTGGGGGAAGAGCAAGGTTAGCGGGGCAAAGATGGGGCTTCCTGCTACCCTGGGTGAGGCCCACCTCAGCACAGCTCCCCACGGTGGATCCCCATTGCCCAGCCCAGTGGGGCTCAGGTGCTGCCTCCCAGCACAGCACATGCTCCTCAGTGCCATCCCTACCCACTCCCCAGCACCCTGGAGTGGCCAGCCCTTAACCGATCACACCCTCAGGAGCATGAACTCCCTGGCCTGGCATTCAAGGCCCCGTCTAAGCCTCTAACCTTCTCACTGTCTCTCCATATCCTCCAAAGGTCAGTCCCAACTCTGCAAGTTTTGTTCACGTGCACAGATACACAGACAGACAACCCCACCCCATTCTCTCTAAGACTCCCACTGCTACCAACAAATCTGTCCTCTGCCTCCTGGAAGCTTCACTTACATGTCCTCAGCCCCAGCACCCCTCAATATCCTCAGCAAGGTCCCCAAGGACCCCATCAGCCCCCCAGCTCTCCCACCTCAGCCTGTGGTCTCTGGCAGCTGACCTCCCTTAGGAACACTCTCTCTGTGACTCCCCGATCCACCCTTCCTCATTCTTCACTGCACCCCCATCACTCATCCTAGACATGGCCACAGGTGCTATCTCCCTTCCTCCCACCTCCTGGACCATCCTGCCCACACCTGTGCTTCAATCACCCTCTCCCTATGCCCTCAGTGGCACCCACTATGCCCAGAGGAGGGTGAAGCCCCCTAACCTGGCCCACAGGGCACTGCCCAACCCAGCCCTGATCTGTGGGCCACCCTCACCTCCCCTCCAGGCCACACGGCAACCTGCCACCTCCTCAGAAAGCTCTCTGTGACCACCTCCTTTTCACAGTCTCCAAAGTCTTCCATAGGTCACCCTGGAGGAAGCCGTCCTCACTGTGTCGCACTGCCCTGACAGATTGACTTGTCATTTGGTTTTCCTTGTTTCAACAGTCCCACAGCAAACTTTTTCCATCAGGTTTATTGAGGTATAATTATCCTACAGTAAAACTGACCCTCTCTAGTGCACAGTCTATGAGTTTTGACAACTGCGTGCAGCTGTGTAACCACTATAGTCATCAAGGTACAGAACAATCCTGTCACCCCCAAATCCCTGCATGCTGTCTCTTTGTAGTCAACTCCTCCCAGCCCCTACCCCTGGCATCCACTGATCTGTTTTCTGTTCCTGTCGTTTCGCGTTTTCCAGAGTGTCATACAAATGGAGTCATCTAAACATAGCCCTCTGAGTCTGGTTTCGTTCATCCAGCATAATGCATTTCAGATTGATTAATATCTGTGTTGCCTCTTGAAACCAAATGTCTTTCTTTTTTGTTGCTGTGTAGTACTCCATTGTTTATCCATTCAGCAGCTGAAGGGCATTTGTGTCGTTTCCAGTTTTTGGAGACTATGAATAAAGCCACTATAAGTATTCACATACAGGTTTTTGTGTGAATGTAAGTTTTTATTCCTCTTGGTTAAGCACCTAAAGTAGGATTGCTGAGTTGTGTGGTAAGCCTATTTTTAACTTTATAAGAAACTGCCAAACTGTTTTCCAAGTTGGCTATACCATTTTGCATTCCCACTAGCAACCTAGGAGAGTTCCAGTGGCTTTGTACCCTTGCCAACACTTGGTATTAGCCATTTTCAAAGTCAATGTAATGATATGTAGTGGTATTGCATTGTGGGGTTTTTCGGGTGTTTTTTTTTGTTTGTTTGTTTGTTTTGTTTTTCTTTGAGATGGAGTCTTGCTCTGTCGCCTAGGCTGGAGTGTAGTGGCGCGATCTCGGCTCACTGCAACTTCCACTTCCCTGGTGGGGAAGTGATTCTCCTGCCTCAGCTTCCTGAGTAGCTGAGATTACAGGCGCGCACCACCACGCCCAGCTAATTTTTGTATTTTTAGTAGAGATGGGGTTTCACCATGTTGGCCAGGCTGGTCTTGAACTCCTCACCTTAGGTGATCCACCCGCCTCGGCCTCCCAAAGAGATGGGATTACAGGTGTGAGCCACCACGCCCGGCCTGCATTGTGGTTTTAATCTGCATTTCCTTAATGACTAATAATGATGAGCATCTATCTTTTCATGTGCCTGATTTATTTTTTTAGCGCCATCACTATTGGAGATAAACATCTTAATTATTTAAATTATTTACCTGTTTACTTTCCATCTCTTCCATTACATGTGAAAGCAGAGACCTTGGTGTTCATTCCCCCAATACCTAGAATAGCATCTGGTACTGGATAATGATAATGACAATGATGGTGGTGATGACTGTTGTGGAGGTGGTGATAGTTAACATTTATAGAGCCCTTAGCATTTGCCTAGCACCATTCTGAGTGCTTTACTCATAGTAACTCACTTAGTCCTCACAACTGCCCCAAAAGACAGAGATGCTATCAATATTCCCATTTTACAGAAGAGAAAACTAAGGTAGAGAGAGGCAACTAGCTCAAGGTCACACAGTTAATAAGGGGAGAGCCAGTCCTTGATCCCAGGTGTCCTGGAGTCAGAACACCTGACTAGGTCCTTGGCCAAACCCTACATGCAACACCCATGGAGGGATCCATTGTCCTTGTACACTCTGTATCTGGAAGCTCCCTGATTAGCTTCCCACTAGAATCCATCCTCTTCCTCACCTTCCGGACAGTATAGATGTGATCAGGATATTACACAGCCCATAGCAACCACTCGATATGCCCCAGGTGGAGAGAATAAAGAGGAGTCACGGCCTTGGCTCTTCTGAAACCTGGCTCTGAAAATGGTCCCATAACAGCCTTTGTACCAGAGAATTTTATTGCTCACTGAATGTCAGCACATTTCCTTGGCATTTCCTCAGCCCCTTTAGAGTTGTGCCATATGAGAAGTTCTGCCCAACGGGCTGTGAACAAAAGCGATGCGTGTCATTGCTGAGCCAAAGCATTTCAGAGCCCGTGCAAGACCTCATCATTGTCTCTTCTCTGCCATGGTGACTGGAAGTCACATGTTCTGGAAGGGGCTACAAGATGATGGAGCTCCTGGCAGCCTAGGTCCCTGAATTGTTGTGTGGACCAGAGCTCCACCACCCTGCCCACATCCCACACCGGGAATGGAGTGTGAGTTCATGTGGTAAACGGAGGAAGGAAGAGAGCCTTCGTTGCGTTAAATCGCTGAGAGTTCAGACAGTACCGGTTAGTGCGGCACAACCTTGCCTATCCTACAACATCCCCAGTGCCCCTTTGGGGGCAGGTCACCTTGCTGCATTTGTTGTTAGAACATGTTTGGATGACTTTATGAATGAGAGAACTAAGCCCCATTTGGGAGACTCTAAGTAACTAAAATTTCAGCGGGGGTAGAATAATCTCAGTTCCCAAGTTCAAGAGTTCCGTATCCACAAGGAAAAGGGAGATCTTCCAGGCCCCGCAATGGGCTCCACCAGAAGGACCTTCCCCACATGGAGAAGGGAGGTGTGAGCTGAGGCAGGTGGTGGCATCTCCATGAGAGTTGGGGCCTATGCCTACATTCGAGGGCCTGAACTTGACTTTAGGGCAAAGGCTGGGGCATCTTCAGAGCTCTATCCTTGACTTGGGTCTAGGACCAGCTCCCAGAAAGGTTCTGGGGCCCCCAAGTCATTTGTCCACAACTCAGGGAGATAAGGAAAACTCCACAAGGCCACAGGGCCTTGGAGCTGTAAGCTTAATTGCAGGTTTATATTTTGAACTTACTGGTGTTTTACTTTGGCAATTATCACCTTAAATGTTGTGTGCTCCTGTGGGACAACACGAGAAACAAGGAGAAGAGGCTACCCCTTAAGATAACAGGGGCACTAGCAGGCAACTCAAGGGAAAGCCCTTCCTGTTGATAAATGCCCCTGCGACTTCTCTCTTTCCCCAATAAGTAAGCCTTGGTGGCAGTGGAATCCACCTACAAGATCAACAGGTGTGACTGATCCAGTGCAACTGAAAACAAAGTCACACCAGGAAACCAGCAGTCTCTGCTCCATTCTTTGCCTTGAGCATCTATCTACTTGGGAGTTAATTTTGATGATGAGAAATTCAAAATCGTACATTTGGTCATTTCTGTGTGTGTGTGTGTGGTGTTTTTTGTTTATTTGTTTGTGCTTTTTTTTTTTTGTAAAGGAGACATGTTTAATTGGGTGCAGGCTGAGGTTTTCACCCTGCTTGGACACCTTGAGTCCACCATCATGGCTACAGCATTTGCTCAGATAGGCTTGAGATAAGGAACTGGTCAGGGATGCAAGGATGGCTCCTGGCTAGAGTGGAGTTGGCTGGGCTGGGGTCAGCTCAGACCCTCAGGTCCAAAGTCCACTGAGCATCTCACTCAGGGAGGAAGGGGTTGTAGGCTTCGACTTTATGGTCTGATTCACAGAGGCCCAGGCAATGTTGGGATGAATGCACAGGCTCTTGGAAAATGCCTGGCTAGAATCGCTTTGAGGGAGGAGTCCCTGAATGCAACATGAATCGTTTTCCCTTGAATGGTTTTTGCTGATTGATTGGGCTTTAGTTCACTGTCTGCCAAGGGTGTGGGGGGCTGAAAACAGAGGACAAAGGTTCAGAGGCAAATGGTGAAGGCAGTGCCTATGGGAATGCAGGAAGAGCTGGCACAGGAAAGAGGGGACAGGCGGAGGGAGGGTGGAGGGGAGGGGAGTGGAGGAGGGAAAGTGGCAGACACCCAGGTGAGGGGTGAACACCATTGCCACTGTGGTTGTCATAATCATCATGGTCCCCATAAATCGCACCCAGTGAGCCCCCTGGGCTAAGCGCTTTCCTTCTGCTAACTCATCTGCTTCCCACACATGCCCTCGAGGCGGGTACCTTGACCATCCTGGTTTCCAGGATGGGGAAGCTGAAGCATGGAAAGGTGAAATATCTTGAAAGGAATGGGGTCGTTTCAAACCCAGGTAGTCCAGCTCCAGCACTCATCCTTAAGAGTCCCTGATAAAACCGCGGTGGTGAGGTTGGAAATGAATGGAAGCTCCTCCTCAATGCCATTGGCAGAAATTCTGTCTGTGGGTGGTTAGATCCAAGATGGAGAAAAATTCCTGTTTCTGCCACTTACTGACTCTGTGACCTTCAGCAAATTACTTACCCTTTCTGGGACTGGTTCCCTATCTCTAATGCCATACTCATATGGCAGTAGAGATTAAAGTGTGTGTGTGTGTGTGTGTAGTGTCTCGTACAGTACTTGGTAGAGAATAGGTACTTCACAAAAACCAGACGCCCACGGGGCCACAGTACAGAGGCACCAATCTCCAGAATTTCCAAGCATGTACATATGTGTGCATGTATGTGCTCCTATGTACATGTGGCCCTGCCAAGGTGATCACTCATGTGCACCTGCATGCAATTCCCTCCCTAGTCCTGTCCCCAACTCAGGGTGGTGGTGGCATCAGGTCTGTAGCCCCCCAAGCCAAACACCCAAGCCTCACTCCAGAGTCCTCTCTTTCCCTCTCTCACCTCGCATCCTATCACCACAGTCAGCCAATTCCTGAATATTTCTCAAACTCATCTTCTCCCCAATTCTTCCCACCCCCTTCTGGACACAAGGGTCTCGGCTGCTTCTTATCCTCCTGCCTGCAGTCCCCCAGTCACCCCCATCCACACAGTGGCAATCAGGACGGCCTTTCCCAGTCACAAATATGACCTCATCCCCGCTCCACTTAAAACCAGCCCAGCAAGCCTCGCCAGGCCAGACACAAAACTCCGAAGCCCTGAGGAGCAGCCTGACAGATTTGACTAAATAAAGATCTAAAGCTTCTCTATGGCCAAAGATACCACAGACAAAGTTAAAAAAGACAAACAGCAGACTAGGGAAAATATTTCCAACACACAAAACAGACAAAAGTTTTTTAAATTCCTAATGCACTAAAAGCTCTTTTATATCAATAAGAAAAAGGCAAAAAGAAAAGAAAAATGGGCAAAGGATGTGAACAGTCCATTCACAGAGGAAGAAATACCCATGGGCAGAAACTGCACAAAAAGACACTCAGCCTCACTGGGGAGGAGCGGAGTGAGTGTGGAGACCATAGTGAGATAGTTTTCTAGATCGGCAGATATCTGAAAGATTGAGAATGTTCAATGTGGAGGACAGTGTGGGGAAATGGTCACTCTCGGATACCAAGGGGGCAGCGTCAGCTGGCCCAACCTTGGGAAGAGCAAGGTTGCTCTAAAAACGGAGCAGGCAGACCCTTCACCCTGGCCACTCTGCATCTAGAAATCTATCCTGCGGAAAGGCTACGGGTGTCAGCAAGATATATACAAGGAGGTTCCCCGAAGCATTATTTGCAAGAGTGAAAAATGGAAGACAACCTAAATATCCATCAACCCAGGACTAGTTACATAAATTATGCTTTGTACAAACAATGGAATATTAGGCAACGATTAAAAAGAACACGGCAGATCTGGGTGCCGTGACATTGACTAATGCCCTCAATATACTGGGAAGTGAAAAATGGAACTGGTGGAGTAATGTGCATAATATGATTCCGTTTCCTTTCTTAGTAATACACAATAAATATGTTTGCAACAGCACAGAAAATGTTCTGAAACATACCAGGCCAACAGCAGTGGGACATTGGCAGAGTGGGCTTTAAAGGCAAAGGGGGACTTTCCTATTTTACAGGACACACTTCCATATTGTTTCCATTTTATCATTGTGCTTGAGCAAATATTGCTTTTATGGTAAAAAAGAAAAAATTCCTCCTCCCATAACCCCTCACAGGCTGCAGGACAAAGTTCAAACTCCCTAGCGTGACACCCTAGGACCCTAAGGACACAGCCTCTGGGCACCCCCAGCTCTGGTCTCCCCTTTTCCAGTCTTACCTTAAATCCAGATGCTCCCAACTCCCTTACATGTCCCCCAAGCTGCCTCTAGGCCTTTGTCCTGGATGGGTCCCTCTTCCTGGAATGTCCTTTCCTGCCTTCTGTGCCTCACCTTTTAAGTAACTGCTCAGGTGTCACCCCTTCTGGAAACCCTCCCCAAACACTCCCCCACACTCCGCCTTCGTGGGCCCATTGCTCCTGTAACATGTAACAGTGGTGATAGTCAACATTTAGGAAGTGCACACCATTCACTGAGGGCTGTGCAACGTGCCTTGCATTGTATTGACTCATTGAATCCTCCTAGCAACCCTCTGAGATAGGTTTATTATCATCTCATTTAACAGATGGGGAAACTGAGGTACAGAGCGGTTACATGACTTGCTCAAGCTCACACAGCCAGTAATTAGAAGGGGTAAGTGGACCTAGGCAGAGGATCCCATGAAGCCTTCTACTAGTGCTTAGGACATAGGGCTGGAAAACCCTGGCCCCTGTACCTGCCAGGCCCCAAGACTGGCCTGTGAACCCAAAGCTGGGATTTGCTTTCCCCGCAACCACTCCCCCACCCCTGCAGAACCTGGGCGCGGTGTAAGGTGCACCAGGGTCTGCTGGGGTCAGAAGCCAGCCTCCGTCCCCAGCCAGCCAGGACTAAATTAGGACCCTGAGGGCTGGTCTCCTGCGGAGGAACTGGGCTGGGGGTGGGGACCAGCCCCAAAACAGCCAGCTGACCCGGGACTGCTAAGGAAAGGGATGGGTTTGTAGAGGTGCAGTCCCTCTCCAGGCAAGGACCCCAGTGACCTCCCATGCACCTACTGTGTGCCAGGCCCAGGGGTCAACTGGCCCAGGAAGCTAGGGCAAAGAGACTCCCCTGCCCTCCACGCAGCTGCCAAGTCAGACGCAGGGAGGCCAGGAGCCTAGAAGGGGCTGGGCAACAAGCTCAAGGCAGTGCCCAGGGAGGGCTCGGGGATCTGAGCGAGTGTGTACACTCTGGGTGAGTGTGCACAGGGTCTCCACGAAGGCAGTGGCACCTGGGTCCAGCCTAGAAGGATGGAGGGTGTGGGCAGATAGAGTGGGGGGAGGGAAGCTCCAGGGGCCAGAGGCAGCTTGAGCACGGGCCTGGAGGGGGTGGCTGTGGGGAGTGGGGGTAAAAGTCATTGGTTGTGGCTGGAGCAAGGTGGGAGGCCGCAGGAGATGGGGTGGGTGGGCATGCTAGAGGCCTTTGGAGAAAGACGGAGGAGGAGCTGTGCCTCCAGCCCAGCAAGGAAGGCGTGATCTGCAGAGGAGGCAGCTTGCCCGAGATCTGAGGATCTGAGCTTGTCAGGCCAGCTCCGCCTTTGCAGTTAGCAGTGTGGCTGTGGCCTACTTCCAGGACCTTGGCTCCCTCACCTGTGGACGAATAACCCAGCCTCACAGACTGCTGAGGGGACTAACTGAGACAGTGGTTTATGGCACCTGGAACCCAGGGAGGCAGTGGACATGTGTCAGGCATGGTGCTCCCTGGGCGGGTCTGCCTGTGTACCAGTGAACTTGTGTGCATGCACGCCCTTGAAGGCCTCCAGGTATTCAAACACACAGAATCCTTGTTTAAAGTATAACTTTAGGCAGGGTGCAGTGGCTCACACCTGTAATCCTGACAGTTTGGGAGGCTGAGGCGGGAGGATCACTTGAGGCCGGGAGTTCGAGACCAGCCTGGGCAACATAATAAGACCCTATCTTAAAAAAAAAAAAAAAAAAGCCAGGAATGGTGGTGCACCTGTAGTCCCAGTTACTCGGGAGGCTGAAGTGGGAGAATAACTTGAACCCAGGAGGTTGAAGCTTCCGTGAGCCATGATCGCAACACTGCTCTCCAGCCTAGGTGACAACACAGTGAGCCTCATTTTTAAAAAATAAATAAGTAAAAGTGTAAATTCAAGATAATAGGATTTCAGACTCTTCAATGCAGGAGGCAGAGCCCCATGATCCTGAGCAGGTCCCTACCCTCCCGGGGCCTGGGTTTCCCCAGGTGGGCGGTAGGCGGCTGTCTGGATGGCTTCTCCAGCCCAGCTATTCGGAAGCAGCTGGAGCATGGCAGGAGGGGAATGGGTGTGAGTGCCTGGAAATCCACAGGGGTGGGACCCGGAGTGGGGAGGGGAGGGTGAAGGAGGCAGAAGATCCTCCTTCCTGGGCTAGTCCCAAGCCCTGAGTCTGTGGTCGGAGGCCTCAGCCTGATGTCCCGTCCCCCACCCAACTGAGGCCCTCCCCACTCCCCCTGCTCTGAGAACCTCAACTGTGCTGGAAGCCCTGCCCCAGCCCTGGATGCCAGGCTGACTGGCCCAGACTCCCCTGGCTGGCTCCCCTGCTCCCACTGATGCCCAGGCTATATTCACCGAGGCGAGAGTGGAGGAGTCATAAAGAAGCCCCCAGCTCCTACTGCAAGTTCACCCCCAGCAATACCAGCGTGTAGGCCTGGGGGCAGGCAAGACTCGGGAGCATGCCCAGCCTTGCTATTTCAAGCCAAGGGGCATCAGGCAGTGCCTGTGCTCCTGTTTCTTCTTTCACGGAATGTATACACCTGCCTCCCTTGCAAGGTGTCATCATCAGCCCAGTGCCCCCACCATCAACCCTCTCACAGGTAAGACCCTTGGTTCACCATGAGCTGAGGTGGTCTGGGGGGTCACAGTCAGTTATGCTGGGAGAACACTTACCCTAGACTCCCTAAACTGCCCATGGGCACCATCCTTGCCTCTTCGGGGACCCCATCACAGCCCCCTCACTGCTCCCTGCCTCCAGCACCTCCATCTCCCACCTGTTGCCAGAGGAACACTCTGAATGCAGAGCCGTGTCCCTGCCAGTCCCCTGGCCCTCCCCCACCTCAGCTCTGATCACTTGGTGCTCTCATCACCTGTTTGCTTGTGCCCCCACTAGCCCTGTGAGCAGGGATTATAGCTGATTCATCTAGGCAATTCCAGAGCCTAGTGCAGGGCCTGGCACAGGAGTCTTGTCCAGAGAGAGCAGACTTGACAGTGGGAATGGACAAACAGGGCCATTTACCCCTACTACCCTGGCACCTGCTTCTCTATTGGCATATTCACAACAATGCTGAGCTCAGTGTGGGGCCAGGGTCAGGACTCGGTGTAGGACCAGGATCAAGGTTAAGTCTGTTCAGGATCAGGGCTTAGTGTGAGGCTAGGATCATGGCTCAGTGTGTGGCTGGGGTCTAGGGCTCAGTGTAGGACCAGGATCAAGGTTCAGTCTGTTCAGGATCAGGGCTCAGTGTGAGGCTTGAATCAAGGCTCTGTATGTGGCTGGGGTCAGGGCTTAGTGTAGGACCCGAATGAAGGTTCAGTTGATTCAGGATCAGGGCTCAGTGTGAGGCTGGAATCAAGGCTCAGTGTGCAACTGAGATCAGGGCTCATTGTAGAACCAGGATCAAGGTTCAATCTGTCCAGGACCAGGGTTTAGTGCGGGGCTGGGGTCAGGTCTTAATGAGGGACATTTTCTGTCCCCCACTGTGAAAAGCCCAGGACTCTCTACCACCTTACCCAGAGCTTTGAAAATAACATAACCTGCCCCCCAGGGGCCAGGGCCTGTCTCCTGAGCCCCTACTATGCGTGCCTTCTATCCTGGCTAGGCAGGTCCTATGCTCCACTCCAGGCAGCTATGCTGGGATTTCCAGATTCCCTCTGCCCTAGCAGAAGTGGCTCAAGCAGGGAAGCTCTTCCTTGCCTCCCCACCTAGCCTTCAAAAACACAGCGAGGACAGTCAGCCTTCTAGCATGGATGCACTCCCAAGCCAAAGTGAAAAAGTGCTTTGTGGTTTTGTCAGATTTCCCAATTGTCCACCTACTGCCCCATTCGATTTGCCCAGGTGATCCAGTGCCAATGGAGGTAAATCCAGGTCTGGCTGAACAAGAAAGTGAAGGTGTTGGCTGGCACATGGCATTGAGATGCACAACCTAAAATACCTCCTCCTGTCACAGGGCCTGAAATCCCTTTTTTGAAAAAGAGAGAAGCAGAACAATGCTAGTCCTGACCTTTGGAAGGCATAGTGCACTGTCCTGGGGCCACCACCATCAGGCTTCAGTTTATCCTTGCGGACAGGCTCAGCCCAGTGGCTCCTTGCTTTTAAGCCACGCTTGCTGATTCTCCTGTCTGAGACCTCCATCCTGGTTCAGTTTTCAGCTCTCCGAGGGCATGGGCTGTTGGAACCCTGGCCCCGGGTGACCCAGGTTTGACCCAGGCCTACTCACTTACAAACCTCAGAAACAACGGCCAATTCAGAGACTGGCCTGGATGGGCATCAGAGCTGCGCTTGCCTCTGAAGACAGCAGGGCCAGGGCAGGAGGTGGCACCTGTCCCTGAGCCCCCCACACACCCAGCCAAGCCCCCCACTGTATCTGCTACTCTCAAGCAGAGGGTCAAGTTGGTCTGCTGGCAAGACACATGGCTCTCATTTTAATTAATTAAAGAAAAATCTAATCACTGCATTAAACTTCTCATTACTCCACTTGAATACCCGTTAAGTAAATGTAATTACCAGAGGATTGGGTTTCCCAGCCTCTTTCATTAGCTTCTGATAAGATGGGGAGAGGGAGGGAAGAGGGCGGGCAGCAGAACAATGCTAGTCCCGACCCTCGGAGGGCAGAGTGAGCACTGTACTGGGGTCACCGCGGCAGGCTTCAGTGTTCCTTGGGGACAGGCTAAGCCCTGGGCCTGGGGGAGATTCCCCAACCCGAGCTGCCCCTAGGAAGGCAAGGGCCCAGCATTTGGCTGCAGTCAACACTGAATGCTTCGTTTCCCACCACTGTTGGTTATTTATACCCCATCTCCCTCCGAAAGAATTGGAGGCTGCCGAGAACAACAGAAGCAGCACATGCTGAAAAACAGAGGAAGAAAACAGGACAAAGCAACAATGAGAAAGAAGAAGCCAGAGACAAGGTTATTAAGCAACTGCATGCCACAGCATCCTGGGCACTTATCAGAAATGGGCCACAAACCGACTATGAGCTTCCTGGCAGTCAAGACAAAGACAGCAATGCACTTCGGTGCTGGGATGCAGTGACCAGCAGAGTATGCATGAGGAAATGCACACTGGGCCTTGGTCTTTCATCTGTGAAAAGGGTGGAGCTGGAAGATGGACTAATGCAGAAAACCACGGGCTGGGGGAACTGCAGGTGAAGGTTCAGAGGAGAGAAGAGGAATTACTAGAGGAGAAGCAGCAGAGGTGGAGGGCAAGTGCAGAGCCTGGGTGTGGAAGAGGTTTCTCCAAAGGAGGGGCCAAGGTCCCATACCATCACCAGCCCCCTGTGGTAGAAGGCACCGGCACTCTGAGGCAGGAGGAGCAAAAACCAGAGGAGACAACACACTCAGGAGGCCCAGAACTGGCCAGGCTGGGACACAGGCTCCGCCTCCCTGCGCTAAAGGGTGGGCTGCCCAGACGCCCTCTATGGCCAGTGCATCACCCTGTTCCCCAGCTGCCCTGAGGGTGGGCTGCTGCAGCTCAATGCTCCCCCTTTTCTAGAGAACTGCCCTCCACAAATGGGGGCCACCTCACCTGGGCAATCCAGGCCCTCCCATGGGTGGCTCACTGCCAATGACTGATTGATACAGGGGCCC
Source organism: Papio anubis (assembly GCF_008728515.1). Taxonomy (NCBI): domain Eukaryota; kingdom Metazoa; phylum Chordata; class Mammalia; order Primates; family Cercopithecidae; genus Papio; species Papio anubis. The sequence continues at coordinate 111,343,825 of NC_044982.1, read as the reverse complement.
AAAAGCCCGACCTCCTTGTAGGGGGGTGGGAAGGGTAATTCTGTGGGTGAATTATGCCCCAGGATTCCCTGGACCAGCCCAAGGCCCAACTTTGCCTGTGCTATCATTCCTACCCCAATCTCTTCTCTTCCTCCCTTTCCCTGAGGCCCTGCCCTCAATACAGCTCTTGTATGCAAATCCTTGTCTCGGCTTCTGCCTGTAAGGATTCTGATCAACAATACACGCTGGCAGCTCCTTCCAAGTTCAAAAAAAGGAAAGAAACAAACAGAAAAACCAAACCGGCGATGTCCCAAACTTCCTGGAGAGGGAAGCAAGAAGGAGAAGGGAACAAGGATTTACTGAGAAACTGCCAGATGTCAGTCCTTTCTGTACATCATCTCAGGTAGTTCTCTCAGCACCCCTCCAGGTGAGGTTCATTATCAGGTGAGAAAACTGAAGCTCAGAGAGGCATAGAGATTTGTCCAAGGACACACAGCACGTCCACATCCATCTATGACACCATCTAGAATGATTATTTGTTATTTGCCTTCCCTAGTTGGGGAGGAGTCTCCGTTCTCCTGTCAGCAGGATCCCAAGATTCCTTTGGGAAACACTCATCCCTCATTCCTGGTCACATGGTTGGGGAAGGACAGACTGTGACCCCCAGCCCATCAGTGTTTCTAAGTCCTGTGGACTCAGTTAAAGGTTCAGAATGAGCTGAATGCTGCCAATAGGACCCTGAGATCAACTCGAGGACTTCTATTCGTTCTATCAGGGAAGATTTTGTCTCCACCCCCAACTCTAGATCTAAACCTAGAAGCATGTTACCCCAGAAACTGCTGCCAGGCATCTTTTGACTATGTCATGCCAAATGCCACTAAGCATGGAGCCATTATCAAGGAGAGGAATGAAGGAATACAGACAAAAACCAGGTTCTGGTTACACCATTTGAACCACTGGATCAAGCCCTGCCTGAAGCCCATATTACCACCAAACACTTTGGTTACATAAGCTGATAACTTCATTTTAATGAAATAGGGTTTGTTTTAGTTTTTGTTTTTTGCTACTTACAATCAAAGGGATCCTGACAGATACAGTGTGCAGAAAGGTATCCCTTTTGTTCTAGGGACCAAGAAGGCTTGGATATCCCCAGGAGCCAGGGAATGGGTAGAGGGGGGATGCCACCTACCCTGACTGCTGCTGTGTCCCGCTGGGTCCCAAAGCTTGAGGAGTCCCCTTGGCCCAGACTGTGGTCAGGAGTAGACTTGGGAGCTGGTCCAGGAGCTGGATAGAGTCGGAGCCCTGGAGATGCAGGCTGAAGGCTGTGTAGCCCCGCAGACTCAAGGTAGCCAGGTCATGGTCATAAGATCCCTAGAAAAGAAGAGAAACAAGAGTGAGTGGTAGGGTTCACAAGGGGCCCGAGGGGTACAGGAGGTAGGACAGATGGTGGCCACCTTGGTGAAGGTGAGACCAAAGGAAGATCCCTGGAAGCATCTCTAGACCAGCACTGTTCAACAGAACTTTCTACCATGATGACAATGTTCTGCCTCTGCACTGTCCAATACGGCAGCCACCGTCACATGTGGATATTGCGATGTGAATAGTGTGATTAAAAACTGATTTTTAATTTTGTTTTAATTTAATTAATTTACATTTAAATCTAAACAGCCACATGTAACCAGTGGCTACCACACTGGACAACACAGCTCTGGATCAACCCTTGCCTCCTGGCCACGGTACATGGGAAAAACTGAGGTCCAGAGAGGAGAAGGGATTTGCCCGAGGTCACACAGTGAGAGGGTGGCAAAGGCAAACACAGTTCCTCCAACTCCTGGCCCTGATCCTCCATAGTACCCACTGCCCTTCCCATCATGGCCTCGTGTTTTCCCATCATGCTCATCACTAGCAGAGTGTCCTGCTGTCCTGATATCCATGCTGCCATGAGTTGGGCTGTCCCTGGGGAAGGGAATGTCCCTGGGGAAGGGTGTCAGGCCACCCTTGAAGGGACCTGCCTCCTCCAGCCACTGCCACTGGACCCTCCCTCAGCCCTCCTAGCAAAGCAGCCCCAATGAATGTCCTGAGATTGTCCCGGAAAACTGTCGCTCAGAGGGGAAGCCTCTTGGGCAAAGAGTCGTTATTTATAACAGAAGACACTGCAGGCTGCCTAAACACTCTACAATAGAGATGACGGAGTGATTCACGGCACCCCTGCCAAGAGAGTAGTACACAGCCATTAAAAACGATCAACGAAGAGGCCGGCAGTGATGCTGAGTAATGTTTCCGTGACAATAATGAGGTGGAAAACTGAGAAATGGGTGCAGGTGGGGGTTGGGTTGCGGGGTGTACGAGGCCCACTCCCATCTGTCACCCTCACCCACGCTGCGGCATCGTAGGGTCCAGATTACAGACCCGCTTTACAGGAGGAGTGGGAGCTTAGAGAAAGCAACCACATGCGTGCTCCTGGCTCCATGGAGAGTGTGGGCAGAGTGGGGCTTGAACCCTTGATTTCTGATGCCAAAGACAGACTTCTACAGCTGCCCTTTGTGCTGTGATGGCAGCATTACGGCTGCCCTTTCCTTCTTACTTACTCGTCTTTTGTAAACACATATGTACATCATACTTATTAAGTGCCAGGAGCCTTCCTCAGCCCTTGACAAATTAAAAGTTAACTCATGGAATCTGTAAAACTGGGTGAAGGAACAATGACTACCTCCATTGTTTGGAGAAGGAAAATGAGGCACAGAGAGATTAAGTAACCTGGGGCCACTTCTACTTCCCAAATATTCTGCAAGGTCTAGTACTGCCATTACAGGAAGAGGATAAGGGGGCAGAGAGGGAGTGGCTGTTGCCTGGAGGAGTGGAAAAACAGATGGAGTGTTTTCCTCCTTTTTAATTTCATGGCAAATCTTTTTTATGGCAATTGAACGGAAAAAGTTCAAGAAGTAAAATAAATGTAGCAAGGAAAAGGTTTTTTAAAAAACAAGCACACAAACGAAAATGAAAACTTATCAGATTGAAGTCACGGATGCATCCGACAGACCTCGACTGTGAATGTAATACACCTCTCAGCAGCAAAACTCATGTCCCTAGGCTTTTCTGCCAATGTCCTGACCTGGGACCACTCCCTCCTGCCTGGGTGAGATCCTCACCTCCAAGGGCAGCAGGGAGCAGCCCTGGGCAGAGGTAAACTTCAATAAACACCTCCAGGCTCCGTCCCGCCTCCGAGCCCCCTGCTGCCTGCAGTGCTCCAGCCACCGGCAAGCACTGAAACTCAGCACACCATGGCGTCCAGGCCTCTGCCTCTAGCCCCAGCCAGCCCCATTCCATAGGTGGAGCAATGGAGGCCCAACAGGCGAAAGACTAGACCAGAGGTCACACTGCTACTGAACACGAAATGCCTGTGTGTGTGCTTATGAGTGTGCATGAACACGGCCCACAGGGACATGTGTGTCTCCCACGCATGCGGTGCTTCAGGCCCAGGTGATTAAAAGGGCAGGTGATTCCCACCTTACACACCCACGTGCACGTGTGCACACACATACACGCACACACAAAACTGTCATATCATTAACTGCTACTACAGCCACAATGGCATCATCTGCTATTTCTTCCTATTTCTTGTTTCCTGTGTTATTTTTCATTCATGCATCAAATACTTATTCGGCACTTACTATACGCTAGGTACATTATAGGGGCTAGGATTCACTGGGGTACAACACAGACAAGTTTGGTACTCTCATGGGAACAGGGGATACCGATGATAAACAAATAAGCAAATAAACAAGATAATTCCAAAGAGTGACAGGCAATAACAATCATAAAACCTGGTAATGTGAAAGAGAAGACTTGGGCTGGGGCTGGTGGGTTACTCAAGCTAGAGGGGCAAGGAAGGTCTTTCTGAAGCAGTCACATTGGAATTTATTCTGTGGGAAATGAAGCTGCAGCAGGAGGCTGGGGCCCTGAGGGCCAGGGTAAGCGCTTTGGATTTCATCCCAAACGCAATGAAAAGTAACTGGAGGGTTTTAACCAGGGAAGTGCTATGATGTTTTCCTCATTGTCTGGAGCTGCCAAGTGGAGACTGAACTCAAGGGCATCAGGCCTGGGGCAGAGGACCAGTGTCACAATCGCCCGAGGACAAGGAGACAGCCTTAACCAGAGGGATGGCACAGAGAGGGAGGAAACAGACAGATTCGGGCAGTGTGTTGTGGCAGAACCAACTGGTTGATGAGTTGGATGTGAGGGGGTGGGGGTAAGAAAAGGAGAGTAATGAAGGAAGACTCGTAGAGCTTCTACCATAGACAGGGACTGCTTTCACAACCAGACCCCACCCCTCAAGAAGCCTCAGGGGCCTGATCAGGACTTCCAGTCTCTGACGAAGGGACTTGGCATGTGTGTGTCCAGACAGCAGAGCTAGGCCTAAGAAGAAAAGATTCCAGAGAGACAGATCTCTGTTCAGCATGAGAAGCAGTGAGCTTCCTGTCCCTGGAGGTATGCAAGCAGAGGTCTGGGGACCATGTGTGTTGGGTGGGGATTTGCACTAAAAGGGGAGGTTGATTTCTGCCATGAGTTTCCTTAATTCTGTCAATACATGAATCAGGGCTAGATTGCATGGATTGAAGCAGGTGTTATAGAGAGTCAAGGGAAAGCAAGGTAATGTCCAGCATATAGTTATTATTATTATTATTAGGACTTTACAGATCACAGAACGCTCCCACCGATTCTCTACCTGGATCTGAAGCCCACGCTGTGAGGCAGGTAGGGCATCATGATCAGCCTAATCTAGCAGATGAGGAAACAGGCCCAGCGAGGGAGTGGGTTCAGCCCAGGGTTCCACAGCACATCAGCCTCAACCCTCTGTGGCCTCACACCTATGGACCTTCTCCTCCCTCATCCCCAGCACCCCTGCCCCGGAAGATGCAGGATCTCCCCACTCCACCCAGGCTTCCATCCAGCTGCCAAGACTCCCATCCCTGGAGGTTAGAGGCATTCTTTGCCCTCTGCCCCAAAACTTGGGAGGGGGTCTCAGCCTAGAAGATTTCCCCCCTGGTTACACAGGCCCTGATCCTCCACTCTGTCCCCTTTACCCCTGGTGGTTTTACCACAGCCCCTTAAGTTGGTTCCTTCAAATTAGAGCAGTATCAAATACTAGGCTTTGCCCAGAAATGAAATAAAGTAGGGTCCCTCCCACGAGGCGTCGTTCTTCCCCCACACCTACGGCTGCTGTGGGCCAGGGACAACCAGAATCCACCTGACCACCTTCTGACCACCTTCCCCTTTCCTACCAGACAGGCAGAGAGGGCACCTGGGCAGGTAGGAGTGTCAGGAGGTAGGGTCTCCCCGGGGGGCCTGGGATTGCCAGGTGGGGAAGCTGCCACCTACTGGCACTACATCGTACACTGAACACTCGGGATAATCTTTTTTTTTTTTTTTGATTTTTGACCAGCAGTTTGCCCTGACAGACCCCAGGATAGTCTTGAGGGCCAAGTGGGAGCATCTCACTCTTCAGGTGAGGCAGTGAAAGCTTGGATAGATTAAAGAACTTGTCCAAATTCGAAATATTAAATGGAAAGAAACAGCTTATAAGTGCTGGAGCCAGAATTTGAACCCAGGGCCGACTGATTCCAAAGATCCGGTGCTGTCCCCTGCTCCCTGCTGCCTCGTGGAAGTGCCAGGCAGTTCGAAGAGGCAGCCCGGTGAGCAGATGGGGTGGGCAGGGGGAGGCAGAGAGAGGCAGCGGTTGTAGGGTGGGAGGGAGAAGGCGAGACAAAGAAAGGACAAAGAGAGCAGCAGAAACAGCTGAATCGACAGGGGAACCCTGCAGGGGCCAGAAGGTGGCAGCTCTGGAAGCCACCCTCCTGGTCAATGCAAGGCTCACAAGGCTACCCCGGTGCCATCTGCCCCTCAGATCTAGCCACTAGTGTTACCTGGGCTCATCTCCAGATGCCCAGGCCCAAGGAGCCCCCAGTCATTGAGAGTGCTCCGCAGTCATTAAAGGCATCCCCTACTCGTTGAAGGGCACAGGTCAGGCCCCTGTGGGCCAGTCCTGGGGCAGGGAAATGGGTTGGGGGAGTAGAGGGGCCAGCTCTGGCCCTGGGCAAGGCCATCTGCCCAGCCTCCCCCTGCCCCAGCCTGGCTGGAGTGTTCAGCTGCCCAGGCTGCCCACCATGCCGGCCGATCTGTGGCTGAGCTCTGGGCTGGCCAGGTGTTCCCAAGTCCGGCTGGCAGCCCAGCACCATCAGCCTGTCCCCAGAGCATGCAAGGTTTAAGCAACAGCCTTTCCACTGAACATTTTCGAAGAAAAATATCTTTTTTTTTTTTTTTCTTCTGAAGAGAGAGAAAGGGAGGGAGGTGGAAACTGGCAAGGGAGGAGGAGAGAAGGAGGGAGGGAGAAACCTACCCCATCATTGCAGTCAAGGTCACAGGCACCGGCACGGGGCGGGCTGGGCAAGGAGCCTTTAATCTGGGAGTTCAGGCTGAGGAAACTACACGCTTGAAGCCGGAGTACATTACTGCCCTGAATGATCTGTCGGCTTCTATTAGGCTAAATATCTCTGTATAATGGGGAATTATCCTCTGAAGAGGCAAACTGCCGGCCTCTCCAGGGAGGGGGCGGTGGGAACCTCGCATCGTGAGGGCTCTCCCACGGTGGGGCGGGGGGAGCAGGACCGACTCAGAAAGCCAACCCAGTCCCACACCCCCACCCTGGAGAGTCACAGCCAGCAGCTGCTTTGATGTTTGTGGCGGGTGCCCGCCTCCCTTCCTTCCTCCCCGGACTCTTCCCTTCCTCCCTTCATACGAGCCTGGAATGATGCCAGACCCGGGTGTAGGCCTGACAAGGCCACTGGTCAGCCAGGTGACCCCAGGCAAGTCTCTGAGCCTCTTGGAATCTCTGTTTTCCTGTCTGTTAGATGGAGCTAATAATACCCGCCCGAAGGCTGGCTGTGCCGGGGGTGAGCGTGAGGCTGGCATGGAGCCCAGCACAGAGTGGACATCCTGCTCTGCCCACCGCGGAGGGCCCCCCGTCCTCCTCATCCTCACTGGCTCACCCAGGGCACCACCTCCTCCAGGAAACCCTCCCTGCCCCCTATCTCGGGGTGTCTCCCACCCTGGGCACCTACAGCCAGAACCCCACCTCCAGGCCCTCCGTTTCCAGTGGCTGAGTAGGAGCCTCAGTTTTAGGAGATCCCCCTGAGCAGAACGGACCCCTCCTCATCTTCCAAACCCCCACCCACACACTCAGAACTGGGCACCCGGGCCTGCCCCAATTTGTGGGCTTGGAGGCAGGGGTTAGGGTGGCACCACAGGCATGGGTGGGGCCCACAGAGGGGTGACACTCATGGGAAGGCGATCAGCACCAGGGTAGCTGGGCCAGGAAGCCAGAAATCCCAGGACAGGGGTCTGCAAGAGCAGGGTAATAGCTGAACCATCAGCAGGACTGGCTAAGGCACAAGGCAGGGCTTGGGGCCAGGTCAGAGGAGCAGAGAGGTGGGCAGGAGCTTGAAGCTGCAGTGAGCTGTGATCATGCCACTGCATTCCAGCCTGGGCAATAGAGCTGGGGCTCAGTGCCAGGTTCCTGGTGCAGGGCAGTGTAGGGGCTGGAGCAGTTCAGGCCAGGAAAGGTCTTGGGGGTCAGGCGGGGGCAGAACTGACCTGTGCGTGTGGGCATGAGGGTCAGATGATGGTGGCAGGGTGGGGATCAGGGTACCAGGTGACAAGGTTCTGCAGACCCCAGACTCTGTTCTCAGGGCTCCTGTGCTACCCTCAACCTGTAGTGAATCCCCAGAACGGTTCAGAACCCCTTGCTGCAGATGCAGCCACTGCTGTTGCAGGGCCTGCGGGTGGGGGCAATTCCAGGGCAAGACGCCTAGAGCCCAGTGGGACACACAGAAAGGAAGTCACCTCTAGGACAGGCCAGAGGCACACTGTGTTACCCATTCCCCTCAGTAGGCCCATAGGTCCAGCCCAGAGTTCCCACAGCCTGGGGGAGCTGCCAGTTCACTCATTCACTCACTCGTTTATTCAGCAAATGCCCTCTAATGCTTTCTGTGAACTAAGAGTACAAACACACCTGAGCAGGGTGTGGGGTGGAGCGCAGGAAGGTGAGAGATGACAACTCGGGGGCTGTGTGAGAGCAGGAGCCTGAGGGGCTGTGGAAACAGGGTAGGGGGCATCTGATCCAGGGCTGGGGTTTGGGAAAGGCTTCCAGGGTGAAAGGATCTTTGAAGGGGTATTAAAGGAAAACGAGTTGGGTTTGGAAGCAGTGGGGAAGGGCACCGCAGACGACCCCAGTGACAAAACCCAGTGGCTGGAGAGGGAGACCGCCCCCTCCTTCAGGCAGGGCCTAGCAGGCACCACACGGGGTGGAGCTCTTATCCTAGGAGCCAGCAGGAGCCTGAAGTTCTAAGTGGAGAGTACCCAGGGTCCGGATTCGTGCTTCAGAAACATCATTCCAGCTGCCACCTGGGGGAGGATGGATTTCAGGCAGGCGAAAGGACAGGAGGAAGTGAGTTAGGAATGAGGCAGTGGCCAGGGGAGAGGTGGGGTACAGCAATAGAGACGAGGGCGGATGAGGGAGGGATCTGGGAGGCGGAAACTGCAAAGTGAGGGCGGCGGTTATAATCCACAGTGCCAGCGTCCCACTGAGCATCCCCCACGCCTTCTGTCCAAACAGCATCTTTAACTCTGTAAAAAATCCATTAGTTACTTTGATCTGCACAACACTCAGGTGAGGCAGCCAGGCCAGGAATTCATTGCTTACTTAGTTCATTAATTCAACAAGCATGTGTTGAGTGCCTACTATGTTCCAGGCACCATTCTGGCCCACCCAACACAAGGAAAAACTAAGACTCACAGATGCTGCCCGAGTTCCACAGGGGTGACCAGGACCTGCTACTGGTTTGGGAACCCAGACGCCCCGCATATTTGGGGAAGGGGTGGGGTCACACGCCAAGCAGGAGCTGTGGAAAGGGAATGCCTGACAGTGGGGCTGGCTCATGGCCCTCCAGGGCAGGGATGAGCCTCAGTCTGGAGGAGAAGTACCTCTTCCTCCAAGGTGGGCATGGGAAACCAGAGAGACACAGTGGGGTGGAAGGAAGCACAGTCGGGGGGGAAAGGCTGACCTCCACGGGCTGGAGGCTGGAAAGGGTGAGGGGACACAGATCAGGAATGGCAGGGCCATTAGGCCCAGCAGACTGTGGGTAGGGCCAGAGGGTGAGAAGGGTCGGGTGAGCACAGCAGGAGGATTGGGAGTGGGGCTGCCTCCTCGAAAGTGCTTGCAGGGAGAGGGGAGAGGTGGAGGCAAAGTCCCTGAGTCCCTACGGACGACAGCAGGCCCCTGGACTGCCCTAGTGGGTGCCCCGTGCAATGGCCTCAGGCTGCTCTGTGCTAAATGGGGGGCTAAGGAGCCAAGAGAAGGAAGAACTTCCTCGGAGGTGGCTCCCAAGGGCCCAGGGATATGTCAGGACAGACCAAGGGCAGCCTGACTGCCTCCTGAGCTCACTCACACTGCCAGGACAGGAGCTGCTGGTCAACTCCTCGTCTCCGTTCCCCCAAGTCCAGCCCTATCTACCCCCAACATTAGCATTCACTGCTGAGGACCTTGGTAGTCCCCTTGCTTCCCTGGGCCCCCCTCTCTTCATCAGCAAACTGGGGTGGCTCCCACCTCACCGATGGTCAGGAAAGCACTAGCCCAGACCCTGCACACAGCAAGTGCATACTAACCGTCATCCCTACACACAGTAAGTGCATACTAACCATCATCCCCTGCACACAGTAAGCACATACTAACCATCATTCCCGCACACAGTAAGCGCATACCAACCATTATCCCCACACAGTAAGTGCACACTAACTATCATTCCCACATACAGTAAGCACATACCAACCATCATCTGCACACAGTAAGCGCATACCAACCATCATTCATGCACACAGTCAGCACATACCAACCATCATCCCCACACACAGTAAGCACATACCAACCATCATCTGCACACAGTAAGTGCATACTAACCATCATCCATGTACATAGTTAGCACATACTGTCATCCGCACACAGTAAGCACATATTAACCATCATCCCCATACACAGTAAGTGCATACTAGCTGTCATCTCTGTGCATAGTAAGCACATACTAACCATCATCTCTGCACACAGTAAGCACATACTAACCATCATTTCCCCCCTCCACCTCCCTGGTGACAGGACCCCTTAGAGCCCAGTCCTCAGCATTCCCCATGTCTCAAACACACTAAGCGCTCAATTAACTTTATGGGCTGAGTTTACCTGCTAACCAGCTGTTAGCAATATGACCAGGTCAGAATTCTGCCCATTGGACCCGGTAGGGAAGGGGCTGAGAGGAAGGACTTGGCAGACACCACAGGGGGCAGGAAAGGAATCAGCAGAGGTCAAGGTAACAGGGGTGGCAGAGGCCCTGCTGTCACCACACACGGTAGCATTCTCAGTCTTTCAGGAGGCAGCTGGGGAGCCAGCAGAGGGGAGGGCTGAGGGCAGGGCACTCCCAGGTAGAGGGTCCCCGGGCAGATCAGCCTCCTGCCCATCAAACCTGCTCATCAAACCTGCTCTAGGCCTCCTCAGGGCACCTTCAGCCCTGAGAGCTGCTCCCCTCAACACACCTCTCCCCACCTTGAAATCTATCCCACTGTCTACCAAGCTCTCCCCTAACAAGAGCATTGCAGAGAAATTGAAAAAAGTTAAAAGGAGTTGCCTACTCCGGGAGAAGGGGCAGAGCTGGGAAGATTCACAGAGGTGGCAGCTTTTCAACTGTGTGGGCCTCACCTAGCCCCTCTGTGAAATGGGAGTGCTCTACTATGATGACAACAACTCTTACTACTACTGCTACTAATAGGTAAAGCATTTTGGGCACATACCCTGTGCCAGGCTCTGTGTGAGTACTCTGTGCTCAGAGAAACTGAGGCAGAGCTGAAGCCAAACCTGACCCTCCTAAACTCAGTTTGGGCGGACTGGCTGGTGGAGGGGGTGACTGGGGTCTGAGCCTTGGGCCAGCTGCAGGCAGGGTGGTAGGTGGGGTCAGTGTTACCAGTGGTCAAAGTCTCCGAGTTGTATTACTCCAAGTGTTTTTCACATCACTGTAAGTAGCTGCTCCTGCTAAACCTGGGTGAGCAGGGGTGGGCAGGGGCGGGAATCTTCCAGAACCAAGCCAGAGGCAGCAAGGTCAGGGGTTAAGGATAGCTGCAGCAGCTCAGCTTGGTCCCCTCACAGTGTTAAAAACACTGGTGCTATGTGCGGCCTGCTACTCGCAGTCTCTCTCTTCCTGTCTTCCACAGGACAACCTCACCCATTTGCCAGGCTTCAGCCCTTGGTCTAAACAGGCAGGGGTGGGTGGGAGGTCCGCATCACCATGGAAGAGGGACCGGGGCAGGAGAAGAGTGGCAATGTCCTCTGCTATGCGTACTCCTACACTGAAACCGCACACGGATAGGTGTTCTTATTCCCACTTGACAGATGAGGAAACTGAGGCTCTGAGGCATATGTTCCTTGCCCAAGGACAGGGGAAATGACAGAGCTGGGATGCACACCTAGCACTGTCTGGTTCTAAAGGACAAGGAGATGCCAAAGGCTGAAAGGTGAATGACACAGGAGTTGGGGTGCATCTCAAACATAACCAACAGGCCTGGGGGGGTCTTTTGGGGGGAACCCTTCCTGGCTGTCCTCTCAGTGGCTGCAGGTCGTCCCAAGCCCAGGGCCAAGGTGGTCTGGCAGGCTGAGGAGATGAGGAGAAAAGAGGCAGGGGAGAATGAGAGAAGTCTCTTCTTTGGCTTCCAGCAGCTTTCTACTCACCCAGTTCCTGCCCCAAAGCATCCCACCTCCCTGGCTGGGTGGGAACCCAGGAGGCCCCAAGTTGATCAAGGGGCCCGAGAAGGCTTGTGACATAGTTTGGGTATCTGTCGCCTCCAAACAGCACGCTGAAATGTGGCCCCCCGTGTTGGAGGTGGGGCCTGGTGGAAGATGTTTGGGTCATGGGGCAGATCATTTACGAATGGTTTGGTGCCGTTCTTGCCCCCTAAGGAGGAATGAGTTCTCACTCTATTCGTTCCCATGAGAACGGATGGTTAAAAAGAGCCTGGCACCTACCTCCACCCACGGCTCCCTCACTTCCTTCCTCTTGTCATGCGATGCCAGCTCCCCTTCGCTGTCTGCCATGAGTGGAAGCTCCCTGAGGCCCCCTCTCCTGATGCAGATGCCAGCACCATGCTTGTACAGCCTGCAGAACCATGACCCAAACATATTCCTTTTCTTTATAAATTACCCAGCCTCAGGTATTCCCCTAAAGTAACACACAAACGGACTAAGAGAGCTTGCACGGGGCCAGGAGTTTGGGGGTATGGTTAAAGAGAGACGAAGGTCCAGCTGAAAGCTAGGACCCAAAAGCCACCTGGGGGCTGAGGCTAGTAGTAGTAGAGGGGGTCAGGGAGGCCCAAGAGAACAGGTGTCACAGGTGGTTCCTGAAGCCCCACACTAGAGCTTCATGCCTTTGGGTGATCCAAGGTGTTTAGTTCTCCCAAGGCTTTTGCACCTGGGAGAGGCAACAACTAGGAATATTGGCAGTGGATGGTAGGGCTGTGGGGCTCTGCCCCATCCTTCACTAACACACTGTTTCTTGGCTCAAGTGTTTTGCCCTCTCTGGTTCCTAGTCATCCCGTCTGCAACATGAAGTGTCCAGGCCTAAGGCTGGGGGACACCTGCATCAGGCGGGTGGAGAGGCCCCAGACAAGCTGCCTCTCCCCATGCCAAGCAGGAGTGTTGACCCTGTTACAGCACCTGCCATTCCCGAGGGATCATGTGCCTGGGGTATGGTATCACAGATGACCCCACCCTCCACCCCAGGGGCCTGGGGAGGAGGCTTTGCCTCCTTCAGTTAGTGTTCCCATTTAGAAAGCATCAACAGAACATAGGCCACATGCTCAGCACAACATGCCATGGCCTTCTTGCAGCCTCTCAATGAGACCGTGATGCAGGTATCAGTATTCTAATTCTCCAGGTGAAGAAACTGAGGCTCAGACCAAAGTGGCCAGAAAGAGTTGCAGACTGGCCCCATGAGGGTGGTTTGGTTCAGCACCCCAGACAGCTGCCTTCCTGACTACCTGACTACTCCCAGTCCACCTGGGCTACACACACACACCAATGGCTAAGCTTGCTCTTCCCAATCCCTGATCCTATCTAAACTCCACCCAGCTTTTCCCAGCAGCTCCAGCGGCATGGCTGTGTTCTGTGCCACACAGCACTGAGACTTCAACAATGCAGCTCTTGCTCCCTAATACTTCTGTCTTAAATCTCATTCTCCCAGCAGCTCCTTGAGGCAGGCGACAGTCTCTTTCCTTCTTTCTTTAACAGAGTCCAGCCACACAGAGGGGACTGGGGAGAACCCACTGGCTTTGGAGCAGGCAGATGTGAATGAGAACTGAGCTGGGAACTACTGGGCACATTGCTTTGCCTCACTGAGCTTCAGATCCCCCAGCTGTGAAGCGAACTGCTCTGTCCATCTTGCAGGCTTGCAGATGAGCCAGGGCAAAGGGTTACTCCTTCCTCGTGTCAGCAGGGGCCTCCTTCCAACTCTCCCTGAGTCTCTTCCTCCTGGAACTTCACTTAAATTCTGGACCACTTCCCCCATGAAATTTTCCAAATGACTCACAAATGGGGGGATTCTTGTTACTGAGAAATGTCAGGAAGGCCCAAGAGAACAGCTGGTACAGTGCCTGGAGTCCCACTCTTAGAACGTGATTGTTTCATGTCCTTGTGGGTTCTCAGTTCCTACAAGGGTTTTGAGCCAGGAGGAGGGAACACCTAAGAATATTGGCAGTGGGAGGTAGGGTTCTGGGTCCCTCCATTACTAACACACTTTGTGTCTTGGAACAAGTGTCTTTCCCTCTCTGAACCTCATCTGCACCATGAGGTGTCCAGGCCTACAGCAGGAGGGGTGGCACTCTTCCCACCGCTCCCTGGAAGCAAAGGAGGAAATGCTTGTGGCGTGATGTCAGGGATACTGGGAAGGACCCTCCAGAGCCCTAAAATCCAGGACCACAATGCTCAAAATGCCTCCACTGGGGCTGACACATTCCTTTAATCTCTAACAAAGAGAGAAGCCCAATCCTTGGGGTTGATGGGCCCCTACAGACAGGCTCTGCCCGGTCCCCAGCTGCTGGGGACAGGACCTGCCTGCATGCCTCAGACTTTGCAGGAAGGTCTCCTTGACCATCCTCAGGCCTAGTTGGCCTTCCTAGGAAGTTTTGGCTTGAGGAAGGCTGAACTCACAGGCCCCAGTCTAGGCAGAAAGAGGAAGAAGATTCTATGGGGGACCCATAGGAAGAGAGCTCTGCCAAAGGTCCCTCTGCCCCAGGAAGGAATGCTGAGGGAGCCTGAAAAGGAAAAAAGAGACAAGGAGTTTGAGTCTGGTCTCTGCCACTTAACAAGCTGTGACCTCAGAAAGACACTTTATCTTTTTGAGTTCCAGTTTCCTAATCTTAAGATGGGGGCAATAATATCCACCATCAGGGCGCCTCATGCACGGCAAGTTCTGAAGGATCTGCAGAAGCTATGACCATTCAAGCTTCTGCTCATCAAGGCTCAGAGAAGTGGCATCAGCCTTGAGCTGCTGACTAACAGGCCCCATGGGAGAGACAAGCAGAGAGCTCAGAGGGAGTGTGGATGAGGCAGGGCCTCCAATCTGCCTCTGAGGCTACACATAGAGCACTATGCTGAGCCCCAACCATGGCCACACATTGAGCCCCGATCCTGGTCACACACTGAACCCCAAGCCTGATCACAAACTGAACCCCAACCCTGGCCACACACTGAACCCCGACCCTGGTCAGACACTGAGTCCCAACTCTGGTCATACACTGAGCTCTGACCCTGGTCACACACTGAGTCCCAACTCTGGTCAGACACTGAGCCCCAACCCTGGTCAGACACTGAGCCCCAACTCCAGTCAGACGCTGAGCTCTGACCCTGGTCACACACTGAGCCCTGATCCTGGGCACACACTGAGTTCTGACCCTGGTCACAGACTGAGTTCTGACCCTGGTCACACGCTGAGCCCTGACCCTGGGCACACACTGAGCCCTGACCCTGGTCAGACACTGGGCCCTGACCCTAGTCACACACCTTAACCCTTGACACACTAAGCAATGGTCACACAGTGAGCCTTAACACCAGTCATAGACTGTGTTCTGACCCTGGATACATACTTAGCTCTCACCATGGACACACTGAGCTCTGGTCCCACCCTGAACCCTGTCTCTGGCCCCACAATGTAAATCCTGACCCTGGTTGCACGCAGCCCTGACAGTCACCAGCCACCATGCCCAGTTTGCACCAGAGACCAGTGTCATGGTCTAGGCCCTAGGGAGGGTGGCCAGGCTCCCATTTCCTTGTGGAGAATTTACTGGGTTAATCTTCTGTCATATGAGCCGGCTCATCCCTGACAGAGGTGCGGGGAGATGCCGCTACCCCATGCCACACACACACACACACACACACACACACACATCAGTCCACTTCCAGCACCCTGGGCCTTGCTTTCCAGGCTCCCCGACCAGTTTTATTCCCTGACCACAACTCCACAACCCAAGCCCTGGAGATGCTCCTTGGCTCCCAGCTCAGAAGAGAGGAAGGTGAGACTGGAATGCTGAAGGAAAGGGCGCTATGCTTCACTCATTCGCAGGGCTCACTGCCCAACGGGGGACACTGAGGTCACTGGGAGGTGCATGGTGGCCCCAGGGCTCCCATCCTGGTCCAGGGCTCTTTCCACCCAGTCCTCTGGCTGCCTAGAGGTTTCCCTCCTCTCAGTGCCCACACCACCCAGCTGACAGAGGAGGGCCCCTGTGATAGGGGCAGGCAAGTGCCAAGCACCCTCCCAAGACCAAGAAGGTGAGGTGGCAGGGGCTGGTAAAGCCTCGGGGAGCCACCCTGTCCTGGGCTCTGCCACCCTCGGAAAGCCCTGACTTGGAGCTAATTTTTTACTTCTTCTCAGGCTGAACAATGGAATATTCTGGATCCTCTCAGGCACAATGGTGCCAAGGGGCTGAGCTGTCCCCACTCTTGCAGGGTGGCTGAGGCCTTCTGGGCTGCATGTCCTAGGGGAGAGTCAGCCACTGACTCCAGACATGGCCCTGGGTGAAGACCACCGTGGTCACACTGGAGGTGAGGGGCCCACTGATGCCTGAAATCCCAGCACTCATTCACCCTGTAGGGCAAAGCACTGCTCTTCTCAAATGCAAGCTGAGATGGGGCCAACAGCTCTGGGTCCCACCCTGGCTTGGAGTACTGCCAGCTGTGTGGCCCGGGGTGGGCTGCACTTTACCTTTCTGAGCTTTGGATCCCTTGTCTGTAAGATGGGGATAATCATATACAAATCCCATTGTTGTCACAGCTAAGATCCTGATATCCTTGCCATCTCCCTTTGATGTCCTACAAACACCTCATCATTCCTCGTCCCCAAACCTCTCCTTCTCCAGGGCTCCTTCCTTGGCAAACGTCTCCACCATCAACCCAGCTGCCCAAACTAGAAACCTTGCCTCTCTGTGATATCCCCACCCAACCCAGCACCTTTGTCCTGAATCAGGCCCACCACGGCCTGCCAGACCCCCTGGAGTGGCCCACCTTACTCTTCTGTGTCCTTGTGTCCCTCTGCTCTTCACCCGGCAGCCAGGGCAGCACTGTTGAAGCCTAAGTTAGATTAGGTCCCTTCCCTGCTTAAAACCCTCCAGCAACTTCCTCTTTCTCTTAGACCAAAACCCACCCACCCTCCTCACTATTGGCCCCAGGTTCGGTTTGACCCAGCCCTGACCATCTACCCAACCCCACCTCCTCTGGTTCTCTTCCTGCTACCCCACAAGTTTCCTTCCAGCTCCTCAACACACCAAGGTTCTCCAGGACATGGAATGCTCTTCCTGTTCCTTGCACACAGCTCCTTCTTATCCATCTGATAATGGGATAAGATGCCTCCTCAGAGAAGCCCTCCCAGACTGCCCAGTCTCAGTGTGCCAGAAGCCCCCTAGCTGCATTCTCTATTGTTCTCTTGTTCTGCTCATTACAATTTGCAATTATACATCTACTTGCTTATTTACTTACTACTTGTCGCCACCCCGATCCCAAGACGAACTGTGAGCTTCACTCGGAAAGGGGCCATGGCTGCCTTGCTCACTAGGCCATGCCTAGCCCCTAGCACAGAGCCTGGAACACAGCAGGTGCTCAAGAAGCAGGAATCCCTGCTGAGGAGCAGACCAGAGACTCCACCCTCTCTGCTTCCCCAGCCAGACCCAGAAGATATAGCCAGAGTTCCAGAGGAGGTGCTGGCAGGACAGACACATGGATAGGCATGGTTCTGCCTCCATGGGCAATGCCCATGGCTGTGGCAGTGCCAGGATGCCACACGGATTCCCTGCAGGGGACAGTACAGCGAGGGACTGAGCAGAGAAGGACCTGCAACTACTGAGACCATGCCAGCAGCTGGGTGTTCTTGAAGCAAATTGCCTCAGCAGGTGGCAGGCTGCAGGCAGAGATGCTAGAGGGGAACAGGATGTGCCATGTCTTCTGATGCTCCAGGAGAGAGAGAGGGAGAGAGAGAGAGAGAGAAAGAGAGAGAGAGAGAGAGAAAGACAAGGGAGAAATGGTGGTGGGGGGAGGAGGAGGAGAAGGAGAAGTCCAAATGGAAGTGTGCTCCACCCCACATTATGCAGACAGGAGAAAGAAAAGGGCCTCCATGGTCAAGCTCCTCTGGAAAGTAGAAGCAATGTAGGTTCACTTCCTGCTACATGCCTAATGATGGGCACCTGACGCCTGTGGCCACAGACCCTGCTCACCGTGACTCTTGAAGCACAAATGATCCCGACCATTCTGCAGATGAGAAAACAGCTCAAAATGGCCACATGGCTTGCCCAAGGGGGCACCACCAGCAAGAGATGGAGCTTAAAATCAGGTCAGCACTGGGGCACCAGGGATTTTAGCCAGACATCAAGAAAATCCCCTAAACAAGTCAGGGAGAAACCCTGATCCCAGGAAGGGCTAGGGTCTCCCAGAAGCTGGTGGGCAAAAGGACTGGACAAGTGGCTGAGGGCAGGAGGCTGAACCTATTAACTTCCAGAGTCCCACCCAGCTGTGACATTCTGCAACCACTGCGTAAGCTCCAGCAGCCTCCAGGAGGGTGAGCTCAGGAAGAGGCTGGGCAGTCCCTGAGAACCCCTGGGGGAGGCTCTGACCACCAGGATTTGCCAGGACTCCAGGCAGGAGCACAGGCACCAATCCAAGGTGGTTCTATTCTCTGTGGGAGGTCCTGACCTTCTAGGGCCACCAACGAAGATGTGGGTGACCACAAGTCCCAGAAGAAAAGGGGCTAGAAAGGACGAGATGAAGGAGAGAAGGAGCTCTCTCCTATGGCCAAACCAGCCAGCAGGGAACCCTGTCCCACAGTTTTGACAGGTATCAGGCACCAGCTTGCCCAGAATTTCTGTCTTGTACAAGGTAATTACAGTTCTTCCTGTGTAATGAGATGGTTTTTAAAGGCCATTCAAAAGAAATTTCCTATAATGAGGTGAAGGGGTTTATAGTGTTAGACATCAAGGAAGCTGGTAATTGGTGGGACCCAGGCTGAGTCCTGGAGTGAAGCGACGCGTTTCCACATCTAAAAGGCGAGAAGAGCAGGAGGGTGGATGGTGAGCCCTGGGAAGGAGGACAGAAACTTTACCGGCAGCCCGGTGTGCCCTGAAGAGCAGAGAGGGGCATCGGGAGGCTGGAACCCTGTTGGGGCAGAGGAAACTGATGGAGCTGGGGCTGGTCAGGAGCAGGGGAAAACCTACAGGGGTGAAGCCACAGGGTGGAAGTCTGGGCTCAGAAGGAAAACGAAGGTACCAGGTTGAATAGTGTCCCCCCAAATTCATGTCCATCTGGAACCGCAGAATGTGACCTTATTTGGAAATAGGGTCCTTGCAGAGGTAATCAGTTACAAGGAGGTCATACTGGAATAGGATGGGTCCTGATCGAACGACTGATGTTCTTACGCAAGAGATCAGCTTGCCCAGGTGCAGTGGCTCACGCCTGTAATTCCAGCACTTTGGGACTTTGGGAGGCCAAGTCAGGCAGATCACCTGAGGTCAAGAGTTCGAGACCAGCCTGGCCAACAGGGTGAAACCCAGTCTCTAATACAAAAATTAGGCAGACGTGGTGGTGGGCGCCTGGATCTCCAGCTACTCAGGAGATTAGTGGGTTCAAGGCAGAAGAATTGCTTGAACCCAGGAGGCGGAGGTTGCAACGAGCAGAGATCTTACCACTGCGCTCCGTAGACACACTTAGGGGAGGAGGCCATGTGAAGATGGAGGCAGAGGCTGGAGTGATGCATCTTCAAGCCAAGGAATGCCAGCAACACCAGGAGCTGGGAGAGGCCAGGAACATCCTCCCCTAGAGCCCTCAGAGAGAGTACGGCCCTGCGGGCACATTGGTCTCAGACTTCCAGCCTCCAGAGCTGTGAGAGAGTAATTTCTATTGTTTTAAACCACCAAGTTTATAGTAATTTGTTACGGCAGCTCTAAGAAACTAGTACAATAATTGTTCTAACAACTGCAACTATCTGGCCATGGAAAATGGCCTCAAAATGGGGTGAGCCTCCCACCTGCAGAGGTGTGCGAGCAAAGCTGGAGCATGCTCAGTGCCCCCAGAACGCTGGACAGCTCCCAAGGCAGGTTCACAGTTCGTCTTCCATTTGACCTCACTGTATGCAGGGAGCCATACAGACAGGGTCATCATTCCCCTCCCACGGGTTTGGAAACTGAGGCCAAGAACCTGCTCAAGAGCACAAAGTGGCCAGAGTCAGGGACAGTGGCAGGCCTGGAATCCCGGCATCCTGACCGCCAGTTTCGGGCTGGTTCAGGCTCACTGACTTGGGTCCTCCTTTTGTGCCTTCTCTGTCTCTAGATTCAACTGTGGTTCAATGTCCTGGAAGGCAGAGAAAAACCCAGCTTCCCTGTACCTGGCTGTTCCAGACTGAAAGTGGCATCACTGCTGAAAGGCCTTTCCCAACTCTCTCCTGAAGCTTTCCAGTGGCGCTGTGGGCCCACTTCTCTGACGTGCCTGTCCTGATGGAGCCACAAGCTTCTCAGACACGACTTGGCTTATGGAGAAGCTACACTAGCTGGTAGGCCCTTGATGAGCACCTACTGTGTGCAAAGCCCTGGCACAGTGGAGGGTGGGGGTAAACACAGGGAAGGTGGGAGCCAACGTATCAGGGACTGAGTCCATCCATATCAGACCACGCAGTGAGACCCCACACTGTGTCCCCAGACCTAGTTTGGCTTCTCACTGGGCATCGCAGACTCTCATCAGGAGGATGGAGAGAGATAGTAAAAGGGTGGGTCTGAGGAGGGCACTGGGGAGTTGGAGCAGTGAAGAGGAGCCCCCCATGGAGGAGGAAGGGAGAAGAGAGGGTGGCTGAGGGAAGCTGCAGCTCCTCTGGTTTCTCCTGCTCCTTCCAGGCCTCTGGATTTCCAGGGGGGCGGGGGCCACCCTGGGCTGTCCCTCACCCCCACCCACACCTGGCATTCAGCTCCTCCCTCCCCGTGTCTGCCTGCATTGCTGGAGAACTTCAGGAAGGCCCTTCAGCTCTGACACCAAATGAAGCAGGAGCATGGCCAAGCTTGCCAGCCCAGGCGGCCCAGCTCTAAATGCTGGTTAATTGGCACTGAGTGGCAGAGGGACATGAGGAATGGGCTTTGAAGTCACCTGGTGGGACTTGTCCAGCAGGAACAATGGGCCACCCGGCTGGTAGAGAGTCTCGGCTCCTAATTAGGAACCACTTTGAACATGGAGGCATCAGATTAATGAGGTTTACAGCGCTCAGTTTCACGGTGTGGCAGGCTGCCTCTGTTCTCTGATCGCAGTTTGATGCCAAAACCTTGTTCTCTAAATCAAAGGTTCTCCAGAAACCCCGTTTTCTGACGCGCCTTGGATTTCTGCTGGGCATCTCTGCCAGGGAGCTAAAAGCCTTCACCTCCTTCACTCTGCCATGGTGCTGGCTTTTGTTTTGCTGAAGACTTCACAGGGCTGGAACACCTCACACAGCCCACCTGGGAGGGAGGACAGGGTGGCCGGGGTAGCCCCATTCAGCAGAGTGTGCTTGCTCAAGGTCACACGGCAAGCTGGCCAACTGTGCCGGGCTGCCAGGCCCCCAGATTGCAGGGCCTCTCTGCTCTTGGCAGCTTTGAAGGTGCCAGGCCATGGAGGATCCACTGGCCAATTTCTCGCTGTTGGCATCTGTTCACAGGCCTCAGGGGCCTCTGGTTCACCATTCTTGGGAGAAGATTGAGACGTCTGCAGGAGGCAGCCTGCACGGCCTTGCTTTCTGCCTCTTCTGCTCCAGCGGGGCGCCTTCTTCCCCAGCCCCCTCTCTGAGCCTTTGCTCACCCAGAGCCCTCTCCTCTTCCCCTCCAGAATCTCTCTTCTCTGATCCATTTCATTAAACTCGCACCGCCCTTCAAAACCCAGCTCAACCCTTGCTCCTTCTTTGTCACCACAGTCCCGGGATCTTTCTCTTCTTCTCCAAGAACTTCAGTCCCAAATCCCTGTTTCCTTGAACAACTGCTTCTTGCCCTATGTTCCACTGTTTAACATTACTATATTTGCTTATTATTTTGTCCTGTCTCCCCTATGAGACTGTGGCTTAAAGAGAGGCATGGTGCCTGTGTCACCTCTGTGTCCCCGACAGTGAAGCCTGGCTGATAATGAAGATTCCATCCTCCTTTGGCACTCTGGGGGCCACGGGGAGAGTAGACACCTTCCTGCCCTGTTTCCCCAACTTCCAAGTGGGCCTGAGGTCTGCATCCTGCTTCCTTCATGAGGCTGCTGAATGAGTGTGGGAAAAGATGGCAGCCCTAGGGCAAAGACAGGGAGGCTGGGGAACACTGAGGCTTGGACAAGTCAATTCCTCTCTCTAAGCCTCAGGTTCCCTATCTGTAGACAGGGTTAACCCGAGGATTCACAGGATGCATGCATTAAAACGCAATCCTCACGTCCACCTTGGGAGTATGTACTGTTATTCTGCTCTATTTTACAAATGAAGAAAGGCCCAGAAAAGTTGGAGGAGGCAGTGCTGAAACCCAGGAAATATGCGGCTCTGGAATCCAGCCTCCACCACACCACTGACTTTCAAGCAGACCCTCTGCACGCTTCGGCAGAGCTTGTTCCTTCTGAAACGTGCTTACCCTCTCTGGGCCTCTGTTCTCCCCTCTGAGGGGTGGGCACACAGTGACATTCTGCAGATGATTTTTGCTCGGCCAGGGCAGGCTGATGTGCTCCCTGCTCCTTGAGGCTCTTTCAGACCTCAGGTCCAAATTCCTCCCATCTACAGTGGTTCTGTCCCTGTGGGGCCTAAGAGGTGGCTGTGCCTCCCCTACCTCTGCCTTAGAACTTCCTGGCCACTTCACTTCACCCACACAGGGCTTCTGTCTGTCCTTCCCTGTACCTCAACCCTTGCATCCTTCTAGGTGACTTCCCCATGCTGGAGGTGCCCCAACCGCCTGCCCCCAGTCACCTTCAGCTGCCATTCCCTCCAGCCTCTATCCCAGGCCACACCCTGGCCCTGTCACCACCATGGCTCCTGGTCAAACCTCCCATTTGGCCCTCCAGCTCCTCTCTTTACAATCCTCTCACTGCACCAAGACCTTCACACTTCACCTTCCATCACTGCCCTTCTACCCTCACTGCCCTTGGTGAGCTTGAGTTCCATGGTCTATCAGCATAATTGATGCTCAAATACCTTGCTCCCCTCCCCCTGGGCAGTACTTTCATAAAACCCCAACCTGGATGAGTCCAACCATCTTGGCACTTATAGCTGGGAGGCCCAATACAGCTAGAGAAATGACCCCACCGTGAAGGCTGTGCCCTCTGTGAGCTTGAATCCTAAATCTCCAGCAATTCCCGCACTGCCTGGTAG